>NC_048298.1:236134021-236442340 GCF_013100865.1 Trachemys scripta elegans
CCCCCCCCCCCCCCCCCCCCCCCCCCCCCAATCCCACTGCCTAGACTCACCCCCGTCCCACTCAGGACATGCAGGAAAAAGAAGCAATGGGCTTAAATGGTAGCAAGGGAGATTTAGGTTAGACATTAGGAAAAACTTCATAACTGTAAAGGTAGTTAAGCACTGGACAAATTACCTAGAGAGGTTATGGAATAGCAGTCATTGGAGTTTTTTAAGAGGTTAGACAAATACCTGTCAAGGATGGTCTAGTTGTTATTACTCAGTCCTGCCTCAGTGCAGGGGTTTGACTAGATGACCTGTTGATGTCCCTTCCAGTCCTATATTTCTGTGATTCACACTGAATTGCCTTGTGCCACTGTTTAGTAGTAGTGGCACACAGTTCTCTGACATGCAGGTTTATAAAATTGTAGTTTAGAGCATAACAATTTTAAAGCTCTGCATGTTCAGACCAACTGAGCTGAAAATTGTGATCTACAGTATTCAAAACTATTAAGATGTGGGCTGAAATAAAATCAGCATGAATTGCTCAACAATATCAATGGAATCAGCATTGCGCTGCTATATATTGTAAAATATTACAGTGAAATCTTGCAAGTATTACATAGCACGCCGCCTGGCCCAAGTGGTAACTAAGAATAACATCTTCCTGTTTCAACATTCTTAACTTGTATCCCATAGCTCCTAGAAGTTGGTTTTTTTTTTTTTTTTTCCAAACACTGAATGCTATTAAGTTATGAGTTCTAACAGGTTTTTTTTCTTTTAAACCACAACACTGAATGTTATTCTAAAATTGTTTTCCAAATATTCTTAAACTCCCAGTTTATCCCCCGCTGATGTTCATTGTGAAAAGTATTGCCAGTCTAATAATATTTGGCACTTTTTTAATTCACTGTCCAACATGTGTTTTGTGCCCTCCTCTGGTGGATTTTTAGAGGATAACTGTATAGCTACCAGCTAAGGGAGTTGTATCTTGAACTCAAGTAGTAGAAGCTCATGCTTTTAAGTCTGGATGGCTCGGGTTCAATCTTTGGTGACTAGCTATGATGGAGGTTGCTACACTTATTATCCCTTTTAATCAGAGGTTCTGAATATGCTTTGTTGTAGGCAGAGCTAGCCTACAGTTAAGCAACCGAAAATTTAGAATGGGAAGTGTTGAAATGTTGGGAAGCCTTATAATTTTGCCAGTCCGGAACGAACATTCCATCTGAGGGATGGGGCCAGGGAGAGAGGAGAGTGAGACAGGACCAGGAAACTGGGACAAGGAATCCAGAGCAGAAGTGGGGGGCAGTTGAAATCAGATGAGGAGCTGGGGCGGGTTAGACAGCAATAGGATAGACATAGACTGGAGGGGATGGAGAAGAAGGGTCTTTGACTACTAGAGACCACTCTGTTCAGGAGCCTGGAATTAGACCCAGGATTCCTGAGTTTCACAGTTCCTCTTCTGTCAGCAGATATCTGTGAAACCCAGTGGCAAAAAAAGTATCTCATCCCCCATAGAACTGATCTATCACATATAGGATGACAACCTACTGCTTCTGCCATCATTTACTCCATTAGCTCAAATGGCAGAAGCCTGTGCAGTGGATCTAAAGGTTCATCGGCAGGGTTGGAGCCATGCGAGTTTCACGATGATTCCACGTGACAGAATTTCTGGGGCAGTTCAGTTTTGATTTTTACAAAAAACCTAGGGAAATGCATACAGAAATAGGGTGACCAGATGCCTAAATAGTGGAATCTCAAGCAGGAGTAGAGAGGTTATTTTATCTCTGTATTTGGCACTGGTGCAACTACTGCTGGAATATTATGTCCAGTTCTGGTGTGCACAATTTAAGAAGGATATTGATAAATTGGAGAGTGTTCAGAGAAGAGTCACAAGACTGATTAACAGATTATAAAACATGCCTTATAGTGATCGACTCAAGGACCTCAGTCTATTTAGCTTAACAAAAAGAAGGTTAAGAAGTGACTTGGTTATAGACTGTAAGTATCTACATAGGGAACAAATAGTTAATATTGGGCACTTCAGTCTAGCAGAGAAAGGTAGAGCATGAGCCAACAATTGGAAGTTGCAGTTAGACAAATTCAGACTGGATATAAGGCATACCTTTTCAATGGTGAGAGTAATTAACAATATACTAAGGGTCATGGTGTTTTTCTAAAAGCTTTTTCTAAAAGCTATCCTCTAGGAATTATTTTGGGAAAGTTCTATGTCTGTGCTATACAGGCGGTGAGACCAGGTGATCCCCAGATCCCTTCTGGCTTTATAATCTCAGAACTAGGTACATCAATTCACATGCAAAATTCTCATTGAATTCAATAGGTGTCCTTGCCCTGTGGCTTGTGGTGCGGGCTGCAGCAGGGGCCGTACAACCCCTCTCGCAGCTTCCTAGGGCCCCCTCTCATGGCTCTGTGTACCTGTATCTGTCGTCGTCCTCTCTCTCTCCTCCTCCTCTTCCCCCACCCCCCGCCGCGCACTTGCCCAATGTGTCCTGACATTTCACTCTTGCGATCTGGTCACCCTAGTTCATAAGGTACTAAATTGTAAGTGACAGATGCATGTAAACTAAATGTCTCTTTCTAGAAATAGTATTGTTTATGAAAATTAAGAAACTTTGTATATAATACGAAAGTGTTTATTGGAGTGTCTGGAAAGATATCTGAAACTTTAAACTCTTTTCATAACTAGATAAAAACTTCAAATGGGAAAATACAGGAGCAGCTGTATTTGGAGTACAGCCAGCCAGTAAAGGAGATGAAGATGAAGATGGTAGTGATGAAGAAGTTGTACATAGTGATGATATCCACTTCGAACCTATAGTGTCCTTACCAGAGGTGAGATGTTTTTGGTCATCGTTTAGAGACTCTGTTAAAACAAGCATGTCCATGAAACTAACACCACTTAGTAAAACTGAAAGTATTCTATAACTCTAAATTAGCCCCACTTTAGCAGGCTTTGCATTTCATTCAACTTGAATGTCAACATCTGCTGCTTCTAAAAAATAATAATTTTTGCTTTTCTGAAGCCCCGGATGCACAAAAATCAATTCACCACCAGAGGAAAAAATAGGCTACACGGTATTAGATACTATCAGGGCTAAACATTTTTAGGGAGTCTCCCTGGTTTTCACTAGGGTGAAACACATGATTCTAATAACCCTGTTCAAATTGCAACATTGTATGGAAAAGCTGCTTTAAGCATATATTTTTAAAGCTTCTGAAATTACTTTAACTACTTTGAAGCCTGTACAGCTTGACTTATACAAGGGACCTAGAGTTTGTGTGCAAAAATGCACAATACTACCAGTAACTCTTTTAAGAGCTCAGATGGTTCAAGATTATTCTGTGAAATATGTGGCGTATTCAAAATAAATGATTGGAATACACTTGTTAGAGTGCTGCTTTGACCTGTAGAACTCGCTTATGGCTTTACCACTTATTAGTGATGCAGCCATCCAAAACTCTTGCTAATAATAAAACTGTTATACTACACCATGTATTCTGTTCTCCCCCCTCTAAATCTGGGTGAAAACTTGACAGGACCACTGAGCAATAAGGAATTAATAGCACAATCAGAGCTAAATTAATCTGAAGATGAATAGCACAGTAGGCAAATGAAAGATGTTCAAGAGCTGGCAGGACGTAGTAGTCCTATAGTGGAAGGTGGGTAGAATAGTGGAGAAAACTATTATTCAGATTATCCTAGCACCAATTTTTTAATCTACACTGAATGTAGTCTGGTAACTGGTGATGTTTAAACCACATTAGAAATGTTAATAAGGTGTCTGTTTGGGTTGTATTTAAAATCTTTTCTAAAGACAAACTTGATTTTGCTTTAATTATAGACATGGTGTAACAGTATCCATGGTAACATTTCTCTAAAATCCTGCACAGCCTCACTCATCTTTCACCTTGTGTCTCCTTTTAATCTCCCTTGCCCCTTCTATTCCCCCTTCCTTTTTTTAAACATGTCCTCCCACAAACAACCTTTCCTCCATTCACCATCTCGCTTGTTTATAATGCCTGATCTTCTCAAGCTTTCATTTGTTCCAAAAGAGAACTCTAACAATTGTCGTTTTTAACATTTGTAAAGAGATCAGAAACTTGAAATATGCACAGCCAAATAAAGCAAATACATATCCTTCTGCACATGATTAATCCTGCACCTTCTACTTGTTTGTGGTCTAGTTATAGAAAGCAAGTACTTTGAGATCATTCTCTTGTCTGCAGAAAGCATAGCACACTACTAAAAATAACACACAACGCTATGTAATGCTATATACAAAATAATGCAAACTCCTCCAGCACACTTGTATTCTAGCAAAGCTTATACATTTGGGTGGGACCACTTCCAAAGCATTCAGGTCTACAAACATGTAGAAAAGAATTTCTGTGCCAGAAACTATGCCCCAGAACATGTCAAGGACTCTTAGAGCAAAATTAAATTTTCTAGGTGAAGCAGTATTTGAGAGATGACTTTATAAAAAGTTAACTTTCTAAACTGTGAAATAAACCTCACTTTTCAGCTCCCTATCTCAAAAACTTACTCACCTCACCACAAAGTTGGGAATATATCTCCTCTGGCTACAGACCTGCCCATGCAGAATTTCAAATAGAAAGTGTGTTTTGGAGGAAGTTTTTAAAGGGAGAGAAGGGTGTAAAATCAAGATAATAGAAAGCTATTACCCATTCTCTCTAATGCATTAGTAGATTCCTGGTGACTGTGACTGTCTAGGAAATGCATGAATATGCTGTTTTTGCTGCTTTCTAGGTGGAAGTGAAATCTGGAGAAGAGGATGAAGAAATTCTCTTCAAAGAGAGGGCAAAACTCTATCGATGGGACAGAGAAGTCAATCAGTGGAAAGAGCGTGGAGTTGGAGAGATAAAAATTCTCTTCCATACACAGAAGAAATATTACAGAATTTTAATGAGAAGGGACCAAGTTCTCAAAGTGTGTGCAAATCATGTAATCACAAAAACAATGAATTTAAAGCCCTTGAATACATCAAACAATGCGTTAGTATGGACTGCCACAGATTATGCTGGTGAGTTTGAAAAGATACCGTGTTTTGTGTAGGTTGCTTGAAAATTTTTTCTTCATGTATATGACAAATAAAACTGTAACTGATGCTGAATAGGCTATGATAATCTGTTTGGGAATTTAATTTCAGATGGCGAAGCAAAAGTAGAACAACTTGCAGTTCGATTTAAAAGCCAAGAAATGGCTGATTCCTTCAAGAGGAGATTTGAAGAATGCCAACAAAATTTGTCAGAACTTCAGAGAGCACATGTATCCTTGGCAGCAGAACTGTCAAAGGAAACCAACCCTGTAGTGTATTTTGAGGTTTCTGCTGACGATGAACCTTTAGGACACATAACCATGGAACTATTTTCAAATATTGTTCCTCGAACTGCTGAAAATTTCAGGGCCCTGTGCACAGGGGAAAAAGGATTTGGATTCAAGAACTCTATATTTCACAGAATAGTTCCTGACTTTGTGTGTCAGGTAAGTGCAAGTTGAAGATTTTTTTTCTTAGAATAAAACCTATTTTCATTTCTTAGAGCAAAGACCATTTGTTACATGGAGTGAGGAGGTTACCAAAGATTTTGATTCAGTGGACTGACTTACTCCCTAGTTTGAGTGTACTTCTTGTCTGAAAAGTGGTTGTTGTTTTATTTTAAAAAGTTGTAGGATTCCTCTTATTGTACCTCAATGATTTCCATATCAAATTTGCTCATTTATAAGTAATTTTTTTCTCTAAATACTAGGTCTTCAAATATAACCTGCATCTAAAACTCAAGTATCAGAGGGGTAGCCGTGTTAGTCTGAATCTGTAAAAAGCAACAGAGGGTCCTGTGGCACCTTTGAGACTAACAGAAGTACTGGGAGCATAAGCTTTCGTGGGTAAGAACCTCACTTCTTCAGATGCAAGACAAGAAGTGAGGTTCTTACCCACGAAAGCTTATGCTCCCAGTACTTCTGTTAGTCTCAAAGGTGCCACAGGACCCTCTGTTGCTTTTTATCTAAAACTCAGGCTGTGTTCTTTCTGGCTCAGTGTATCGCCAGTAATAAAGATTCTCTAGGCCAGATGCATCAAGGCAATTGCCACTTGCCATGGATAATTTCACTTTTCTCAAACTGATTTGCACACTTTTCTCATCTGTGCAGACTTGATGCACCAACTTCTGCAGATTCAATCTTTGGCAAACAGTGACAGTATACTAATGAATACTGTTTTTTATCTGGATGCCCAGCCAATGTGGTGGTTGGTAATTAGTACAGCTACTTCAGTTCTCTGACTGAGAACCTAAACTGGCGGGTAGAGGCTACCTTTGTATAACACTGAGTCAAAGAATTCAAGTTGTCAACCGATCCTATTGCATTGGAGTATGGCGCTTCCATTTCCCAGTTTAATAAGCATGCTTGAAGTCTCCATATACTTCATACTTGACTTTAATATGTACTTGTTAATTCCATTCTTTACACTGATTTTTATTTGAATTCGTTTCACTTTGGTTTTACTCCTGTATGTGGTGATCTCAACTGGTATGCTCCGTAGTGCTAGTAATGACCCATTTGCTTGTTAATACCCAAACACTGGCCCAGGCTAGTATAGCTGTGGACTAGAAAAACTAGTTGCCTGATTCTGAAGGGCATTAGAGTGGCTCGTATTAGCTGCAGGGTGCCCTTAGCAGTAAATATTTTCATTTTTGTTTGCTTGTTAAGAACACATGGCCAACATATGAATGGCTTGTCTACATGGACATCCCGGAAGGTTAATCCAAATTGACTAAAGTTGTGAATTTGAAGTGGATTAGTTAAATCATATTAAACCCTAGTGTGAACACCCTCATTCAGAACTGAAGTAGCCTTTAATTTGGCTTAGTTTAATTCACTCTAAACTGAACTAAGGCCACTTGAATTTCAAAAGCTGTGTCCACACAGGGATTTAGTGGGGTTCACTTCAGATTCACACCTCTAGTTAATTGGGATTAATTTTCCTGGATGTCCCTGTGACAAGCCCAAAGAACTTCTTACCTGCCCAATTTTGTAAGGTGCCGACCTCAAAGTTGAGTAGATTCAACTAGAAAACAGAAAGGACACCAGTAATTCTCAGAGGACACTCTGTACCTTTCACAGTTAGGCCACAAATTAGCACATATGAAAACTTTATCCTTGCCATGAGTGATTAATATTTTCAGTTTTCTGTTCGCTTGTTAGATGATCACATTTATGGCTAAAACTAAGAATGAGAGACCATTCTGTCTTATTTTGTCAATATCCAGACATCTGAGCTCTTAATGTTTTTCTGATTCAGTTATTCTTAGAGGAAAACATACAGCAAGCTTTCTACTTGGTAGATATTTATGGGTTAGTAATGAGTTAATTCTATAAATGATTAATATTTTCAGGGAGGAGATATCACTAGGCATGATGGAACAGGTGGACGGTCCATTTATGGAGATGCATTTGAGGATGAGAACTTTGAAGTGAAACACACTGGTCCTGGATTACTGTCGATGGCAAATCGTGGCCGGGACACCAATAATTCTCAGTTTTTCATCACTCTTAAAAAAGCAGAACACCTGGACTTTAAACATGTGGTATTTGGGTTTGTGAAGGATGGCATGGATGTTGTGAAAAAAATTGAATCTTTTGGTTCTCCCAAAGGGTTGGTGAATAGAATTGTCATCACAGACTGTGGGCAAATATAATGTCTAAGTAGTGATTCTACAGATATGTGCACTAACAGCATAAATCAAAGTTGGGCTGTTGTAGACTAATTATGTTCAGCTTTTTTAAAATTGACATTTCTGATGTATAAATGTAAAATTACAACTTATAGAAAAGTACTTTTTTATGTGTTAATTGACTTTGCATGTTGTGAAATAAAAGTTCAAACACTGGCATATGTTATCCTGACATTTGTTTTAAATGTGAAAAATTTAAAATTAAATCCTAGTCTTGTTAAAGCAATTGTCTTTTCTTCACTTTGGTTTGTACAAGGACTATTACATGCATAATCTATTTTCAGTTATTTTGATTTGCTACTCTGATGTATCAGTATTTTGAATATAGAATTAGCGATCATGCTTCCAAACTAAAGTAGCTCTATGTGAGAACTATTTCCTCTTCTTCCCACTGATGTACAGAAAAACAAAAAGCAAAGTGGCAATTCATTCTCCTTACCCTTCTTAAGAGCATTCAGCTGCAAATATAAGTTACCATCTTTCTCTCTAGATGGAAGTTATCTTTCCTAAGTTGAAGAAAACGTGTGTTTTCTACTGGGTGGTTTGTTTGTGAAACAGTCTTTGGGTACCTGAACCCTGAAGTTATTGAACTATTGCCTGTATACTATCTTAACATAAGTTCTTGTAAAAATCCGACTGAGAACTTGTGATCTTCCTGTGGTATAAATTAATATGCTTTGAGAGCCGCTGCTTGTATCGGTGCTTTGTATATAGGAGAGTGATTGCAAAAATACTTGTAAGGGCAATTGGATAAATAAAGAACTTGTAAAGCTTATTGGGTGGGGAAAAAAAACTGGTAAACTCTGGATCTTAAATGAAAAATAACGTGTTTTTGCATCTACTGTTAGTGACCTTTTTGGTCCAAATGCTGTTAGTTTTTTGTTGCTTTTTATGATACCCTGTTTTTTCAGCTCTGGTAAATGTCTGCTAAATTCAGAACTGAGTAACTACATTTCACTATATTAAATAGAATTCTGCGAACTTAAAGCATGTCTTATAAATAGCAATATTATGTTCAGATCCAATGCAAGCTTAACAGTATTTTGAGTGGTAAGATGAGAAAAGCAATCTTTCACTGGACCAACGTCTGTTGGTGAGAGAGACAGGCTTTTAAGCTGAAGAGCTCTGTGTAGGCTTGAAAACTTGTCTCGCACTAACAGAAGTTGGTCTAAGAAAAGGTATTACCTCACCTATCTTCTCTCTCTAATATCCTGAGACCAGCATAGTTACAACACTGCATGTAGTATTTTCAGTGATGGGCACACAATTCAAAGCCAGGATATCTAAAGGTCCCCCTAGATCAGGGTTTCTCAATATGGGGAATGGACCTAAAATTAGGCCGCCAGAATTTTTCAAAGGATCACATGGCAGCTCCTCTTGCTTCTGTCCCATAGGGCTGACTGGGCTTGCCTCCCTGGTCCAGGGTCCCAGAACCACTCAGGTTTGGCCCAGCCATCATGATGACAGGAGTCCACGTCAGCCAAATTTGAGTGGTGGCACTGCAGTCCCATGAGCCAGGTCACAACTTCACTCTCACAAATTTGTTCCAGTCAGGGGTGGGGTAAAGCAGTGCTGTAACCTGGGAGGTTGCAATGCCCAGGGCTGACAGCTAAGCCCTGCCAGCTCCACAGCACAAGAACCTCCACGGCGGGGTGAGTGCCAGGCAAGACCTGACTAAAACTATCCCAGAGTCTCCACCCTCAGCCTATTTACTAGTTCATGAGAGGTCATAAACATTTACAAATGGGTCCTGATCCCATAAAGGTTGAGAACTACTGATCTAGATATCACACTTGCATACAAATACCATTTCACTAAAGTACTTCAAAAGATAAAGAGCAGAAACACTCTTCTTAACAAACTGGTAGTGTCCGCATTGAGACCCCGTGTGCAAACAGGGCGTTGTTCAGGGCTCCTTCTCTGCTGCTCAGTGGGAACACAGTGCCCCAGTTTGGTTAAACTTTGCCCACTCTCGACTACTGGACATACTTACTCACACCAAGAGAATTATTACAAGCGCCCTGCAACCAACAAAACTGGTTTGGTTATCAGCCCTAGCCAATTTTCTTTAACCAACCATCTGGCATCAGAATGCAACCAAGAAACTGCAATTAAAAACTGGCAGATGGACCACGTCTGCTGCCTCAGGCTCATGGTGCACAGGCTGTGGGGCTGTTTAATTGTACTGTAGACATTCAGACTCATGCTGGAGCCAAGCTCTAGGAGCTGCAAGGTGGGAGGGTCTCATAGCTGTGGCTTCAGCCCAAGCCCAAATGTCTACACTGCAATAAACAACCCCATGATCTTGAGTCAGGTGGCACAGGCCAGCTGTGGGCTTTTAATTGCTGTGTAGACATCTAGCTGACTCAAGGCTATTTTCCCGAAACCTTTCATTGCTTGTATTGTCCACATGCAATTGCTCTCTTTGTGTATAATAAAATTAATAGTTTAATCATTAAACTTGCTGTGAACTAAGTAGATAATCTTAAATACCTGAAAAGCAAATTTTGTCACTTTTGCAAAGCTTTTTTTAGTTCTTAAAACATCAGTTTGGCAAAATCACCACTTTTACAGTATGAATCAAGTTGTGCTGTTGCACAAATGTTTGATATCTCAATCTTCCTTTGCGATGGTTAAAAGTAAACTAAGAAGGGTATGGCTGCCATGCAGGGCCGGTGCAACCATTTAGGCGACCTAGGCGGTTGTCTAGGGCACTAGCATTTGGGGGGCGCCATTTTCTTCGGCAGCAGCCGGATCTTCGGCCACCCTGGTAGTGTACTTGAAGTTGGGTCTTTCACATCTGAATCCTGGGCTGTTCTGGGGGGAAGGGGCGGGAGTCTCTCTCTCATCTTGACAAGAAATGCTATTCTGGACCTGAGAAACCTCTAATCACTGAAGTTTAATCAAAAGTGATAGGTTATTGTGAAGAATTTTGGTTTTGATGAATTGGCCTTTTCCCATAAAGTTTAGTTGAAAAATTCCTGACCACCTCTAATTTTTACCCCTAATGCCATGAAACTACCACCAAAGGACTGCACTTCTCATGCTGGAACATTCCTGAAATTACTGCCCATGCCATAATTATGGATGGTTCACTCCACTGGAGGCGATTCATAAATTTGGTTTTGTACAGAATTTAGGGGCGGTGGAAATCAGCATTAGCAAAATAAGAGAAATTCTCATTTCCTGTATGAGCAGAGTTTGCCAGATGCACTGTGACTAATAAACTGCATTTATTCCATTTTGTACAAAAATTCTGAATTGGTTAATTTGTATTCTTTGTAGATGTATAATCAATGCATAGAATACATATAAAACAGTGCTTTTGACATGCTCAAAAGTTTATTATACACTTAGCATCTTGATTTAGAAAAACTAAATCTTTACTATTTTGTGTAATGAGGCCCCTGGCACCCTGCTCCAACTCCTCTCTCCTTTCCCCCTTTACTAGCACATGGAACATGCACTTATCAAACAGGCTGCGGCCTTGAAGTTTTAAGAAAGTGGATACAGCACCTGCACTCTCCCTACTCAAAGTACCAAACTCAAGGCAGGGAATGTACTGTTTACACTTCCAAATGAAGTCATTTTAGTATTCGACATAATTGATGAAAAAATTCTCCATTTTAAAAAAGTTTTGGAAGAATTAAAAATGTAGACTGAGATAAATACATACATTACTTTAAATGAACCTTATCTTCATTTTTAAAAATTCCATTTGTATGTTTTAGTCTCCAAAGAACATGAATCAACATATCTACCTGCTGTAGCACTGCAATGTCCATTACAGCGTTTCTGTTTGTTTGCTTTTATACTAGCCCCACATGTAGGCTTTTGCTTTGTCAATTAAGTCACTTGATTTATGGAACATTTCCTGTGTTGATTTCTAAAACATCTCAGTAGAAATGAGGAGAGACCGCCGTAAATACTACCTAGTGAAGTAAGTAAATGTGCATGACTATGTTCCCATGTATGGGGGGGAAAGGCAGGCCCTATCCAAAGGACTTCACATTGTTAAAAAAAATCATCAGTAGTGGTAAGGCTACACTAATATAAATGTGCTAGTACATTATGACTAGAGTGAAGTGAATAATGGAAAAAATGCATGCAAATTATCAAATTCAAAAGCAAATGTTGATTTGAATGTATTTGCCCCCTTCTGTGTTTGCTTTTTGTGAACATTCAAAAGTTTAATTTCATTATGTTGGGAAACTCTTATCCATGAAGAGAGTTTGGCAGAACAGCCTGAAAAGTCATTAGACTCTGGTTTCATCTGATCATGATGTTTGTTGCACAGCTGACATCCTTTCACCAGAATTATTTATCTCTGGCTCTCCTACTTTGTCCTAAGTTTCGTGAGCTGCCTTGTCCCAGTGTCACTGATTTGACAGGTCATAAGTCATTACAGTAGATGGTTCTTGGCTTTGAACTGGTCACAGAAGTAGTCTGGAAATCAGCAGAGGGATTGGAACAGAAGTAACAGGCTTTTGGCATATCTTTCTGTTGAGCAGGCAGGGTGCCACATTCTGCACAAGTGGGAGCCTCCACATTGCTGCTACCTCCAAACCCAGATATGGTGAGTAACAGTAATCCTGGCTGGAGGTTACAAATCCATGGGTAGATGTGACAGACAGGATCCTCATCTGGGAGGAAGAGGTGAAGTTTCTTTGCAAGCTGGTGATGGGAGAACCTGATCTAGTAGGCTAAATATTGAGTTGACGACAGCCTTGAGGTTTCATGCTACTTTGATGAACAGTAGGAAATCTCTGTGATGGAAGGGGAGGGCAGTGATGTAGCTATTTTTCAAAGCATTTCTGCCTCCCTGAAGTATCACTTTAATCTTGCCCAGGTTGATTTTAAGTTCTTCACCAGGTACTGCTCTCCTTTGATATTGCCACGGGGAGGTGATCTCTTAGCCCCACTAAGGTTTGTCTCATGTTGTGTCCCAAAATGAAGTCCACTGGTAAGGCATCGAGGATGCTGGCAGATGTCCCATGTTACAGTTTTTTTGTCACTATTTTGCAATTATTTAGCCTAGGAATGAAAGGTTAGAGATGGAGAAAATGTATTCTGCATCAAGTGTTGGCTTTTTGAGGATCAGGTGGATTGTTACATTTTTCAGGGAGGCTGACAGGTTAATTTCTTTAAAGGAAACCTTGATTTTCCTATTCTACAGAGGGTGGCTTGAATATTCATCACATCTTCTCTCTTTTCATCATTTGTGGTGGGGCCAAATTCTGAGAGATGTGGGATGGTTAACATGATGGGAATGTAAGTACAACAAGTTCCTCTTGTATACAGTTGCTCTGTTTTGCAAAATATCAGGTGAGCTCTTCATCAGGCCACTTGGTTCACAAACAGATGCTCCTTATCTGTAACTTGAGGGAGTTACCACATATTAGAGTAGGCTAGATCCTCTTCTGACGAAGAGAACTGAAAGGAATAGTGCAGTTATTCACTCTGCTGTATGCTAGCAGTCTGCAGGCCGCACTAGGCTCACAAAGAAACTGCTGCTTTTCAGCTGCGCATAGTCACAGGCAGCATCACCACAGATAAGAAACGAAGAGAGTGGGGCAGAAAGTAGCAGTGTGATAGCATTCCTGTGCCCTGACTTCCAATACGTCCTCCTGCTCCCAGAGCCGTATGGCAGATGCTAGCATTCTTGCAAGGTGTTCTACTTCCTCACAGGTGATCTGATCCAAACTTTGTAGAGACCTAGGCCTAGATAAGTTCATAGAGGATAGGTCTATCTATGGCTATTAGCCCAGATGGTCAGATTAAAGGAAAGTGAAGATTTGACATCAACCGGGACAGTCAGTCAGTCTTGATATCATATGATCCCAAAGAATCATATGATATGATTTTGTGTATGAAAAAAAGAAAAATTTAGAATTAAAAACGAATGTTGTAATACAAACAGGATGTGCTATATTTGAAACACTGAGATGTGACTGCTGAAGCTACTAGCAGCCAGGGAGAAGAACAGGAGTACTTTATTAGAGCATAAGCTTTCGTGCTTGGGGCGGCACCTGGAGGGAGGCGGTGCGGTGCTCCGGCTCCAGCCGCCCGGGAGAGCGGAGCCCCGGGCGGGCTCGCCGCTCTCCCCCCGGCGCTCTGGCCACCGGGGACAGCGGAGCCCCGACTGGGACTTGCTGCTGGGGAGAGCGGAGCCCCGCCCGGGGCTCGCCGCTCTCCCCCTGGCGCTCTGGCCGCCCTACCCTGCCGCGCGGGGGGCGGCCGAAGGCTTTTTTGCGTGGGGCGGCAAAAAAGCCAGAGCCGGCCCTGCCAGCAGCTATTACTATTTTAAATGATTATTGCTATTAATACATCAATTAAATAGCACAGTGCCATCCACATGCACAGTGTTAAGGAAGGTGAATGATGAAGTGCCAAGAGTAACAAAAATAACATTTTAAAAAGTAAGTAATGTACAGACAGGCAGTGCTATTTATAGGGGCTAGCAAGGCAAAGTCAGGCCAGTTCAGGCAATGCGAACAGCCCAGGAGATACATTTGTGGGGCTTTATACAAACTGACCCGGGCTTCTTTTAAACACTGAATTATTATTGGGGGGGGGTGTTTATAAACTATTGCACTGACCCAAGTCTCCGTTAGCAGCTCGGGACCTGGCTTCAGCCAGGGCAACGCTCCCTGCAGCCTTGGGCATAAGAGCGCAGCCCTGGGAAGCGGGTGCTGAGATGCCCCGTCCTGCAAGGAGCGGGGGAGCTCCTCTTTCCTGCCCCCGCTGCAGGCAGCTGACCCCGCCTAGGGTAACTGTTCCCCGCCTCTGCCACCGTCTAGCAGCGCCTCAAGCCCGGCTCCTACCCCCGGCCCTGATTTTGGCTCCGCTCTTCCGCCTGGCGCCAGCTGGTTGCCCCCACACCCCGAGCGTTCCGCCCGCCGAGCTGCGCCCTGTGAGCCCGCGGCCAGCAGGGGGCGCGCTGCCCCCCCTCGCCCCCCGCCCCTCCACTACGGGCAGCGGCGTCAGCAGGCGTCACGGAGCTGGCTCCGTCAGCCAGCGCATGCTCAGTGCCGCCGCGGCGGCGGCCAACTGCCGCGCCGCAGCGGCTTAGCGCGGGGCGCTTGTGTCCAGTGGCGGAGGCGCGAGCGGGGTGGCTCATGGCGAGCCCGGCTCTGAGCAGCTCCGTGGAGCGTCTGAAGCGGCGCTACCTGCGCGGGGAGCCGAGGCCCGCGGGGGTGAGAGGCGCTGAGGCGGCCAGGGCAGGAGGGGGCGTGGATGGAGCGGGGAGCAGGAGTGGTGGGGGCCGCCCGGGTGGGGGGCGCGTGTAGGAAAACGTGGGGTCAGGTCGTGAGCTGCTGGGTCGGTGCTTGGGCCCCTCTGAAGATCCAGGCTCCCTGGCAGCAGCGTGTCCCCTGCCCCCCAGGCGGAGGTTCCTGGTCTCCTCGGTGAGGGGCTCTGTAATAGCCCCCGATGTACCAGCCTCATCTGTGGGTAGGGCGCCCAGACAGCAAGTGTGAACGATCAGGACGGGGGTGGAGGGCAATAGGAGCCTATATAAGAAAAAGACCCAAAATCGGGACTGTCCCTATAAAATCGGGACATCTGGTCACCCATCTGTGGGGCATGAGGAGGGGTCCCGCCCCCAGCCTGTGGCATTGGGCAGGCTCCCTGGTGCCCCCTGTGGGGAGGGGAGTTACCCCAAAGTTCTCAGCATTGCTCCGGGAGGGAGAGTCCTCTGTCTCTTACTGCTGAACATTAGTTACTTCAGAAAGAAAGAATCGCGATGTGGGGGCTATGGGGGGCCATTCACATGAAGGGAATTAATCCTGTGGAGGTTTTGTGTTACCCTCCTTTTAGGTTTTTGTCACGTGTTATGTCTCACCTTCAGGCTTTGGCATGATTGAGTGGTGTGGCATTGGAAATGTGCACCCCTTTGTGTTTTCTTTCCCTCTTCTCAGGCAGCCGGTTAAAATAATAGCGTGTGAGGGAGTGTATGGAGCGCCAGAATCTGCTAAACACTTTGGGCAATGAGTGAGCCCTAATGGCTGTGGGACATGAGGCGTATTCTATATTAGTCTATTTTAGGGTACTCTGTAGCACCTATCATCATATTACCTAAGGACTTACTAAATAAATATTCAAACCTGTGTAACAATAAAATGGGAAGTGACCGCTAGTTGGTTGACTTGTGACACAGCAACATAAGTGGGTTTTGGGGAGGGATTTGGAGGAGGATCAGTTCAGGCAGGTCATTTCATGCATAAGGACAGTGTTGAAGAAAGCAAAAGAACATATGTGGTGGCTGGGTGGGGGGCAGAACATATGTGGTGGGGGGTGGAAAGTGGTAGGAAGAACATGGATAAGGATGAGAGAGCAAAATAACGAAGGGCCTAGTAGATTAGAACAAGAACTTGATATTATGGATAGAGCCCTGTACACTTATATCCACGGATGCAAATCGGTATCCACGGAGCTGCAGAGCTCTAATGGGAACCGCAGCAATGAAAGCAGCAGCCTGGTGGGCCGCTGCTCCCAGGAGCTAGTGCCCCGTGCTGGCAGCTCCTCCAGCATGGCTGACACCAGGGTCTCCAGCAGCTGTCCCTAATTGTGCTAGTGCTGTGGGCTGGGCTGGGGGCAGTATAGCCAGGCTGGAGGAGCTGTCAGCGTGGGGCACCAGGCTGCTGCTTTTGCCTCCGCGGTTCCCAGTAGAGCCCTGCAGTTCCGCGGATACCGATTTATATCAGCTGATATTCTCATCCGTGAATATCAATTTTGTATCCACACAGGGCTCTAATTATGGAATAGGTGTGATGGAGAGATTGAAAGAGACGGACAGTGTGGGCTAGAGTAATGGGCAGTAATAGATGATTATAGCAGCTGCAGTTTGTATTGATTGAGGGTGAGGTGGAAAGATATGGTTGTCGGAAAGGCCAGAGAGGAGGAAACTGCAGTAATCAAGAGAAGAGATTAGGGCCTGGATGAGAGTCCTAGTTATCTGGACAGAAAGAAAGGTCAGATATTAGAAATGATATGTAAGAAACTGACAATTTGGAGAGAACCTGGGAGCAAGAGAGCAGGAAGAGTTGAAGATGTCTGTGAAGTTAAAAGTCTAATTGATGGAAAGGATAGTGATGTTATCAACAGTTAACAATAAAGGGGCAGTGGAAAGGGTTGCTGTTGAGCTAGGGCCATATTACAGAGGTGGGGAGAGCTGTTAGTGATCCCTATATTAAGAATGCTTAATGCTTTCCATTCTTGGGACCTTTTCTTTGAGGAGCTCACACACCTTTAGTGTTTGCCAAAAGCCTTTGATATTTGACTGAGAGAACACCTTCAGGCTACCCATTTACCTTTTCTTTGTCCCATGAAATTCAGTTCATCTTTTGCCAAGATATGAACTATTAAAGATTGACATCCCTTCTCTCACTTGCATGGCCCAGGAAAAACATTGGCAATGTGCCCAAGTAATTGAACACACGTACATTCTAAGTCCAAGATCATGCCAAAGCGACAATAGCAAACTGTACTAGCTGGGAGCAGCCAGAGTGGATGGACAGGTGGAGAGGAGGGCTCTCCAGACTAAAGACAAATGGATGGCCCCAGTGGCCCATTCTGCCTCCTTGGAGCATCAGAGGGGGGCAGTAATCAGTCTGGGTTTCTCCATCCCATAAATCCACCTGGATCCACTTCCCCAGTCTCCCTCCCCAGCCCCTGGGGTACTACATGGGACTGGAGCCCTTCCAACTCCCAGAGTTTGTCAGTGGGGAGCCAATCTCCTGATTGTACTAGTCCATCCTCCCTCTGGGATAACAACCTTCTGCTGCCTGGTGAGGTAGTTCTGTAGCTCAAGTAGTACTAATCCATACTGAAATGTTGAAGGTTCAGAGTTCAGCCTCTGTTGATGATGCCTGTTGGAAAGGGGGGAAATGTTACAGTTGCACATAATATAATTAGTTTTTACTTTTTTTCCTTAAAAAATAACACACGGAGTTGCATGCAAAAATTACCTTAAAAGAACATTATTGAAGTTGGGAAATGCTAGATTTACAGTTGTCTGTGAAACCTCAGTTCTGCCCCTTTGTGCATATGTGTTATGATTAAGATTCTGTCACGGGTATTTTTAGTAAAAGTCACGGACAGGTCGTGGGCAATAAACAAAAATTCATGGAAGCTCGTGACTTGTTCTTGACTTTTACTAAAAATACCCTGGGGCAGGGCAGGGGTAGACAGAGGGGCTGACCCAGCCCAAGCCACAGCTCCAGTGGGATGGGGGCCTCTGCTCTTACAGCCCCGCAGCTGGCAGCTCCTTCTCCAGAAGAAGTCCCGGAAAGTCACGGAATCTGTGACCTCTGTGGCAGAATCGTATCTGTAGTTATGATACAGTCTTTTATTACACGATCACGTACTATTTTTTCCACAAGAGCACAGACTGGATGCACAGTAGGGTAGAATGAGGGTTGCAGGAGCCACCTTAAATCTAGCATTTCTTAACATTCAAGTGCTTGAATTTGCAACCTAATAATACTTTAATGTAATTTTTTTAAAGTGTATAATTATAGGTTGATGGCAAGACATAAGGTAGGAAATGTTGGAGTGATAGGCTGAAATGTAGGACTGGATGGAGCTGTTTCTATGGCTACCTAATCTACTTACACATATTTACTTGAATGGCCCTTATCACTGAAGTATTTGAGGGTCTCTCAAGTTTTCAAAAATAGAAATAATGTTAGCAATCTTTCATTTGTAGCTTATGAGGAAGTAGCTTGATTAGTTTATAGGGTTTTTTGTTTCTTCGCTTATGTTCGTGTGAGGTTTCACTTACATTTTTGTTTAGGAAAAATCATCCTCTGCTCAAAGCAAACATCTTTTAACAGCAATTCCTTAGTAAAGGCACTATAAACTGTAAACAAATACATTGTAATATACATTATAATGGAATTAAAAATAGTAGTGACTTTTTTTCTGTTTTCTCTTAGGATTGTCTTTCAGGTTCATTACAGACCAAATGTAAAAAAGGAAACTCCCTAACATACACAGGTAATATACAAAAAGGATGTTTTGGATATCTTTGTTAAAAGGAACATCAGTTCAAATTCACTATTCTTCAAATTTATCTTAAGAATTCCTGTGCTTTGGGGGAGTAGTTTTATATTTTCTCCAAGTGTATTTTAAGTAGGCAGACATTGGTTTGTGTTTGTGAAACTTGGGCACCAGCCTGGAAGTTTATACATATGTATGGATTCTACAGGAGTACTCTAGGAAATCTCCTTGCGTTGCAGTTGCGGGTGGGTTGGCAGGAGAGGAATTGCTAATGCTTATGTATCTTCCCTGTGAGAAGGAGAGCTGCTGGTAAGGAAGATATGGGTAAAAAAGAGTATTGCTCCCACAGTGTCTAAAAAGAAAACTTCACTAGCTGGGCATTAAAGCGAAAACTAGTACCAATAACCTTTTGGGGGCGGGGGAAGGTGACTATAATGGCCCAGTACTGCAATAGAGTCTTTGGCTGTGTCTACACTACCACTTTCAGCGCTAAAACTTTTGTTGTCCAGGGGTGTGAAAAAACACCCCCCCGAGTGACAAAAGTTTTAGTGCTGAAAAACGCCAGTATAGACAGTGCTTTATCTCCCGGCGATAAAGCTACACCGCTTGTTCGGGGTGGTGTGTTTTTTTTTTTTTTTTTTATCACCGGGCGATTTCTCCCCTGGCGATAACGTGTGTCTACGCTGCCCACGTCACAGTGCTGCTGCGGCCGTGCTGTAACATGGCTAGTGGAGACGTACCCTTACTTTCATCCATAGAATGAAAATCAGCTACATGCACACCCCACTCACGATAAGTAAGGTTCTAGTATATGTATGACCATCTTATTCTATATGTTTGAGAAGGTGAGGATTGGCTATTATTGGGATGTGGCAGAGAGAAGCATTTGGTTATCATTGGCACATATATGAGAACTGGCTGCCATCAGTTGGATTGTGTGGGATGGAGTAAGTGTCTTGTTGAGAGGGGGTCGGTTTGTGGGAAATTCTTTGAGGTGGGTGGTATTGGGTAGCTCCCTATGTGGCAATATGTTGCTTTTATAGCCATGTACACAGGGCTGTCCTTAGGGGTGGGTCACCCGGGCAGCCGCCCAGGGTGCCCTGTGGTCAAGGACGCTCCGTGTGGCAGCTTCCCCATGTGGGTGCAGGAGGGATTGCAGGGGTTAGGGGCTGGGTTACAAGGGGGCACCCACGGGGGACAGGGACAATGGGGGGACACCCATGGGGGCCAGAGTGCCAAAATACAAGTTTCTCTAGGGCACCAGTTTCCCTAAGGTTGGCCTTGCGTGTACAGTACATGCAGGTGCCTAGGATTGCTGACTGGAGGGGACGCAGTTAAACATTGCATGACGCAAATTATAAAAAATAAAATTAAAACAGGAAACTTTAAAATCTTTAAAAAAGTTTTAGGTTATATAATCTAAGACTTTTATATACATTCACTTTTTAAATGTACAGATATGAACTTAATGGTTACTATGCAGGTGGGGTTCCAGAGAAATGCATGTTCCCGTGCTGATGCTCATGATAAGCAAGTAACAGGCTATGTTGTTCAAACTTCAAATTTGCACAGCAATTAGCATATGAATGCAAATTGTAAAACTTCAGGAAGATAGATGTGACTTGAAAACAAAGTTGAGGTTTCTAAAATGTTTTTAGTAACAGAACTAAGCTTTTAAAAAGATTCTTAACAATGTAATAAGTTTGAATGTTCTTTAAAATTGACTTAATGGTTTTAGAAATGCAAGGTGGTTAAGGTAATATCTTTTATTGGAACAACTTTTGTTGGTGAGAGACACAAACTTTTGAGCTTACATAGAACTTTTCTTCAGATTTAATTTTGTTAGGACTTCTTTAGGACTTAATTTTTTTAGTCATCTATAAAACTTTTCAGTTTTAAATTATTATTAAAATACAATTTAGCTAGTATTTTGTGTTTCTCTAAATTTAATTCCTAACTTGTCAGAGCTCGTTCTAATATGTTCTGATTCTGGGTTTTGTTCTCTTAAGCAATAACCCTTACAGAGTACAAAATATATTAATTAAATCATTCTGGATTTTTTTAATGTGTGCTTTTCAACTGCAAAATGAAATATTTAATATTTGAATTATTTTATAGGTAACTTGGACAGTTCATCAGATAATACAATTATGCCTTTGTCCATAAATTTTTCACAATCAAAAAGTACCCACAATGGAAGAAAGCACTATAGCAAACCTCTTAGTGACTTGTTCAAGAGTTTCAAAAACTTGGATTGGTAAGAGATGAACCCTCATTCCCTCATATGTCATTAGACCCCTTTTTCTTCCTCCCATCCTCCCCTTAAACCCAAACTCTAAACAAATCATGAGTTAACCCTTAATACATTATGTAGGATTTTCAGACGGATCCAGTAGCAGGTTGCCATGTGCAAGGCATAGCTTTCACAGTTTTTGTATACTCATACTTTCGTGGTCATTAAGGATCAGCTTCTGTCTGACTAATGTAATAATGTGAATAGGGCTGTCAAGCGATTAAAAAAATAATCGTGGTGTTAAACAATAATAGAATAACATTTTAAAAAATATTTTGGATGTTTTCTACATTTTCAAATATATTGATTTCAATTACAACAAGAATACAAAATACAGTGCTTACTTATTATTTATTTTGTATTACAAATATTAGCACTAACATTTTTCAATTAAAAAAAAAAGTATTTTTCAATTCACTTAATACAGTACTGTAGTGCAATCTCTTTATCATGAAAGTTGAACTTACAAATCTAGAATTGTATACAAAATGTAACTGCATTCAAAATAAAACAATGTAAAACTTTAGAGCCTACAAGTCCACTCAGTCCTACTTCAGCCAGTCACCTGAAAGTGAGAACCGGCATTCGCATGGCACGATATTTACGTGCCAGATACACTAAAGATTCATATGTCCCTTGATGTTTCAACCACCATTCCAGAGGACATGCGTCCTTGCTGATGATGTGTTCTGCTCAATAACAATCCAAAGCAGTGTGGACCAACGCATGTTCATTTTCATCATCTGAGTCAGAAGGTTGATTTATTATTATTATTATTATTATTATTTTTTTTTTTTTGGTGGTTTGGGTTCTGTAGTTTCTGCATCTGAGTGTTGCTTGTTTAAGACTTCTGAAAGTATGCTCATACCTTGTCCCTTTCAGATTTTTGGACGGCACTTCAGATTCTTAAACCTTGGGTCTAGTGCCATAGCTATTTTTAAAAATCTCACATTGGTACCTTCTTTGCGTTTTGTCAAATCGGTAGATAAAGTGTTCTTAAAATGAACATGTGCTGGGTCATCATCTGAGACTGCTATAACATGAAATATATGGCAGAATCTGGATAAAAAAGAGCCAAAGACATACAGTTCTCCCCCAAGGAGTTCAGTCACAAATGTAATTAACGCATTATTTTTTAATGAGCATCGTCAGCATGGAAGCATGTTCTCTGGAATGGTGGCCAAAGCATGAAGGGGCATTCAAATGATTAGCATATCTGGCACGTAAATACCTTGCAACACCGGCTACAAAAGTGCCATGCGAATGCCTGTTCTCACTTTCAGGTGACATTATAAATAAGAAGTAGGCAGCAGTATTTCCCATAAATGTAAACAAACTTGTTTGTTTTAGCAATTGGCTGAACAAGAAGTAGGACTGAGCAGACTTGAAGGCACTAAAGTTTTACATTGTTTTGTTTCTGAGTGCAGTTATGTAACAAAAAAAAAATCTACATTTGTAAGTTACACTTCCACGATAAAGAGATTGCACTACAGCACTTGTATGAGGTGAACTGAAAAATACTATCTTTTGTTTATCATTTTTACAGTGCAAATATTTGTAATAAAAAATAATAGAAAGTGAGCACTGTACACTTTGTATTCTATGTTGTAATATAAATCAATATATTTGAAAATTTAGGAAAAAACATCCAAAAATATTTAGTAAATTTCAATTGGTATTCTATTGTTTAACAGTGCAATTCATCACAATTAAATTTTTTAATAGCGATTAAATTTTTTGAGTTAATCGCGTGAGTTAATTGCAATTAATCGACAGCCTTAGATGTGAACACTGATTTTGGGTAGGGCAGTTCATCCACTTACTTGAGATAACTATATGTGCAGGGCTCAGCTTGTGGGATGCAGGGATTAAGACATATAAGGGACTAAACAAGTGAGGAGAAAGGGAGACAGCCAGAGTTGACAAGATAGTCTTAAATCTATTTAGAAGACTCCAGAGAGATAATCTTAATGCTCCAATGCACCAACCTGAAAGAGAACATATATCACACCTTTTATTTTCTTCTCTGGATATCCTGTTTGGAAGAAAAAAAAGTTGTGCTTTGATCTGTTATAAAAGTGGTTTAGTTGTTGCATGCATGTAATTTATGAAAATTAGATCGCTTACTTGTTCCACGGGTTTTGCGAAGTCATCAATTTCATTGTTTGACTGTAGTTAATATCTTATTTTATAAGTGCTTTTCATTCTGAAGGGATCTCAAAGTGCTTTTCAAATTACTTAGTGTTGTCTCTTTGCATTCAGTCAAATGTAAATATGCTGGAATGAGAAACAGTTGTATTAATATGCAGATCTTCTTTACATGCATAACATTTTAGAATGGCACTGAATAATTTCAGATTCATGTCATCCATTTGTATTTTTTAGCTTTGATGATGAGCTGGATTCGCTCTATGATTCAAGTCAGCTAGAACTAGAGGAAGAGGTCATTGTAAATGTCTCTGCAACTGATGCAATTCCAAATACAGTCACGTACACGTATACAGAAACAGGTAATCAGAAAAATATTAAATTCACCTTCAATTTATCACATAACTTTTGACTTATATGTATGAAAAATAAAACCTTTATTCAGGTTTCAACTGAATCTTTTTCATAATCCAATTAATAAAATTAATTGAGTGAGTAAACTATATTTTAGTTTTGAGATGTAATGTTTTAGTAGATCTAGTCATAATTGTATTATATATAAACAAGACAAATTCTTTTCTAAAAGATTGGCCTTTTTAAGACTCCGGCAATGCAGTTCTGATTATTGTATGTTATGGATCAAGAAATAGAGAAAAAGAAAAAGCCAGCCATTATTAACACAGTATTTTCAGTTTATAAAATGAAACATTTTCAATGTTAAGAATAGGTTGTCTGATTAAATAGCACTGTTCCAAGACATTATTTGACTTCCACATAAAAACATCTCTCATAATGTTCCTTCATGTTCTCCCACCATCACCAAAAGAACCAGTCAAAACACTGAGAAATAGTTACTGCTTAATAGCTATATTTTGCTTTCAGTCTGCGCACAGATCTTCTAGTGATGTCTGTTGGACTTCTGCGTGTAGGCTTAGGATATAATTTATGTATTAAACTGCACTGATCAGAAAACTAATAATAATAATAGTCCAAAATGAATCACAGGAAATAGATGATAAAGGTTTTGAACAAATACTCATAGTATCTCAGGAGATACTCAGACTAACTTTTCACTTTAGTACCTGGTATACTGCTATTTAATCACAAAAGCCTAACGTGTTTCTACTTTTATGTAACAATAACTGGTCATCTGATTTATTAATCTAAACTGCAAGAATAATTTTTATAAAATGTGTTCTTTTCATTTCTTAGATGTCACCCTACCATCCAATTTGGCTGCAAACACAGTAACATGTAGTGACCATGATACCAGTAGTGGTCTGGTTAGGAAGATCGTGAGCAAGCCTGAAACTCAGGTATTGAGTGGTCAAAGATTAATACCATCTCACATCAACCAGATTTATGATGAGCTATATGTCATACATCAGAAACTGCAGGTAGGAACTGGAAATGACTTTAGAATATTTAAAGTGTTTTTTTTTTTTTTTAAAGCTGCTCCTCGTATCATTCTACAGCATAATGTAAGCCGTTGTATTGCAAGAGGCTTTAACAACTTGTCTAATGAGGCAGTGCTCTCTTATGGATAGAGGAGGGGGCTTGAAATCTTCAGATAAAAGGCAATGTATTACAATAACTAGTATTAACCAAAAATTTCAGATCTAGGTGCCTAAAGTCAAGTTTCTAAACCAGGGGTTGGCAACCTTTCAGAAGTGGTGTGCCGAGTCTTCATTTATTCCAGTGTTTCTCAAACTGGGGTCGCCGCTTGCGTAGGGAAAGCCCCTGGCGGGCCGGGCCGGTTTGTTTACCTGCCCCGTCCACAGGTCTGGCCGATCGCGGCTCCCACTGGCCGTGGTTCGCCGCTGCAGGCAATGGGGGCTGCTGGAAGTGGCGCAGGCCGAGGGACTTATTGGCCGCCGCTTCCAGCAGCTCCCATTGCCTGCAGCGGCGAACCACGGCCAGTGGGAGCCGCGATCGGACGGGGCAGGTAAAAAAAACCGGCCCGGCCCGCCAGGGGCTTTCCCTATGCAAGCGGCGACCCCAGTTTGAGAAACACTGATTTATTCACTCTAATTTAAGGTGTCACGTGCCAGTAATACATTTTAACGTTTTTAGAAGGCCTCTTTCTATAAGTCTATAATATATAGCTAAACTATTATTGTATGTAAATAAGGTTTTTAAAATGTTTAAAAAGGGTCATTTAAAATTAAATTAAAATGTAGAGCCACCTTCTCTCCCCCCATGCTCCCGGACCGGTGGCCAGGACCCAGGCAGTGTGAGTGCCACTGAAAATTAGCTCGCATGCTGCCTTTGGCACGCGTGTCATAGGTTGTCTACCCCAGTTCTGAACCCTGGTTACCTAAGTAGAAGTGGCCTGATTTTCAGAAGCCAAACAATCCCATCCCTGATGGGAGTCAGTTGGATCACTGTGTTGAGGTGCTGAAAGTAGTCTGCTTTCAGCATTGTGTCCCAGTACACCAAGGTGGTGCTTATACTCAGTGAACCATACATGCGATCTATTATATACATTTCCATAAAACTGAAAGTATCCCTGATAAAATGACTGTATTTAAATATAAGTTATAATACTTTCATTTTTATACCTTTTTAAAATTCTCCATTTTTTCTGACACAGCAAGAAAATTCAGCACAGCAGGAGTATGCTCTGCAACTTCAGAAACGAGAACGTTTTTTAGCTGAAAGAGAAGCATTGCTTTTCAAACATGAAGCTGCTTTGACTAAGATAAGAGGTGTGGAAGAGGAAGTTCATGCAAAATTTCAAATTATAAAGGAGGTACAGTAATTTGTATTAGAATTATTTTCTTGGGCAAGCGTTATCTGGGGCAAGCCATTTCACTTATTTCTTCAGTCCCTCAATTTCGTCACCTGGACGTCACAATGGAGGTAATTCTCATTTTTGTAAAGAGCTTTGAGATCCTCAGATGAAACGTTGATATACAAGGGTAAAGTAATATTGCTATGTATTTTGGTTATTAGTAAACTCATCTTTCTGAGAAAGCAACTAACAGTCTGGTTCAAGGGTTGCCTTTTGCTGTTATAATTTGGAGAACAATATTATCCATTTCTAAAAGAATAATTAAATGTAACCACGTGTGTGACTTTGTTCTGTATATCAGAAAGAATGGTTGGAGATAACTCGTCTAAAATTTTGTGATACATTAGGAAATAGTTGGTCAGAACATTTTCAACTAAATGAAATTTTGTTAATATGATTCACCGAAGCCGAAATATTTTGTGGCGCTATATTGATTTTGACAAAAACGTTGTCAGAAGGTTGGGGGTCTGGGGTGAGGGGAGAAAGAAAGAGACACACACGCTCTGTGGCCTGAGTTATGGGAGACCTAGGTTCGAGTTCCTGCTCTGCCTGTTTCAGAGAGATCTGGGATGAAAAACTCTGCTCTGAAATTTTGAAACCTTGAAAGTTTCTTCAAAACAGAATTGTCCCCTGACCAGCTGTAATAATAAGTGAATGAAGAAAGAGACTGAGGCTAGGTCTACCCTACGGGGGGGGGGTCGACCTAAGATATGCAACTTCAGCTACGTGAATAGCGTAGCTGAAGTGGCGTTTTTTAGGTCGACTTACCTGGCTGTGAGGACGGCGTCGAGTCAACCGCTGCCGCGCCGCCGTCGACTCCACTTCCACCTCTTGCCGCAGTGGATTTCCGGAGTTGACGGAAGAGCCATCGGGGATCGATTTTATCTTGTCTTCACTAGACACAATAAGTCGATCCTCAGTAGATCGATTGCTACCCGCCTATTCGGCGGGTAGTGAAGATGTGCCCTGAGAGCCTGATCCAAAGCTCATTGAAGTCCACTAGAGTCTTTCCAATGGCTTCAATGGGCTTTGGATGAAGCCTTCTAATGAGGAATGGGATAGGGTAAGAGCAGGATGGAATGGAATTAGGAAAAACTGCTCTCAAACAGTTTAAACTTAACCTTAGGTAGTAATTCTGAATTTAAGGAAAAGAGATGAGAACATTGATTGTGAGACAGAAAGCTGAAGGTAGCGAGGTAATATATCTTCAGCCATTTGAGACATGTATTAATGAAGCATGAAACAACAGTCTGGAGTGTTTTAATGCTATTTTATTTTAAAATATGCCATTTAAAATTCACTTCCTGCAGTAATTTTTAGTATGACTTCTTTTGTTTATTATTATATGCAATATATCTTTTTACTATAAAAATAATTTTGCAGTGTAAGGATGAGAAAAAATAGTAAGGAAAAATAATTTGTTGTTTAAACTTATTTTTAAATTACTTTCCTAAGATTCCTGGACTCTTAAACTTTTTCCTGTCCCCCTGAACCCAGATATACTTTCAGCAGCGGTTTAATAAGCTCTTGATCTATCTTTTTGAAATACATTAAAAAAAAAAAAAAAAAAAAAAAAAAAAACTCTAAAATTCAGCATTTCCACAGCTTTTTTGACTGCCTCTGAAGTGCTGTAGAGCCAAGAAGGAGGAAATATTTTTAAGGGTTTAGCATTTCCCTTTTGAAGTCTGGTTTCCTGAGAAGTTCTGGCAGGCATGTCACAAAACTAAAACCTCCTAGTAAATTTTCTTAGTATGTTATATAGTCTAGCCAACCTGTAAAACACAGTAGCTTGGAGAAGTTCATGATTTTCTTTGAAGTTCTATGGTTCCCTGCCAGCATGGCTACTCTACTTAAGTGTCTTGCAGGCAACTGGTTCCTTTTCAGTTAAGAAGGTGAGTTATATTTTTTGAGACTAGCTCTTTGCTGTTATGATCAGTTGGAATTCTTTTTTTTTTTATACTGTCTCCAGGATTGAACTTCTGAGGGTAGGTGCCAGAACATTCCTGCTAAAGGCTTTTGGCGCTCGTGTTTGTTTTCTATGCCTATAGGTTACATTCAGAGATTTTAGCTTTTAAGATGCTTATAAGACACATTTTTCAGCTTGGCTTTATAGGAGCATGAAAGCAGGGCTAGAAAAATTTAGTAGACACTTACTCAAATTTTACCAAACACTTGAATGCTATTTGAAGACTAGTACAAAAGATGGTAATTCTCAGATTAAGGCAAATTTTCCCTTCTCTCTCCTACCCACATTTGTCACAGTCTTGATTTTCAAAAGATCATGGGCAAAAAGTGCAGGCACACTTGGGCATGCAAAATTGCACACCTGACCCTCTGAAAATTAGACCTTGTGTTTTAATATACTGATTGCAGAAGTTGTTTCTAGTTGGTATATCATTAATCATATTTTTCTATAGCAACACGAGGCAGAAGTTAAACAGCTGTCAGAAACCTTGAGAGAGAAGACTAAAGAAAGCAAGAGGCTCAAATCATCATTTGACACCTTGAAGGAAATGAATGACTCTTTAAAAAAACAGGCAAGATCCATTTTCATACCTATTCAAGAAAAATTGTAAATATTAGAATCAATTTAAATTATTTTTGGCAAGTTGACTGATTGTATTTGCAGTTCTGTTAAACAAGAAATGACTCTTGTTCCTTTCCTACAACTTGGTTTTTCTTTTAACTGGTTGGTGTCTTTTTTTTTTTTATAATCTCAAATACTGGTAAAGTTTGAATTACTCTTCTAAATAGCCAGCAACAGGTCACTCATAAGAAAAGAAACATTTCAATATCCTGCCAAGGAAGTTGAGACGGCAAGGATAGATAGCCTTCTAAAATTCAGAATGCAGCCCTGATCTAGTTAATAGCATGGGCAAATCTTTGTGTATTCCATAATGTTGTGGAATCTATTCTTTGCTGCTGAATTGTGCTACTGAATTTAAGCTTTTAAATACAATATATAATTGTAAATATAACTTTGAAAATATAAGCCAAGTGTAAACAATAACAGTGTTGTCTTTAGACCCAGAAAGACAACCGGAAACAACTATTCAGAATAGTGTCAAATGTTCTGTTCATCTCACTGAGCTGTTAATTTTCAAGCCTAAAATGTTGTTATAATTGTCATCTCTAAACTATATTTCACTGTGGATCTTCCAGTAACATGTTTACCCCATAATCTTAAACTACCTCTCATGCTCATCAGGTGCTAAAAATCTGTTTCCTTCCCAACTGCCAAATCCTTTGTTTTTCCTTAGGACAGCTTCTGCAATGCAGTTGTATATGTTTGCAGTACAAAAATCTGTGGCATATTCAAAATGTGGGGGCAGGATAAAATTAAATAACCCAAGGGGTACCATACTGATTTATATTGCTCATTTTCAGATTCAGTTAAATCATTTTTGTAAAGTTTAATTGGAGATGATGCACAATTTTCAATTTGTTGTACCGGTGTGCTGAAGAAAAATCTAGTGACCTTGCTGCAGAATTTAGGTTCAGTTTATCCTGAAATTCAAAATGATAGAGGCAGTGATAGTTACCAAGTGGGAGATTCAATTAGTTACCTCAGGCTGGCTTTGCTACGAATGATTTATAGTGAATTATTTCAGCCTCTGGGGAGGGAAAGCGAGAGTACATATGCTCCATAATCAGTCATGAAAAGGTGAAAAGGTAAAATAGCATTTTTGTGATATCCTTCTCCTTTATGCCAGTGTGGTGAGAAAAAGTTAAGGCAGTTGACAAAATGTTAGTCAAATTTTTAAAGTTTAAGGCCAGAAGGGACTACCAGATCATCTAGTCTATCTCCTGTATATCACAGGCCACTAAAACCCCCTAGCGACTGCTAGCTAAACCCAAAAACCAGAATTAACAAAAGTATTACTGCCCTCAGAAGACTAAACTGTTGTGTGTCTTAGGGCATGGCTACACTTGCAGATGTAGAGCGCTCTGAGTTAAACCAGCCTTCATAGAACGCAGTAGGGAAAGCGCTGCAGTCTGTCCACACTGACAGCTTCAAGCGCACTGGCATGGCCACATTTATGGCATTTGCAGCGGCATTGGGAGCGGTGCATTATGGGCAGCTATCCCAGCATGCAAGTGACTGCAACGTGCTTTTCAAATGGGGGAGTGGGGTGGAGTGGAGTGTGTTGTGTGTATGTGGGGGCAGAGAGTGGGTTTTTGGGGGGGCTGAGATCATGTTAGCATGCTGTGTTGTAAGTTCAGATAGCAGCAGACCCCCTATCTCCCCCCCCCACCTCTCTCTCACTCACAGCATTCCACGCTAATGATTGCTTTGTCTTGGGGCAGATAAGCAGTTGGCTGTCAGAAACAGAGCTTTCAAAGGGCATATCCGCATTCCTGCTGTGATTCAAAACAGACAAGAATGCCACTTGACTTAAGGGGATTATGGGACGTTTCCAGAGGCTGATCAGAGCGCAGTAATGCAACACCCTGTTCACACTGGTGCCGCGGCGCTCCAGCGGGGGCGCAGCAAACGTTATTCCACTTGCCGAGGTGGAGTACCACCAGCGTTGTAGCCGCGGAGTCAGAGCGCTCTACGTGCCTTGCCAGTCTGGATGGATAGTGAGCTAGTGTGCCCGGGGCTCCTTTACTGCGCTGTAACTCACAAGTGTAGCCAAGCCCTTAGATAGAGAACAGGAGGGATCAATGTGAGACCATGCCTGAAGTCCCTGCCATAGCAGGGGATTGATTAAATGAGAGAGACCCTGAGGATCCTAGCAAGTGATTTGTGCTCCATGCTGCAGAGGAAGGCAAAAAACCCCAAGCTCCCTGCCGGTCTGGTGTAAGGGGAAAATGCCTTCCAGACTCCACATATGGTGATCAGTTAGACTCTGAGCATGAGCAAGAACCAACCAGTCAAGCATCTGAAAATGGAGTTCTCAGTTGCATTTCAGAGCACCAGTGTAAGTTTGTGTGTAGTGTACACTTCTGTAATTCTACATAGTCACTGCAGTCTGACTTTATTCCACCATATAGACGCTTGTCCAGAGAGACTGCTCTAGAGAAATTAGTTATGCGGATAGTGCTCTGAAGCCGTAAAGATACTTATAACTGTCACTGTACACTCATTAATATAATGCATAGAGCTATGCACACAGATAATTTCAAATTAATTGTAAATGTCTTCTTCAGAAAATCTCACTTTTAAAGGTGTGGTTTCTGAATTTGGGTGTGTCTGTATGTAATGTGAGCCCAGTGTTTGGCTTGCAAGTTGAATTTTCAATTCACAGGACATAGCTTATTATACATTATGCTGAACAGTTAGCAGAGCTCTTACTAGCTGACTCTCTTTATAAAGAGGTGAATGATCATTGCTTTGTTCACACGACGAGCAGATAAACTTGCACTTTAATAAATCTAGCGGCCTATAACTAATGATTTTTGAACAACCTTTATATGAAGTAAAGAATGAGTTTAAACCTGTTTTGAATCCACAAATATTTTAAACATATTTTCCAATTCTTTTAGTTAAGTGATGTAAGTGAGCAGAACAAGAAGATGGAAGTTCAAGCAAGAAAAGTACAAGCACGTTTAGAGAATTTACAAGTGAGACTTATTTTCCTTATTACTTCTTCCCTTGTAAGAAATAAGTCAAATCTAATTTATTTAATATATCCTGTTGCAGAGGAAGCATGAATTTTTAACAATACAGAAATCTAAAGATGTTTCTCAAGCAATGCAAGAAATTAAATCTGTGAAGCAGGAAAAAATGGCAGCAACATCAAAAATTTGTAAGGTAAGGCATAAGCAAGGAGGAAAGGAAACTTCTGTCTTAATTAAAGAATATTAGATATTGGAATATCTTTCTAGAAGACCCACTTTTCCTATGCCTTCAGGAAACTAGTGAAGTCATTTACTCATGTCATTTATTTATGAGTGAACTACTCAGTTATACTAGGAAAGGGCTTAAAGTGTTCAGGGAATAAGAACAGTGGAATTGTAAGCAGTGGGATTGCATTGGGGAAAATTTAGTGTGTTTAACTGGAAAAAGAATTACATTTAAATATGTCACTAAAAAGAAGTGCACTTATTGTCATCCTGATCACTTTGCTTTTATGTTGCATCTCATCACCCCTCTTTTAATCTGTCCATCTTTTTAAATTGTATGTCTGTTTCTTCCACTGTTTGGAAAGTTCTTAGCACATTTTGATTACTCCACAATGTAAATAATATCTCTATGTATAGCTTTCTATAGTTAACTGAAAAGAAAAACTGGTAAGTGATGTCAGATATAGGAAGATTAGTTTGTAAGCCGTAGGTAATTATGCTTTTAGTGCTTATAGTAGAAAAAGCCTCTAGTGAGGCAAAAACTGAGTAAATGCTGACATGTTTCATACATGATTGCAATATGGTCACCTTCCTTCTTCCTTCTGTCTTGAAGCATTCTCTTTTTCTTTTGTAAATAATATTTCTTATTGCAGTTTTGTCCTATTTAATAGTGTGCCTTCTGTCAGTTTTCTACCATTATATCCCTTCTGGTAATTATGACATCTAACAATAAAATTACTTGGAATATTGTTTGAAATATTATACACAACTTTCTCTTTGCTTTAAGGGAACTAGATTTTTCCCTCTGAGGGCTTACCCTAGAAACTTCCTTGAATGCATCTGCTTTTTTTTTTTTCCTGACAAGCCTAAAAAAATTTGGTCCACTTTGGGATTCTTAGTTAATGTATTGGAGAAGGCAAATTAGGAGATGTGGGGGCAGGGTTGTTCTTCTGAAGTCTTGTTCTTAATTCTTTTAATTTATTCATTATTGGAATGAACATTATTCAGTTGTAGTTAATGAGGTAAATTTTAAAAGCAGTGGGCTACATACAAGAAAGTGACATGAATTGTTTAGTGCATCTAACATTTCCCACATAAAAATTACCACATGTTGTTGATACCTGTGAACTATGCAGTTGTCTTTCACGTTCTCACATTCTTACGACCAAACTTGATAAAACGGACTCATTCTTTGGGTTTTTCTAGAAGATGTTTTTCTAGGACTTTATATAAATTTCGTACCTGTATGTTTTCTGCCAACCAATAATCACCACAAATAATGGTCTAAACTCCTAATTTTTCTCAGGCATTCCGCCATCCTCCTCCAAATATACCTCTATCCCGATATAACGCGACCCAATATAACACGAATTTGGATATAATGCGGTAAAGCAGTGCTCCGGGGCGGCAGGGCTGCGCACTCTGGTAGATCAAAGCAAGTTCGATATAACACGGTTTCACCTATAACGCAGTAAGATTTTTTTTGGCTCCCGAGGACAGAGTTATATTGAGTTAGAGGTGTACATATAATGTTAAAACTGTTTTCATATTCTGACATACCAATCTGTTTTCTTTGAGTGGCTCTAATACTATACCATATGTTTTGGAAAAGCTTCATAATCTTATTTAATGTTATGGTTGTTACAGGTACCACTTAATTCACATGTTTATGAGCTTTTAACTGTTCTTATGGATTGGATCTCAGATCAATTCCTCAAAACGAAAATAGAGGAAGAAGGAAGAGACAATCAAACACAAACGTACTCCCACAAAAATTACACACAAGAAAAGTGTGCAAAGGTAAACGGGTTTGGATTGGGTTTTTTAAACCTTGTGGCTAGTGTGTGCCAGTTTTATTTATATAGTTTGAATACTATTCTCAAAACAGAAATAATTGTGCATAGTTAACAGTTCAGTATTCATTCAGACAGTAATATTTAGTGAGCGTTTTGACACTTATAGCTCCAAAAATACAGGCCTTCCTTTATTGTAATTTGGAAGTGTCATTGTTTTTCTGCTGCAAAGGAACTGAGAGGGAATCAGGATGACTCCGCCTTTTATACACTCAGCTGCATGCACAAAGACGTCCAAGTACTGCTGGCAAAAGTCTTTGATTCAAGTGCATTGGGTGCACATGCACACATACAGTGGAATGTATATGTGCACAATACATCTTGACGAACAACATTTACCATAGAGATCAGTAACCATTTTTTTCCTTTGGAGGCAGAGTTAAGGTGTCAGTGCATTTTACAAAGAGAAATCAAACAAACTACACAGAGAATTCATAGGGCATAAATCCTAACCCTGTGTGAAATTTCACATGGATTGGGCGCATACTTTTTGAGAAAAACAGGAATTTATGCCCCATTTTGAGTCAATTTTAGAAGTCAGCCTTTTTAAAAATAATAATCTGAGTTACATGCTATTAACCTATAATTATGTAATTTTTATGTACTTGCTGTGCGTGTCGTAAATGTATTCAATGCACTGGATCTGCCAGATAAGTATTTGCATGTGCAATCCATTATCATCCAGGAATTTAAATTGTTTACTCAGTGACAGATGCTGTATAAAACTATACCACTGTACATTTTTCCAGCTTTTACCTATTGTTGCTGAACAACTCCAGTGGATGCCACTTGTGAACCCTAAACTACATATGCCTGTAATTAAGTTTACTTACTGGGCTATAAGGCAGCTAGACTGTGGGAAACAGGTAAAACATGTATTCTACTTACAGAATAATTCTTTAATATTTCATGTTCAGAATGCTCATTCTCAGAAGATGCTCAGATACTATTATATAAGATAAATAGATGCTTTTCAATGTGCTGAGTATACTTTTAAAAAACCCATCAGCCTTCACAACATTCAAATTCAAATAATTTCTGCAGATATGAGGCAAAGGGAAAAAAATTAAGATAGTAATTTAAAACTGCTTTATGTCACAACTGTTTTTATCAACTCTGTATTTAGTTTTATATTATAGATCTGATCCATGCTTATGTAGCCCCCATTGTAATATCATCTGAGAACCTCACAAACCTTGAATTTATCTTCACAACATCCTTCTTAGCTAGAGAAGGAAATCCCCATTTTTATGGATGTTAAACAAAAGATGCTACCTAAGTGAAAACTTGTATTGTTTAATCCTGAAGTAAATGTTTTCATCCAGTATGTAATGGAAGTTCTTACAGAACCGTACTGTAGCAGCATAAATGGTGTCATACCTTAAGATCCAATCCTGCAAAATTTTATGCACATGCCTAACTTGTATACTCTGAGTAGTCTCTTTGATTGCAAAGCTAGGCACGTGTCTAAATCTTTGCAGGACTGGAGCCTTAGATTCTAATAAATGATGCTGAAGTTACAAAGCAGATTGTTTTTTACATGAGCATCTGTATTTTTTTTAATTTGGATCACATTAAAGATGCATTACATTAACAGTGTGAAGAATATATTCTGCCCCCCAGTTTTACCTTTCCAATTCAGTGACATGAACTCCAATAATAAAATACTTTTTCCTTTGCTGGTGAACACTTGTATAATATGTCAGTGTATTATGCATAAATTCTCCTTATTTAATTTTACATAATTGTAATTACTTAATATATTGATTTTCTTTAATACAGAAACATATAGTGGGTTAGTCCTAGAAAAAAAAATGAATATGAACTGTTATAAAGGCTACTAGGGTTTTAAGAGTGTCCCCTAGCAAAAGAGTAACATAGCATTATATACATGAGTGATCATTTCCTTAAACTTTGGAGGCATTTTATTGCAACACTATACCATAATTAAGTAGTTTAGTGTTTCCAAAATCCATCCCGCTTTTGGTTGGGATTTTCAAAGGCTCTTAAAAGAATTAGGTGTCTACTGCTATTGAGTTTCAATAGGACTTGAGCATCTAATTGCCTTAGGCAACTTTGAAAATCCTCTCCTTTAAGCTTAGCTTTAATTTTGAACATTTTCCATATGGGAATATATTTGATAGCTGTGGATGAAAAGAGAATTCGCTTGTCACTTTTAAATGTTATTGTGCTGAAACATTGGGTATAGAATGTCATCCCACAGCCAATTTTTTTCTTAAAATTTGTTTTCATTTATAATTTTACTTTTCACCAATAAATGATCTTAAACTACATCACTCTTTTTGCATTCATTACCTAATTTACTTCAATCTCACATGGCCTGGTTCGTTACAGAAAATTGACATGTGAATGTCTGAATCTTGAAATTGACATCATTTACAATGTTCGTAAAGAAATTAATCTCGTATTCAATGCTTCCTTCTCTACTAATTTTATGTTGTCACTCAATGTGGGAGAGTAAGTGCAGATTGATAGTTTAGTAATTTAATTTTTTTCTTATTTAAATTGTGTCTTTAAATTGTCTTTATGGGTACATTGCAAATATTGTATTCTACTAGATTTAACAGAACAGTAACTGCTTTTAGGTTGCTATCCCATAGTATCTAGGCAAAACAGGATAATTTAAAGGTTGATTCTGTTACAGTCTGGGTTTACTAGATTTATTTGTCTCTCAATGCTGTTTTAATACTGGCTAAGTTTAATTGTAATATTTTTAATTTACTGCCACCTGTTTATATAACGTCCCTCAGAACGTACAGTTCTATAAATATAGTATTTTAAAATAGACTGCTTTAAGTTGTGTGATTACATTTACTACTCTTATAAAATGGATACAATGTTTACAACAGCATTCTACTATGATATCAACTATGAGGAGGCTTGGTGAAGACATATTCAAAGGCATAGTAACTAAGGGAAACCAACATGGCTCTTCTGAGCAATCTGCTGAAAGTAAACCAAAGATAGCAGCTTTCTTTAAGAGTTCCATTTTACCTTTGAGATTTGTATCAACTTTAATTGTACTCAAAACAGTAACACAAGGTAAGTTCTTAAATGTTTTTATTGCATTTAGTAAATAGCTTTTGTCTGGGCAAAAACCAAATACACAAAGTCCATGAAATGGATTGTATTGTATCTGTGTCTGAAGTCCCTTGTAATTGTAAAGTGAGGAATATGTTCTTGAAGTTTTACGTTATTAAGAAACAAAGTATGCTGCAGCAAACAGAAGGCTTTCTAAAGTTATAGTTTGAATTATATTAAGATGTTCATATGTAGAGTATGATATAAATTGACATTGTCAAGGTGGATCCACAGCAAAAAAGGAAGTGGAAAATATACATGTTGGTGGTTGTATATTTCACATGTTTAGCTATTCAAAAGGTTAAAAATGATACAGGAATAAATAAAGTTTTATTCAAAGTTCAACAGTTGAATTTTGGTTTTTGGGGGATGTTATGGTTGATTCAGATAGCTTGGGATTTTTTATAGCTGAAATAAATAAGCAGTTGTTTTTGCACTGCTTTTTAAGGAGACCACATGTTTCATGTTCAGGCTAGTAGTATCAAGCATGCTCTGGTAGTCATTTGCGTGTCCTCTGAGTGGATGGTGAGCTGCATTGTCCTTGTTGATGACATATCTATTAAGTAGGCATGGTGGTAATTTTGTAGGTGACTTCCCTAACTGAAGGACAAATGATAGTGAAATAGAATTGGGGCAGAAGATATGTTCTAAATTGCTAGGTCATTTTTAGCTGTGCTGAAATTGGGGCTGGTACACACCCGTACACCAGGCAGCCCTTATCTTAGCTGCCTGCTATCTTGCTTTACTCCCATCCTCTCTCCACTGCCAAAGGCCAGTCAGAACCATACTGCCTGAGGCTGGGGCAGGAAAGCATCAGTTCTTCAAGTGATCATCCACATATTCCACATTAAGTACCCTTGCATCACAATCCCCATCTGAGGGCATAAAGGGCAGAGTGGGCCCTTTCCAGTTTCTTATCTCCATGGTTGCAGGATGGAACCCGTGGCAATGTCTGCTTCTCTTGCACACTGTGAGAATTAGCTTAGCTAATTTAGATTGTTTTAGTATTCGTGTTAGAGTAATTGTTTTCTTTTGTCTGTTGGTCTATTAAAAAACAAGACTGTATTATATTTAGCATAGTCAATCAGTAAGTTTCTAGCCCGACACCCACATACAGGAGTACTAGGATCATGGCAGAAGTTAAGTCACTAAGGTTTAAGACCTGTCTTTCATGTGACACTGTGATACCCATCAACGATGGTCACGCTCAATGCTCGATATGTCTTGGTGAAGGACACATTTTGGAACATTGTTCCTTGTGTTGCTCTTTCTCCAAGCACAGAGAGAGCAATGGAGGTCAGGCTGAAATTATTCCTGCTGGAGAAGTCGATGCAGGTCTCCTCAGACTCAAGGAGATCTTCAGAGAATCCTCAATGTCACTGTCAGTCCATCTCTGACCTCCATGAGCTGCGACTTGATTTTGGGTGGCTTCCTTGTAGAGGCCTCCTTCATCTGCTGGTACATTAGCGTTGACATCTTTCATGTGCAGTAAGGAGCACCACTGCAAAGATGAGCCTAGGTCAACTTTCCTGGCACTTAGCAAGAGGCGGAAAAGTCACTATGACTTACCTGGGCTCAGTTGGCAAAGGGTCATAAGAGCAAGAGGGCCCATTCCAATACCAATTTCTAAGGCAGCTCATATGATACCATCTAAATCTAAGGGCAGAGCTGCCTATGGTACCAAATATGGTACAGAGCACCTTGATATCTAGTTCCTCTGCACTAAGTACATCCTCAGAAGTAGCAGTTTTCCATTTCTTAGTATTGACTAACTCTACAGTACCTGATACATTGATCCCGACTACCTTAGCACCAAAACAGCAGATGGTAGTAAGCAACCTCTCAGTGGGCCCAGTATCCAAGTCAACTCTGCTGGAGATACTTAGGAAGGTCAGTACATAGCTCCCTGAAGTACAGCCACCATGCTTGGCCAGAGAGGTATCCCGTATACCAACATAATCTATATACAGGTTATACCTGATAGGACTGCCTTTCTCCTAGAAGAGGCAAACCCTTTTTTTCTCCTCTACTGTTGAGCACAGCAGAGAATCATCATCCACTTGCCTTTTATCTTCCCCCAGGATAGCTCAGTGAGAATCTGAGACAGATTCCAGGGAAGAATTTCAAAGGAGCTAGAAAGAGGTCAGGATCTCAGAGGGGTCACCCAATTAGGTATCCCCCCAATGTGCCCTCCACTGCACTAATCCTACCCATATTAATTCATTTCCTGACCATACTGGACCACCCCCTTCAGATGTTCAACACTGTTTCAGGAAACCTGCCTCCTCCACTGTGTACAGGGCTAGGTCTCCCTTTGGCAACTCTGTTGCTCCAACCACAGCTGCTGAAAAGACCAGAGGAGGAGAACATTAAAAAAAAAAAAAAAAAACTCTCTAGAGGAAGAGCATCAAGTTCGGGCTGAATTTTCCTCCTCCTCCCAGTGAGGCCATGATCCCACCTACACTGGCCTCTCTAGGTGTATTCAGCGTTCTCTAAGACTTAATAAAATGCATGACGATATTCCCCTTAAGATTATGCTAGAGAAACAACACAAGTTCTTGAACATATTATGCTTTGCAACACCAGGGTGGTTAACCATGGCAATAATTGATGCTCTGCAGGAGCTTGTCATTTCCATCTGTCATTTGCCTGCTTCTGTCTTAGCCTGGTTCTGAGAAGAGACAGAAGACTTCAAGTCCCTGCAAAAGGATTGGAATATTTTTTTTTCCTGACGTCCTGCACCTGTCTCTCTACTTGTGCAAGCTGTATACGGGAGAGGACAAAGCAGCAAAGTCCTCTGAAATCTGTCCCCACTGAAAAGGAACAAAAACATTGAATCTTTTTGGCTGGAAGGTCTACTCATTCAGAAGTGCAAATGAGGCTAGCATATTACTGTGCACGCGGTCAAGGTAGGATTTCTTAAAATAGGACAAATCTAGTTTTGTTGATAGGAGCACCAAGCAGAGCTTAAATCTCTTATATCAGAGAGCCAACTGACAGCTTGGACAGCACTACAGACTGTTGAACATGTCTGACTGGTGCGAACAGTGGCCTCTGCAATACCCATGAGAAGGTTGCCATGGCTTCCCAATCATTCAGTATTTCTAGGGAGGCAAGGTGACAATTTAGGACCTCCCATTTTGAGGGAATTGACTTCTTCAGTAGGGGAACTGATGAAGCCATCCATACTTTACAAGATTCCAGAACTATCCTATGCTGCTTGGGATTTTGTATCCCAACTCAGAAAGGGAAGCAACCATGACACCAAACATGTTTCAGGCAGCACTACTTGACACAAGACGATGTTCATCCAGCAAGGTCTTCTGAGCCACTGAAGAAGAGGCAGAGACTTCACCGGAGGTGACCCTTTCTTTTGTCCTTGGCTGCCCATAGTAAGGTGTTTCAAATGGGCAGCAGGTTTGACACGAATGTCAGTAGTCTGCTTGGACTTCTACAGGATCTTTTCTGCTCTAGTCTCTCTCTTCCACCTCTCCCCCCCAACATCTTTGGCATTACCTCAATCTGGTGGGTTCTTGAGATTGTGACCAACGGGTATCCCATTCACTTTCAGTCCCTATCAGGCTCTAGTTCCGGGCAGTCAGGCTGGTGGTTAAGAGAGATGGTCGAAGTTGGCTGCCAGGCCAAGAGCAATGGTGAAACCGGGGTCTAGGGAGAGTCGCCATGGGTCAGAGCTGAGGTCAGAGTCCATAGACAAGCCAAATTAGTATTGTAGTTGGAGTCGAGGTGCAGGCCAAGGGTTGAAGCCTAGTTGTGAGTCCGGGGGTCAGGAGGTGGATGCAGGGCTGGAGCAGGTCAGTAACAGAGCTAGAGTAAGGCTTGGGCAGGCTGGGACAGGAACAGGAACAGGAACTGCATCAAGGGCAGGCTGGAAGCCTAGGGAGTCTGCTACACTGTGAGGCAGGAGGAGGTTTCCAGGCTGGGTCTGTGCAACAGTACTACTAACTTGCAGCTCTGGCGGGGTCAGTGAAATACCTGTACCTAGGGGTCATGTGACCCACACCCTGCTCAGGGATAGGTTGCTGCAGCATGCCTGAGGGCTGAATCACTGCAGGCTCTGTTGGAGGGATGAGTCATTGCAGGTAAGTTGCTGCAGCATGCCTGATCTGGCGGCACATTTGCCTCACAATTCCTTTCAATCCCCTCTCCCATTTCCCATTCCTTTTCAGAGACCCTTCTCATGAGAGACAATTGAAGCAGGAGGTGGAGTCCCTTTTACAACTTCTATTGTTCCTACTTGTGTCCTTGGAGTTCAGGCACCAGGGCTTTTGCTCCCACTCCTTAATTCCAAAGAAGAAAGGGTGCTGGAGACCCCTCCTTGATGTTTGATGTCTCAACACTTTCATCCATTGTTTTAAGTTCAGAATGGTAACCCTAGGTTCTTTAATCCCTTCATTAGATCCTATGGACTGGTCCATGGCTCTTGACCCACAAGATGTCTATTTTCACATCTCCACTGGAAATACCTGAGATATCTGGTAGGAACATCACACTACTGGTACAGAGTCCCAGCCCTTTAGCTTTTGTACAGCTCCAAGGATTTTCACCAAGTATCTGTTGGTAGTGAAAACTCACCTAAAAACAAAAGGAATCCAGGTACCTTCGATGTCTGGCTAATGTGAGTAAGATCACCACAACAGGCGACCAACCCAGTACAGACAATCCTAAAACTCTTCATCTCGTTAGGTCTCAAGGTCAACAGAGACAAAATCCACACTGATTTTTGAAGCAGAAAATAGAGTTATTAGGGGTAATGTTCAGACTCCAAAACAGCTCGAGCTTTCCACAGAGAAGGTTTCAGGCAATATTGGACCTCATCAGTCAACTTCAGCCCCACCCAAGAACGTGTCTCAGACTTCTAGGATACGTAGTCATGTGTGTTTGTCACACAGCATGACAGACTTCACCTTTGATCCATGCAAAGATGATGGAGATTAGTGTATCGACCCAGCAGACAGTGCATGTATTTGGCCTAGTGGATGAGGGAAGCAGTGGACCTGATTTTAGTAAGGCTTTTGACACAGTTCCACATGACATTCTTATAAGCAAACTCGAGAAATGTGGTCTAGCTGTAAGTATTGTAAGGTTGGTGCACAAACGATTGAAAAACTATTCAGAGTAGCTATCAATGGTTTGCTATCAAATTGGGAAGACATATCAGTGAAGTTCTGCAGGGATCTGTCCTGCATCCGGCACTAGTCAGAATTTTCATTAATGACTGGGATAATGAAGTGGAGCTTATAAAATATGTGGATAACACCATGCTGGAAGAAGTGGTAAGCACTTTGGAGCATAGGATTAGAAATTAAAATTACCTTGATAAATAGGAGTATTGGTCTTAAATCAACAGTAAAGCCAGATATAAAGTACTACATTTAGGAAGGAAAAATCAAATGAACAAATACAAAATGGGCATGTTTAGTCTTGAGAAAATAAGACTGAGTGGGGACCTGATAAGTCTGCAGATATGTTAAGGACTGTTACAAAGAAGACGGTAATCCGTTGCTCTCCATGTCCACTGAAAGTAGGGCAAGAAATAATGGACTTAATCTGCAGCAAGGGAGATTTAGGTTGAATACTAGTAAAAGCTTTCTAACTATAGAGATAGTTAAGCATTGGACTAAGTTACCAAGAAAATTTGTAGAATCTTCATCCATTGGAGGTGTTTAAGATCAGGTTAGACAAACACCTGTCAAGGATGGTCTAGGCATACTTGGTCATGACTCAGCACAGGGGGTTAAACTAGATGACCTCTCCAGCTCTACATTTCTGTGAATCCATGATGATAACAGTCCTGCAAAAAGTCCTCTCCTTGTTAAACTCATGTAGAGACCACTTCATCTGTGCAGCAGAGTTAGTTCCCTTTTCCATATCCCTACCTGTAAAGATTGTGATAACAGATGCCCCTACTTGGGTAGGGATCTCATCCGGATCATTTGACTATTCAGGTATGATGGTCCGCGCACACACATGCATATTTTAGAGCTCAGAGCCATCCACCTGGCATGCAAGGCTTTTGGTCTACTCTTTGGGAACAATAATTCAGGTCCTGGCAGACCACACCACAGCAGTGCACTATATCAATAGGCAAGGGGAGAAGCAAGGTCGTCACTACCTCTGTCAGAAGGCCATACATCTATAGGAGTGGTGCATTCTACATTGTCACACCAATAGTCCTACAGAACATACTGGGATATCATTTCAGAAGAGACTTTTGAAAACCACAAGTAGTCTCTCAAAGACACAGTCGTACAGAATATTTTCTTCAAATGGGGGTTCCCAAATTTAGACCTGCTCACAGCAAACTACAACAAGTATCAGACATTCTGCTCCAAGAGGAGCACAAGCTCAGCTCACTAATAGACATCTTCCTCATCCTTTGGACTGTGTGTTTGATGTTCATGTTTCCATTGATCCTCAGATTCCTAGCGTCTCAAGGAAACTGAAGCAAGATATTGAGCAAATGAGCATGGTAGCCCCCGCATGGACATGGCAGTTCTGGTATTCAGATCTTCTAAACCTACCAACATAGCCATCTTACCCATTTGCCTGACACAGTCTCTCAGAACAGTGGTCAGCTCCTCTATCTGGTCCAAAAACTTTACACCTGACGGCTTGGGTGTGGGCTGGATGACATCCGCAGAGGTTCAGAACATTCTACTCTGGATAAAGAAACATTCAACCAGACTGACTTATAGAGCTAAATGGAAGAGCTTTTCTATTTTGGCATCTCAGCACCCAATTTCTCCCTGATAGTACCAGTTTAATCAATACTGGACTTTTTGTTAGCCCTGAAGCAATCTGGGTTTTCCATCAACATAAGAGTCCATCTGGCAGCAATATGTGAATTAAACTCCTATTTCCACCAAACAGTAATACATTTCCTGAAGGGTCTCATCTCATCTCCCTCTTCCCCCCCCCCCCTTTTCAGAAGCCCACTCTTGGAACCCGAGTATAGTATAAGCAGTGTCGACAGGTTCCCCCTTTGAGACCATAACATCTTGTTCCCTTTGCCACCTGTCCATGAAAATTCATTTCCTGGTGGCCATTTTGTCAGCTAGGAGGGTAGAAGAGATTCATGGCTCTCGTATCTGGCACCCTCTAGCGTTTCAGAAGTACAGGGTTACTCTTAGATTTTCCCCTAAATTCCTGCCTAAGGTGGTATCAGAATTCAGTTTATTTAGATAGAACAAAATCATCCAGGAGCACACCTAGGCTGTTCATGACTTTTGTTTACAGGGTCAGGAGCCAACCTGTATCCACTCAGAGGCTATCCAGGTGGGTTTCTGACCACACAAGAACTTATGAGTTAGTTAGAAGAGATCTTTCTAGCCACAAGAGAGCTTATTCTACTAGAGCTCTGGCAGCTTAGGGCACAGCTCCAATGAACACTCGTAGCCAACAAGAATCCAATCTCATGTGCATGGGTTGCATGAGTGCTAAGAGTGGAATCTCTGTGGACCACACATCTTGAAGAACCAATTACTATAGGTTAAGTAACTGTACTTTCAAGCAGCTGTTAGCAGGGGGAGCAGCACCACTATTGAAAGAGAGCAGGAGGAGGAGCCATTGCCAGAGTCCTTTTCCTCTAAGTGGGAAGCCAGAGGAGTTTCCAGGCATATATCATTAGGAGGAAGTATTGAGAGTGGTTGCTACCTTCCTGTAGCTGCTCTGGAGCACCACAATGCCCTCTGTGACCAGGAAGAAGGAGCCGCTGCTCATGGAAGGGAGAATCCTGTCCGGGATCAACATAACCCTCGCAACAGCCAAGGAAAGGATAATCTACCCTGGGCAGGACACACACCCCATGTTGTGATAACTGGGCCTACAAATTTACCCTGTTCCACCCACCACTCGTTTGTAGGGTCCTTAAAGCCCATTTTTCTCTGAAAGTCTCTATCGGAGGGAGCTTCACCATCATGGCTGCCACCCCCACCATTTCCTGGGACCACAGACCTTCTTTGTCCTAATCCTGAGAGATGTCCTGACCAGACTGGGCCAGAGAGCGGGACCCAGATGACATCGGCACCTCTGCTGGCTCCAGCTGAATCCCAAACACCGTGGGATGTGAGACTTTGTGACCTCCCCATTCCCCGTGCATCCTTTTCCTTCCCTACCTTATTTCTTACCTTTCCTATCCCTCGACTTTTTCCTTCTCTTTACTAGGAATCTGGTTTAGCCAGCCAAGACTGTATTCATTACTACAGCTCTGTAAGCCTCTGACCAGAAAGAGGTAACTAAAAGCAATGCCCTAAATACCCCAATGCTGGTTTAAGTTGGTCTCGGAGTGGCTAATAAGACTGTGTTTTTGCAGTAGTGAGATTCTAAGTGAGAGTCAATATCAGAGACCGAACCTGAATTTCAATCTCTGCTGTTCTTTTCTCCCTGCTTTTTGCATGTGGCTTCACTCCAGCTCATCTCAACTAACTTAACTGTCTTTTTTGGGGAAAAGAAAGTATTACCATCTTTGATACCATCTAAGAGACTGTCAAATGAGGATTTTTCCTCCTAAAAATTCTCTTCAGCTAAGGGGGGAACAAGGGATGTTGTTATAATGAAAACCTAATTTAATATTTTACATTTAAAATGCTTTAATTGTTTTTCTTTCTTTTTCTGTATCTTTGTTAAAATGTTAAAAGGATTTTTAATGGTGTGTTTGCCATGGTACTAAGCAAGCTGAGATCTCTGTACACCAAACCCCAAACCTTGTTTAACACTGTTTAATGTTGGACAATCACTGGGTAATGTTAACACTTTTGGCCTATATATTCCATCTAAATTAATACACCTTCCTTCCTCCTGCCCTTCCACACAAGGGGACCTGAGCCTCCCAGCGTATCCAGTATTGGGGCAAGAGAGAGAGAGACAGAGCACTTGAATCTTAGACACCCAGTTCAGTGAATTTGTGGTCCCCTATGGGGACATTCGTCCCTAGATGGAGGGTATGCCATGTTTCTGCTATTGACATCCCTTGCAGGTTTACACCATTGGGGTAATTTAATTTACTGTTAAATTGCTAATTGTTTAAATTTATCCTTGTTCTGTTTCATCTATGCGTTGAGGTGGTGTTCATCATTATCTGAGCATCTGGAGAAAAGAATTAGTTGATAGAGCTTGAGAGAGTACTACCACCTATTCTTTGACTCCTGATTTTAAATGTGGATTGTGCAAATAAAACCCATTCTTTGTTTCCAAATGTTAAAACATCTGTTATAGAGAATAGAGGGACAGGGGGACTATGTATTTTGGAGAACTGGTAATGCGCTATAGAGATTTTCACCTTTCAGCTGCCAATATAAATCCATCCCCAATGTCAACTTTTGTTAACCATCTATCCTGAGATCTATTGGGTGGCTATTCAGTGGCTTCCGTGAAATGTGTTAGTGATTTCAGGCCAGTTCTCAGTAGGCAGATGTCCACATCACAAAACTACTACCACTTTTATCATTGGCAGCCTAATCAGGGAGGCTAAGGATTAAATAACTCTGGAGATTGAACTGTGCTTTCATATTTACAGATGCAATCTCTCCAGACTAGGTAGGAATCACATTAGTGTGACATTATGTGAAAGTTTACTCTGTCACTGTTTGTGCTATATTTGTTTTAAGACTAAAATTCCTGATAAAGGTGTGTCTTAGGTTTGGTTTTTGAAGTTTTTAAAACAGATACAGGTTCTAATAATTAGAAGAATGTTATTCTATCTAATAAACTAATGTGAAATATATTCTTAAAATGAGAATCACATTGATAAGAGGTCCCTCCTGATATTAAAAAACAAACCCCAACATGAATAGTTGCCATACTAAGTTGTCATTAATCAAGCTAAACAGCTAAAGCCAATACTTACAATGGTAAAACTTTTTAACTTCTCATTATTGATTTTTACTGTTAGTTTATATGCTATGGTTAAGTATGATCTGCAATAATAAAAAGCACATTCGTGAAATTACTGTATACTAATTTTGATCACACATTGAAAGTAAAGCACTGATTTTCTTTGTTGTACTTAAAGTACTGCACAGGATCTTTTCAGGGGGAATAAGGCAGAACGCCACATTTATTAGTAATACATGTATTCATTAACACTGTATTATATGCATATAATATATTACACTTACACTCACACACACACACACACACACACAAACCCATTCCGTCGTGTTGTTACCAATTAGTTGCTCCCCTTAACTTCACTGGCCAGGTGAGTTAGATGGAGGAGGAGGTGGAGCCGGGCTTCTGCCGATCCGGATCGATGTTCCCATGTTGACAAGACGAGACCCGGGGTCCTCTGCAAGACACCTCACTTTTATAGCAGCTTTTCTCTTATGCAAATCTATACCAGATTCAAACTCTGTGTCTGTGTCCATTGGTCCTTTGTGCTGCTTTCTTTTGAGTGTTGTTCCAATGCTGCAAAGAGGGTGTTTCCAAAAGAAGGTGCTTGCTTCTAACCCCCGAGGCCGTCAGTATGTCTGCTTGTCTTTAATGAGCCCACTTGACACGTTTTATTGTCCTTGGGTCTGGCTCCCAGCCCCTCTCCAACAGTTGAGGCTGTCTGGAGGTGCTGCCTTCCATGCCTTCCTCATTCACACCTCATTCATTCAATAGGGCAATTGATTAAGAGTGGGGGAGGGGGGGGAGAGCTCTTGTTCTACTCCTAGCAAACAGAAATTTTTCTTCTATCTTATTCTATCCTTAGGGGCTATAATATTATACCAAGGGCAATGCAAAGTTTCTAAATGAGGCTTTGATACAAAGTTCCATGAAAACAGAGGTCACACGTGGGTAGACCCACCACAAGGTTATATGAAGAGGCACAATGTAAAGTCATATGAAAATTATCAGAGATTGATCTACATCTTCTATTCATAATGCAAGAGCTTCAGTAAGATTACTTTTTTCTTCTAAAGTGTCGTAAATCCAGGAGGTGGCACTGTAACTAAACTTTTCTTACTACAGAATGGCTCCATTATATTTAATTATTTCATCCTGTAACTGAGTAGTGTGTTTTTAGTCCTAAATAGGAATTTGAAATAGGGAGATCTGAAATATAGGACCTGTGGTTATTTAAGGCACTTAGATGAGTTCATTATTTAACTGTGAGTCTCAAGTCCCTGTATATTTTAATATACTGTAGAGGGGTAATCAGCATATAAACTGAAAGATTAAACTTCTCCTCCGAGCAAATCCTCGTGAAAGTAAATGGGAATGGAGTAGTTGTGATCTTTGTCTTTATCCAGTACTCTTCTCCTTCATCTCTGAGCACATTAGTAGATGTCTCCCAAATGTTGAGGAACACATAGTCTCAAGCTAGGCAGATTTATTCATTATACCACATTTCAGAAGAAAAAACCCTCTAATGTATCTACAGCCCTAATTTAGTAAGATACAAAAGCATGTGACTAACTTCAAGCACATAAGTAATCCCTTTGAAGTCAGTGGACTACTTTGTTTATTAAAGTTGCGTGTGCATAAGTATTGTCCTGAATAAAGGCCCTAATAGGTATGAGAGAAGTTCAGGTTGTCCATTTAATTACTGCTGGAACAAGAATACAATACAAGAACAAAAGTCACATTTGTGTCACTTTCTGACTATTTTTATCTTCAACATTCATGTGTATTTTTAGGAAATTGGCGCAGTATGTCTTAAATATTTTATGTAAAATTTGAAGAAAAGTAAACAATAGATTTGTACATAAGCAGGCTTTAAAGTTATCCTAGCCTTGTCCTTCCCTTTCATGGTTTAATTTGTATAAAAAAAAAATTAAAGTTGGATCATGAAACTAGTTAAAATTTGTATTTATTGGAATTTATGTAGCACTTGCTGAGAAACTTGGAGGAGGAGAGGAAACAAAGCTGGGGAGATAGACTAACTCAGAATTCAAAACCAGTGCAGCATGTTTCTGTGTTTCAAAGCCATAAAGCAAACAGTGTTACACTTTGAAGTATTCGGTGATGTGAAAAAAAATAATGTTCATAGCAATAGGGATTGGGATTTCACTGATTCTGTAGATCTGTTTATTGTTAATATTGGGAATAATGATATTGAGAATAAAATTGAATTTCTACATTCATCATTCATGCAGTATAGAAATAAGCATTTCTGTTAATTTTAACCTGGATTATAAATCTTTATTGAGTGCAGGAGAGGGCTCACTTCATCTCTTTAGCAAAATACTTAAATCTAACCTTTATAAGTCATACTTTTAAAAATGTGGGCTGCCCCCAACTTCCCTGTTCCCTACTTTAAACCAAGGCACAGTAAATCCTCAATTAGAAATATAGGAAATATTAAAATAAAGGTCTAACAATTTAAACCTTAATATCTTGATCCATTTAATCTTCTAATTTTGTTACATTTTTTATAGCTGTATAATTATTAATCTCAAAGTAACTATTTATACTAAACTTTATAGATCAGACATTAGAACTGTGATTATAAAATTGTTTGCATTTTAATGTCTCTTTCAGCTGATTATCTGGCTCAGGCATTTGATTCCCTTTGCGTGGACTTGAAGACAGATGAAGGGAAGGCCTTGTTTTTGGAGTGCCAATCTGTGCCTGTTATATTAAGTCACTTAAGAATATCCAGTAGAGGTCTGCTTTCCAATGCCATTGATGGTTTGCTTCAGATGACAATGGAATCTGGTAAATTCGCTTAATTTTAAACAATAAAAATATAGGATTATTAAATGAAAAACAAATGCGATGAAACTTAAATCCCAAGTGAAAAACAATACGTACTTTCTTTCTGATGTAATATGTAGTAGCAAGTAGTACTTATCTTTTTGTCATATAAATACAGCAGTTGTGAAGCTGTTCCCTAGCTGCATAAGTTAGCTGTTTCTCATTCTTTATGTATAAGTCAATTCTTTTGGGATTTTTTTTTTATTTCTTAAATATATGCAGCATATTGTCAGATCTGTTTTCTGATTTATCCCTGTTACATTTTGCAACTCATTTTAAGGTTTTTCCATTGCTCCTGTAGGTGATGGGCACATTTCTAGTTTCTCTGAAGTCAGTCTATGCTAGAACAGACATTGGATGCAAGTCCTTCTGCCATCAGGTGGAGACATGAAAATAGCCAGGCTCTTGTATTAACTCTCTTTATAATTTGAGTGAGTAGCTGATGCTGCTCAGTTTTTCCATTTCTAATAAGTAAAAGTGACTTTTCTAGATGGTTTGTTGACGTTTTGTTTTTGTTTACTGTTACTGGATGTCCTGGCCCTTTAAGGGGGGGTGGGGCTCAGCCTTACCTGTGCCACTTTTAAACTGCATCCCCAAGTGATTGGTGTTGAGGTTAGCAATCAGATGGTCCCCTGATGCTCAGGTAAGAGGCACTGCTTCCCTATATGAAAGGTTACTCGGAGGATGAGAAACCTGCAGGAAGGCTTCTGCAGGAGACCAAGGGTTAGAGAGGACCTGAAGAAAGAGGCCTTCTGTGCCAGGCATGTGTGGGACAAGGGCAGAACCCTTAAGTGGAAGAGGCTTTAGGAAGCACCAAACAGCAGGACCTGGGTTTTGGAAAAGAACTATTGAACAAGGGACTAAGGAAATGTATAGTTGGAGAAAGTCTGTTTTTAATTTAAGTTGACATTGAACTGTGATATTATTTTAATAAAACTGACCCCAAGAAAGGGTGTTTTTCAACAAACGAGAGCTTATGTGCAGTTATTGGTGGGTTCAGGAAGGAGGCAGGGGATGGGTCAGATGCTGTATTGGGGGATCCCTGGTACATAAACCTTTTTTAATTTGTAAAAATGTTTGGGTTTTTAGACCAAGAGGGGAATGCCACTGGGTTTTAAATATTGAAGGTAGTCAGCTGGGCATTTTTACATACTTGACTGTTTTGGTTTCTCCAAGAACTTAAATTTCAAACCAAACTCCCCATTGTATCTTTGTCTGTGCTGGTGGAAACGGGACTGTTTGCTCTGCCTTAAAAAAGATACTCTTAAAAATATTACTGGTGGAAGGCTGAACAGCATCAAATAGCATAATGAGATGAATGTCACATGTGTTCACCTGATTTTAATTCTACCCCTCTCTCTTCAACCCTCCCATCCTTCCCTTCTTCACACACCCCTGTGCTGCTAGTGTTGCAGTGTTATTTCTGAAGCTACGGTGTTTGCTGCACCAGTATAGCTTGCAGCTAATGTTGATTCAGCAGACCTTGACATTACTCATAAAGAAAGACCACAAGCTCCGTTCAGTGACAAAGGATTGGCCAGGTTTATTGTCTTCAAAGCACGGTACTAGGGCCCCTCATACCAAGCAGGTTCACTAACATATGTATGTCTGTGACAAGGTATTGGCTCAATCAACATAATATTGTTTGCTAGGCCAATACAAAACTGCCCCTCCTATGATTTTTTCTTTTATACATTGGTACAAACAAGTTACTTATTACACTCTAGATGTTGTTAGCTACCATTCTTGTACCTTGTATCTGATAGTTTGAACAAAGCATCCTCCTCCATTATCCTGTCATTCCCTCCTTATCTCACAAAGGATCTGTGACTTCCTGTATCATCCCTTTAGGAATGTACTTGATTAGCTGATACCTAGCCTTGCTGTTCTGATAAGGCTTACATTGGCTCATAGCCTTGGTTCATACTTTTAACCAGGCCTAGGGCTCCAGTAAGGCCTACACCCTTTACTACATTATTTTCCCTGACACTAATAGTTGTAGCTGTTCGGTGAAGTAGTTGTTGGTTGTGTTGGGAGAGGATAGTTTGATAAGGAGTTGTATTCAGAATAATGGTTAAAGATTTTGACAGCTGGTAGTGTTTGTGGGGGAAGAGTTAAGGTTCTTCTTTGAGTGATTGCACATTTCAGGTATGTATATGCCCAGTGCACCAGAGCCAGAGATATTTCCCATAATGATATCTGTCATGGCAGCGCATGCACCGTTTGCTGTCTCGTGCTGTTGCATGACCCATCCTCAGCCTCCCTCAGTTGCTTCTTACTGCTCGTGACTGGTAGTCAGAGCATGTTGCTTTGCTCTGCAAGTGTTCTCCCTTTCAGAAAATCTATTTTTTTTTTTATGTAGTTAGTGTACTTGTCTATAGTTAGTTAGAATTTTGGAGTAAATTTAATTTGTCATTTTACTTAATTTTTATTTAGAGTGTTGGTTTCCACCTTTCTGGGAAAAGAATCTAGAAGTTATAGTGGATCACAAATTGAATCAGAGTCAACAATGTGGTGCAGTTGGAAAAAAGGATAATATCAATCTGGGATATATTAACACAAATGTAAGACACAGGAGGTAACTGTCTCACTCACTCACCACTGGAGAGGCCTCAGCTGGAGTGCTGTGCCCAATTGTGGGCACCAACCTTTAGGGTATGTCTTCACTACCCGCCGGATCGGTGGGTAGTAATCAATCTATCACGTTTCATCTTAGACGCAATAAATCGATCCCCAAACGCACTTCCCCTCGACTCCGGAACTCCACCAGAGTGAGAGGCGGTAGCAGAGTCAACGGGGGAGCCGTGGCCATCGATCCCGTGCTGTGAGGACCTGAGGTAAATGATCTAAGATACTTCGACTTCAACTACGCTATTCATGTAGCTGAAGTTGCGTATCTTAGATCGATTCCCCTCTTCCTCCTTCCCCCCCGCCCATGTAGACCAGCCCTTAGAAAAGATATGAGCAAATTGGAGAGTCCAGAGGAGAGCAACAAAAGTGGTAAAAGGTTTAGAAAACCTGACCAATGAGGAAAGGTTAAAAAAATTGGGCATGTTTAGTCTTGAGAAAAGAAAACGGGGGGGAATTGATAAGACTTCAGATATGTTAAGGGCTGTTATAAAGAGGAAAGTGATCAATTGTTCTCCATTGAACTCCACTGAATGTAGGCAAGTAGTAACGGGGGGGACTTAATCTGCAGCAAGGGAGATTTAGGTTAGATATGAGGAAAATTGTTATTCTAACGATAAGGGTAGTTAAGCTCCGGAATAGGCTTCAAATGGAGGATGTAGAGTGCCCGTCATTGGAGATTTTTAAGAACAGGTTAGACAAAACACCTGTCAGGGATGTTCTAGGTTTACTGGTCCTTCCTCAGAGCTGTATTTGAGGACTTCATGAGGTCCCTTCCAGTCCTATAGTTGTATGATTCTGTCCTGTCTGGGGCTTGAAGTCCCTGCAGATTTGACAGTGGTCCCCAATGTGACTCTCCTGGAGGACCTACCATGCTATATGCAAGATACCCCATCCTGTACTGATTGATCTTCAGACTTCATCTGGCTTACCTATCAGTAAGGTCCAATCCTTGGTGCCTTGCCTGGTGCCATCCAGATGTAAACTCACTATGTTGTCCCTGGTATCAGTGTCTCCAGAGGCATGGCACCTGTCCACGATACCACATGGTGGTACATCTCCCTGGCTATGTGACTCTTCTTTGGTGCCTGATGTAGGTTCCTTTGGCTCTCGCTCCCAGGATAGAAGGCATCATTCAACTTCATTGTGAAGATTCCACTCCTGGTATCCAGAAGAGCTCCCGTGGTGGTCCAGGGACACACATCCTTGGGCTGATAGAGATTGGGGTTCTGTATCCTACCAATGGCCGTATTGAAACAATTGGGGTTCCTCCCCACCACCAGATCCTCCCCAGTTCCTCTGCCCTCCAGATCCCCAAGCAGACGTCAGGATAGTTCACATGTGGAATTTCAAGGTTACCTGTGGTACCAATGCCAGTAGCAAGCAGGAACATTACATACCACAATTTCCATCTGGGGAGGTACAGAAAGCTCCTGCTCAACCTTCTTTGCACACCTCCTCCTCATCACCTGATCGATGAGGTAGTTATGTCTCGGAAGTCCTCCTCTCTTCAGGATGACTACCAGGCCTACCAAGAGCTCCTAATGAGCTTGACATCCAGGTTGAGGTAGTTCAAGAGAGTTCTCACAGACTGGGAGACATACTGGGGTCAGCAAGACCTTCCAGTGTGACTCTACCTATAAATGAAGTCATACCAGAGCCCACAAGATTACTGTGGCAAATGCCATTGTCTCTGCTGCTGACAGCCACGAGAACTAAGTTCAGGTACCATGCCCCTTCTCAGGGCTTTGAACCTTTCTACACTCATCCCTTGCCAGGTTCTTTGGTTGATTCGACAGTAAATGAAAGAGCACGTCAGGGACGGCCATCGTCTACCCCAAAGGATAAAGATGCAAAAAGACTCAACCTTTTTGGTAAGATATATTCTACTGCTAGCCTGCAGTTTCATATATCTGATCAGCAAGCCTTGCTGGCCAGATATGATTTTTCTCTGTAGGGCAGTGTTTTCAAGTTGATTGACAAGTTACCAGAGGATGCCAGGAAAGCATTCTGGGCCATCTTGGAAGAGCGCAAACTCATGGGTAGGACCTCTCTCTCTGTCCCCCCATCCCCCAAGATGCATTCGATGAGGTAGATTCAGCAACCAGAGCTGCAGTAATGATGTGTAGTTGTTCATGAGTCAAGCCTTGAGTCTTCCATGGGAGGTCCAGCAGACTATTCAGGATTTCCCCTGGGAAGGTTCAACCCTATTCTCTCAGCAGACTGATGAGAAGTTTCACAGTCTCAAAAGACTTGAAGGCTACATTGAAAACACTGGGATTTTACACTCTATTCCGTAAAAAGAAACAATTCTGCCCTCAGTCGTACCAACGATACCTGCATTTCATGCTTAGGCAGTCTGACCACCCTAGAAAAAAGGGCGGAAACTGCTAACAAAGTTTGATGGGTCCACTCTTTAAACTGATGGCTACCTGCTCTTGACTCCATCGACTCGTGAAAGTAGCATTTTTTGGTAGCTATTTCTTTTGCAAGAAAGAGAGGCAGAATTATGAGCATTGGTAGCTCATGCTCCCTATACAATCTTTTATAAAGACAAAGTACTTACATCCGCATCAAATTTTTTTGACTAAAGTAGTGTTGGGATTCCACCTCAATCAAGTGGTGTACTTATCAACTTTTTCCTAAGCCCCATTCTCATAAGGAAGGAGACTTTATACCATGGATGTTAGAAGAGCAGTAACTTTTTATTTGAACAGAACTAGATTGTTTGTTGTCATCCTCCCAGCCATTCATGGCAATTGCAGACAGGGTGCAAAGCGTTCTTGTCTTGACTCAGAGAATCTCATCCTGGATTTCCTCCTAAATGTATCTGTGCTATGACATTGCTAATGTAACCCCTCCGGGTAGAGTAGTAGGGCACACTACAAGATCTCAAGCAGCTTCCTTAAGCTTCTGCCTTAAGTACCTATAACAGGTATTTGTAGAGCAGCAGTTTGATTGTCGGTACATACTTTTACAATTTATGCTATACCTCAGCATTCCAGAGATGATGCCAAGTTCGGATGAGTAGTCCTTCAGTCACTCTTCGAGTAGATTAGAAAATCCACCCCCAGACTGCTTGCGAGTCACTTGAAGTAGAATGGGCATGTGCAATCACTCAGAGAAGAAAAAAAACAGTTACTGACCTTCGAGATGTTGCACTTGTCCATTTCACGACGCACTCTCCTTCTCCTTTATAGACGAATGATCCTGGTATTTTCTCATGGAGGCTGCCCTAATTCTTCAAAAGGGGCCTTGTCTCAGACTTTTTCCAGAAGTACTTCCCCTGCTTTACGCATTGATGGATGCAGGAGTTCATTGTTGCCAGAGCTGCCTTTTGGGAGGCTAAGAGCTTCTGAGCTTTCTCAGCTTCAGAAGCATAAGAAGTCAGTATCAGATTCGTCAGAGTCTCAAAGGAGACATTCCTCCTCAGAAAGCTCCTCCGGTACCGACAGTAAAGTGCGCTCTTCAGTTTACTGTTCTCAAATACTAGCTCATGCTGTGTCTCTTGATGTTGAGCTGTTGACTCTGGTGTCCTTTCAGGGGCCATCGAGACTAGCTCTTGCTCTAGCAGAGACATTGGGTCAGTCTTCTCTGATCTTGGTGGAACAACCGTGTCTCTCTTTACTGACAACATTAGAAGCTTATGCTGCAGCAGAGACCTTTAGAATCTCTCAGTAACACGGTTTGTCACCTCTTGTTCAGGGCAAGGACTCTCATTTGGCACCACCACAGGTACTACATGTCTTAGCTATGGTACATTTCACAGTGGCTCCACCACTGTCCAACTCTATATCACACTTGACCTCGGCACCAGTGCTGATGCTGATTTGTTGTACGGTACCAGCAGTCAGGAAGTCACCCCCAGTACCACACTGCTGTGGGCTTCAGACTACCCCAGGTCTGTCTTGGAGTCTAAAGATGGCTTGCTGATTACATGTTACAGACACAGTGGGGCATCCTCTAGATCATGCTTTCAGTTCCTCAAGTGATCTCAGACAGGGGCAGAGCACAGAACTGGGAGACTTGGACCTGGCATTCTTGGGGTCCAGTACCATTCTCACCCCCTCAGTGGTCCTTCATGGCATCCAATATGACATCTCTAGCTTCCAGGTCACCTTCTCCACCCCCTTGTAAAGTCACAAAAGCCAGGAGGAAAGTCTCGCCCACTGATATCTAGAGACAGGTGGTGGTGGTACTGACCGACCTTGGAGATTGGCATCACCAAGGCTACCCCAACAGTTCGTGGAACAGCACGCTGTCTCAGTGCAGGATCAGCCTTAGAAAGTCTCTCCAGTGCCCCCTCTTAATGCTTTGTCCTCATCACTGCATGAGGCCCTGCTACTGGAGATGTCATCCCTGGTACTGGATGATTTCAAAGTATACCAAAAGCTCCTTAGATGGATGGCAGCTTCGCTTGAAAAACAAGTTAAGCTTGTAGAAGAGAGCAGCCATAAGGTTATCGATATTCTCCACCTAGCTACAACAGGAAAGATAGCATTGTTGATGGACATGGATATCATGCAGCCTATTAAGACTCCGTGCCAGACCCCCTCATCCATTCCACCAGTGGCCAAACTCATTGAACAGAAATACCAAGTTCTGTCTGGGGGAGGGTTGAACATTTCTATACGTGTCCCATTCTAGGGTCACAGGTAGAGGCACTGTGAATGAGAGGGGTCTCCAGGGACAGTCTAAAGCCACCTCCAAAGGAAAACATGCAAAGGAACTGTATCTGTTTGGGAGGAAGAATTTTTTCACATTAGGATTACAACTTCACAGCTAACTATCGGGTCTTACTGTCCAGATACAACTATATTAACTGGTGGGCAATCTCTTAGTTTACAGACAAACTTCTGGGGAGCTCTAAAGAGCAGTTCTGAGCCCTGGTTATAGACCACCAATTGGTTGCTTGTTCAGCACTGCAGACATCACTGGATGTGGCAGATTTGGCAGCCAGATCCATGGTGACAGCTGTCGCCATGAACTGTTCTTCTTGGCGGCAGGTCTCTGGAGGTACAGTACAACAAACAAATGAAGACCTCACTTTTGAGGTACCTGATTTATTATCCTACAGGATAGATAAAGCACTTTACACCTCACAGGATTCTAGAGCTGTTCTGAAATTCTTAGGGCTCTCTATGCACTATCTACAAGAAGGACCAAATATCATGCACAACCAAGCGGTAGTATTTCTTTTTTTGACAGCCAGACTAGTCTAAGAGGAGGCAAAGATCACAAAGATGGAGGCTTCGAGCTCCTGCTTCTTTGTTTTCATCACATAGGCATACCCAGGCCTCAAAGCAGCTGGCTTGACTGCTATATCGAGGACAGTGTACTCAGCAGCCTGGATTCTACTGGCCTTTTCCTTCCTGGGCAGGTTTTCCCACTTCCTACATGTATGGCAGGCTATTGATTTGGACAAGTTGGTGCTAAGCATGGTGGAATCTGATTATACCCTGCAATTTCTTTCTATCCCACCTTCCCATACCCTCTTTAGGGAACCTTCTCCGAGGTCTGCCCTAAGACTATAAGTGCAGACTCTACATACTTTGGGAGCTGTGAAAGAAGTGCCCCAGCCTCATTAAGGGAAGAGGGTTCTGTTCTCAATATTGCCTAAGACCCGAGGCCAGATGAGGTCTTAAACCCATCCCAGACCTTCGGAACTTAAACAAATACATCAAGAAGTTAAAGTTCAATATAGTGTATGTCACTGCTGTTATTCCTACCGTAGCTCCAGGAGACTGTTATGCTACCCTCGACTTTCAGGGATGCCTGTTTCCATATGACAGGTTTCAGAGTAACAGCCGTGTTAGTCTGTATCCGCAAAAAGAAGAACAGGAGTACTTGTGGCACCTTAGAGACTAACAAATTTATTAGAGCATAATGTTTATGCTCTCTGTATGTGTGTGTATATATATCTCCTCAATATATGTTCCATTCTATATGCATCCGAAGAAGTGGGCTGTAGTCCACGAAAGCTTATGCTCTAATAAATTTGTTAGTCTCTAAGGTGCCACAAGTACTCCTGTTCTTCTTGTTTCCATATGGCAATCCATCGCTAAGGTTTGTGATAGGTCAAGATCACTACCAATTCACTGTTCTGCCTTTTGGTCTATTATTGGCACAAGGGGTTTTTACCAACTGTAAGTCCGTGGTAGTGGCTTACCTTCAGCACAAGGATGTCTAGGTGTATTCTTACATGGATGATTGGTTGATTTGAGGTCATTTAAACAGGTAGAGATTGTTTTACATTGAATTCTCCAATTGTTCAGTTTTTTAGGCCTGAAAATAATCAAGGAAAGGTTGATATGATCTCCCATACAGAGGGTGGAGTTCATTGGAGTTATTCTGGATTCCACCATCTCCAGAGGTCTTCTACACCTTCCCAGGTTCCATGCTATTCAGGATCTCTATTTGTGTCCCTCAAGGATCACTCAAGAATTATTGCAAGGAATTGTCTTAGACTTCTGAGTCATATGTACATATGTGACCCCATCTGCCCCATGCCAGACAGCACCTCAGAGCAATGCAGGCTGGGCTCAGTGCAGTTCAGTGATCGATTTGTGCAGTTCACTATTTGCACAAACAATAAGCATCCTGATCAAGGTGCTGTCCTCACTGGACTGGTGGATGAACCATGAAGTCCTATTTGCTCCCCTTACTCCAGCCATTACTCTAGTAAGGCTACGTCAACCATGGGGTGGGGGGAGAGTATCTAGATTGCCTCCAAGCCCAGGGGCTTTGGTCCCCCCAAGAAGCAAGGTTACATATAATTGTCCTTGAGCAGCGAGTGATTTTTTTGCTGCATGCCAACAGTTTCTATCTCATGTTGGGGCAAGATTCTCTAGCTATTCATTGACAACATCACAGCGGTGTTTTATGACTACAAACAAGGGGGTACCAGGTCAAACAGACTGTGCCAAAAGGTTTTCAAGTTATGGAATTTCTGCATTCAGAACTCCTACCTCTCAGGGCGTCACACTTAACAGGAGTTCAGAACACACTGGCGGACCATTTGATCCAGTCTTTCACCCAAACCACAAATGGTCTCTGAACTCAGACATCCTGTCTGAGGTATCTCCTATAGAGTTTTTTTCCCCCAAAGATGGACCTGTTTGCAACCTAACAGACAGGAAATATCCCCAGTTTTGCTCTGGGGAGGTTACAGCCTAAGGTCAGTCTTGGATACATTCTTCCTTCCCTGGGACTGTCTTGCCATATGCTTACTCGCCAGTCTTCCTAATTCTCATCCTCAGACTGAAGCAAGATGGGGGCAGAATGATACTGATAGCTCTAGCTTGGTTGAGACAACCCTGGTATTCAGAACTCAGCCAGCTGTTCACCAGAAGCCTCTGCTTCTGCCATTAATCAAATACTTAATCACATAGAACCATGGGCATGTGCTGCCCCTCATAGTGTGGTTCATCAGTGGTTAGATGCAGAAGTTCATTGCTCAGTGGCAGACGGGGATGTCCTACTTAAAGCAGGAAGCCTTCTACTACAGTAGCTACTCACCTGAATAAGTGGAAATGTTTCTTTATCTGGGCAGTTTCCCAGAATCTGCCACCAACATACATGGATTCAAGAAACTGTGGACTATCTCCTGCACCTCAAGCAATCTAATGTATCCCACAGCTCCCTTAGGAATCATGGGGCCACAATTTAAACATTTCATCCTAAAATCAATGTTAAAACTGTGCACTAATCCTGTCATGACCAGATTCTTCAAAGGTCTGTATAGATTGTTCCCTCCTGTTTTGAGGCCCAATGCATATGTGAGAGTTAAATTTAGTATTGCCTGCTGTTCTGAGTCCCCCATTCAGGCCCAGAGCTCCTGTGTCTGTCCTTGAAGATAGCCTACCTGATGGCCATCACCTCAGCCAGGAGAGTGGGGGAATTGTAGGTGCTTGCCACAGAGCCACCATACACTGTCTTTTTATAAAAATTAATTTTAGCTTAGGATTCATCCTATGTTTTTGTCAAAGATGGTTTCTGATTTCCATCTTGGTCAGCCTATGTACTTTCCTGTTATTTTCCCAAAGCTGTATGCTCACAAGGGTGAACAAAAGCTGCACACCTTTGATGTGCGTTGAGCTTTGGCTTTTTATGTGGACATGACGAAATCTTTGCAGGTCTCTACCCAGTTATTCATTTCCTACACAGAACATATAAAAGGTTATGACTCAGACTCTCAAAATGGATTACCAGTTTCATCACTATGTTTTATGCTACTATGGACAGGATGCCATCTGAGAAGTTGACAGTACACGCTACCAGAGTGCATGCAGCCTTGGCAGTGTTTGTTGGGCAGGTCTCTATTGCAGACATAGGCAGAGCAGTGACATGGTCTTCTGTCCATACATTTACCAGTCATTATGCTCTTACCACTCCATCAAGAAAGCATGTGAAGGTGGAAAAAGCAATCTTGCAGTCCCTTTTCTCCAAACTCCACCACCTTTAATAACACCTTGGGAGTCACCTATAGTGTAATGGACATATGCAAGTACTTGAAGAAAAAATGATTAGCCACCTTCTCATAACTGTAGTTCTTTGAGATGTGTTGCATATGTCCATTAGCCAGCCCACTCTCTTTCCCCTACACATCAGCTTTCTGATGCAAAGGAACTGAAGGAGGGGCAGGATGGCTTCACCCTTCAAACACTCGGAATAGAGCACAAGGAGCTAGGGAAAACTCTCCAATGCTGGCGCATGAGATGCGCACACATCTACAATATAATGGACATATGCAGCACATCTTGAAGAACAACAGTTTTGAAAAGGTGAGGAATTGTTTTGTCATCTGAAAGTCCAGTTACAGATGAGTAACTTTTATTTCCTCCATTTTGCACTAACCCTTTTTTGTTTATATCTGACTTCTCTTGAATCCTGAGATTTTGATATTTTTCAAGAATAGAAGGCCTGAAGAATTTAGGTACAAATATACCTGGTCTCTGTAAACAGATAAATATAAAGTTAATTATTTTAGCATATAAACTTTGTTAGTTTTTGAACATTTTTTCTATTTAAGGTCCCAATTCTGCAAATAGTTGCATATGTGCTTCACTTCTCCTATAGTAGCCCCATTAAAGTCAACGAAATGTCTCATGTGTAACTATTTGCAGGATGGGAACATAAAAGTTCAAATGGATATATTCAGTCTGCATTACTGAAAGAATAAACTGTCAAGTTTGCAAATACCATTGGAAACAGTCACCAGTGTGTGGTGTTTTTTTTTTTTAAGTTTATTTTTATTCTCATATTAGGCAGAACTTTTAAGATAAATAATTAGCAGAATTTTTAGAATTATTCTTCTTCGTACCTTATAACCACAATAAAAGAATTTAGTGCAATTCTGCAATTGAATAAATCATACTCTAAAAGGACGCCAATATATTTGCTGTGGTTATTTTACTGAAGGCCATTCTGGATCATTTATATGGTCTTGAATGGCATCTATGCATTCTCATAATTGCATTTAGAGATACATTTGCAATGTGATGTGGCAGCATAAAACACCAGTTGAGTTTTGGGTTGAATATGTAAGGACATTTTGTCATAGGACCTATTACCTCCCCATGTTCTTTCTGTATTATTGTGGTTTGAGGGCATTTGAAATATTGTGTTCCATTCTGGGCAGCTTATTACCTGAATGGTATTGACATATTTGGAGGGAGTGAAGAAAAGAGCAACAAAAATGGATGGAGATTATAAAGATGGATTTACATCGAAGAATTAAGAGAGAAATATATATACCTTGCATATGCAGTGTTGTTTTAGCTATGTCAGTCCCAGGATATTAGACAGACAAGGTGGGTGATGGAATATCTTTGACTGGACCAACTTCTTTTGGTCAGAAAGACAAGCTTTTGAGCTACATTGAGAAAGAGCTGTGTGTAGTTCGAAAGCTTGTCTGTCTTATCAACAGAAGTTGGTCCAATAAAAAATATTACCTCACCTACCTTGTCTGTCTAATATACCTTGCTTAGATGTCTATTTAGGGCATAACAATCTACAATACTGCAAATAAACACACAGAAACATTTATTATGCTGATTATATTCTGACATAATTACAAGTAATAGGATGAAAATTAGAAAAGAGAAAAAATTAATCCTTACCTGCTCTCTGGTGTTAGCTGTACTACGCTATCTACACTAGAGGTTTGCACAAATAGTTTAGACTCTTACATTGGCATTGACCATCTTGCTGAAAATTAGAATCATGTTAGACACTGCGTGTGAGAACCCTATGCAAGCAGTTGTAAACAAGTCTCCAACTGACCTTACTATAGAAAACTTTTTAAAAAATGCAAATAAAGAGAAATAAGTATAAATACTGTGCTTTGTTTAAATATTATGCTTTGACATTTTTAAATAACAAACTATAATTTCTAGGTGATTTTTTTTTCTTCAAGCCATAATGGTTGCTTACAGTGGCAGCTTCAGAAAAGGAAATTCTAAGTAGCTTGTCCAGATACTTCACTCAAAACATCCTCTTGCTTTATGAATTTTCAAATGGCTGAACTTAACTAAATGGGTTCAGTTTTCCTTTAACAGATAAACATCAAAAGCAAATCTTTCCTTGTTATACCTTGTGATGAATTGGGCATCAGATTTTGTGATAGCCATAAGAACACTGAAATTGCAGCTGGGGATTGAATGATGGAAGGATGATGCAGGAAAGAGAATTTAGTCTAACTTAAAATAAATAGATATATCCTAAAGAAATTTGTAGCTACCAAGATGTGTGCCTCTAATTGCTGTGATCATTTTGTTTTTCCCATTCTTCTGCCTTGCATCTGTCTCTGGCTTTTTTGATTGTTTGCTCTATCATGCAGGAACTACCTTTCTCAGGTGTGGAAACCACCTAGCAAAGTTTGGGCACTAAAACAATAAAAATAATAATTAAGCAATACTACATCAGATACATTTTAAATACTGGTTCCAAACAACTGTTGTCATTCATCAATAAGATACAGGAACTTAACTTAGCAAGTTGTTCCCCTCTCTTTTATAAATAAGTTACTGCAGGTGACTGTATGCAACAGGGAAACAATTTCATTTCCTCCTAAGTTCTTTGCTGTTCCATAATCCTAGTGAGGGACTTCTCCAAATGGTCAGTCATGTTGTCAGTACTCTGTCACTCACTTGCATTGCTGCCATCTCTTCTCCCTCCCATTGGTGTGTATGTACATTAGCCACTGATGCTAGTAAACGTTACATCTCCACATGAAGTGGAGGCAAAACCCCTACTGTTCAATTATTCAGCATGAGACTCTCACAAATATGCTTTCTGTCTGTGTTCATTTTCGAAAATGACGTATATCTAAGTTTAGAAGGGAGTTTTTTTAAAGACAATAACAGCCTGTGAGATTTTATGACTGTTGGTGACTGATCACAATAATTAATTGCTTATTGTCTATTGCAGTGTACTTTTGAAACTGAACTACTAATGCAAGTTGGTACAAATGTCTAAGGATACCTGTGCAGGCTTGTACAGAATATTATAACTTGTACAAAATTCCTGACATGACAGATATACACTTCATAATCACCAAAAATTTACAAGAAAAATTAAATATAATTACTACAACCACAGACCACCAAAATAGAAATTTTTCAAATATGTTTTAGAAGCACTTGTTCACCTCCACAATTATTTTTCACATAAATGTGCATTTAAATGTATTACATTAACATGGGCTTTCTAACAATTTTCAGTAATATCCTTCCAGAAGAAGTTACTAAGAGATTTTGTAAACTTAGTTTATAAAAAAATTCTCTTAAAATACATAAACTATTTTTGATTGCTCTACTTCCAGCTAATTATATTCTGTGAAACCGAGCAATTCTTTCCACTTTGATGGTGGTTCTATTTTATTAAAGTAGTCAATCTTTTCTATAGTATTTTTAACTTATGCCTTATATTCTGTGTTATAAACTTTATCAAAATATTAACTTTTTTTTTTTCTTTAAAATTAAATTTTATTTCAAAAGGAATAACATAGGGAGGTCGTAAGAAGATTTCCCTGGCTTTATATCCTGTGAGTACAGAGCCGGTTAAGTAGGGTACTGTGTGTGTCTGCAGAGGTGTGCTTCCTTGGTGTCTCAAATTAGGGATCAATTATTTTTGTTTGTAAGCAGTTTGAGGCAAGGAATATCTTTCTGTATGGCGCCTAGCACAATAGGGCTCTAATCCGTAACTAGGGCTTTCTGGTGCTACAGCAATACTACTACTACTACTTATAATGTATTTAGAGGTGACTCCGATCTTCAAGTCAGTGGGGAGAGCTTGCCACCATCATCTGCACAAAATGCATTCAGTCTGAGCTTGAAGGCATATGTCATCTCACGAATGTCTTTATACTCACTTTATTTTCTCTTGTCTGAAGACATATTTATTTAAACAAACTTTGTTTATAAATTAGTTTGTGGATGCTAGTGGTCTTATTCATCTATATTTGATAATACTTACTGTGTTTTCACTAGCTTTCCTGCTGCACCTTCCTGTTACCTGTTCTTAGGAGTAACTCCCTTGGTAAACAAGGTATTCTTCAGCTTCCCATTATTATGAAATAATTCACATCACTTCTTCATTGTTGTAACGTAGACTGGGAGGGCTGCTGTCCTTATCATAACTTGGAAATGTGTACTCATTTCTTGCGTCCCTAGGACACTATAAGAATTTCAATTGGTCTTGCTTCAATTGCTGCCTAGTAACTAACACAATCTGTTAAGCATTTTTGCTCAAGAGAAAAGTTAGTACCTTTCTAGGTCAAAATTCCTAGAAGTGGCTTATGTGACAAGAGTACAGAAGTTGACCTGAAATTCTCTGGGAGATTAGTTCTTTCAGTATGCTAGGTGAGCTTCCCTTTCCTTTGCTCACTTTAAGCTCCTTGCAAATCTGCTAGCAGTGTACATTGATTGCACACATCTGTCTGAGAATGAGGCTACATCTGTAGTCTTGGGGCCCATCTTTAAGAATTTAACAAGTTAGACTCACCTTAGCCATGATCTTTACAGTGTTACTAGGATTTCTGGGATAGATAATTCTTTCTTTCCAGATTTAATATTTTGCCATATCTCTGTAACAACTGCAATGTTTCAACTAAATATTTTTCTTGGCTAGATAAAGGACCTTTGGTATAATTCTATATGTCAGTTCCATATTATATTCAGTGTTGTAGCTATTGTCGGTCCCACAGAGCTCCCTCTGTAGCTTGAAAGCTTGTCTCTCTCTCTCACCAACAGAAGTTGGTCCAAATATAAGATATTACTTCACCCACCTTGTCTCTGTAATCCCATATTACTCATTTTAAGAGTAGCATATACATCCCTGAGCAGTCCTCAGGAATAGAGCTGTTTATGAATTTTTTGACAGAATATTTTTGTTGAAAAGTGCCAATTTGTTAGAATCAAAATTTTTCATGGGACTGTAACAGTTTCAACTGAACTTTTAGCAGGAAGGGTTTATGAGGTCCAGGATGAAATTTCTGGTCAAAGAGACACGCTTCCCCCCCCCCCCCCATTTCCCAGAATAGCTAATAGCTGGTGGTTAGGGACTTGAACCTGGCTCTCCCATATCCCAGGCAAGTGCCATAACCCACAGGCTGTAGAGTCAATTTCTCTCTCTGGCCAAATGGGTATTTAATTATTTATTCAAAGTGGAACACTTCTAACAGGAGAAACTGAGACCCCAGAATAGCCAACCTTCTGGTGCTCAGGGTACTCACCTAGGATATGGGAGATTCAGAGCTGGGACTTGTGTCTCCCACTTGAGATGAGAGCGCTAACCTCTAGGCTGCTGATTGTTCTGGGGTTCTCTTCCTCTGTTTTTTCAGAAAATGCACATTGTTTTGGTTTTGTCTCAGTGCTCAATAGGAAAACTTTTTAAAATTGTGAACACTTTAGCAGGATGGAAAAAGAATTTCCTGCGTAGATCTACTCAGGATCTGTCTGCCTCAAATTACATGGCCCTGAGATCTTGATTTCAATTTTTTTTTCACAATGATCCCTATTGTCTCAAAAGTAAAGTACCTGTAGAAAGACCAGAGGTACACTTTGGGTATATGGTCGACCTGGACAGTCACATTAAGGACAGAATCAGATGGATAGTGACATTGCTCGATACCTGACAGAAATGGTCTATAGCTGTTCCTCTCTGGACACAATTACCTTAGAAAATGAAAATTGTTTTCACGTTGGAACCTAAGTTCCCTTTGTCAGATTGTGTTGGGTGTTGAATTGTGTGCTGGAATGATATTCCTTTCCTGAACTATATATTTTCCTCCAGGAGGATGTTTTTGTAGATCTTTATGAAACTGGCTTTCTGCTGTCTTGTTATGATGTCCGGTATAGTAAAGTCTTCAGATGCTTTACAAGTGTATGTTCCAGAGCCTGAATTTCCTTTTTTTTTAAATTTGCCTTGTATTACAAACCATATTATCTTCATATAGAGGAATATACATTCTTATCTCTGTTCATCTTCTATTCAAAATTCCCCTGTAGCCCTCCCATCTCCTGTTGTGGATGGGAATTTTGGATGACTCCATGATTCTCCTGGGATGTGAACCTGCCTCAGACAGTATTTTTTCCCCCTGTGTGATTGGAGAATCTGAGAGTTTGTCTACTCTTTAGTAGAAACCCAGCCCTATTCCTCTGCTCCACATTTGCCTGTTTTATTCTTCTGTTATGTCTTGTCACAAACCTAGATTGTGAGCTCTCTGAGGCAGGGGAACTTCGTGCAATGTCTCAATCACTAGGGCCCTGATTCTTGACTGGGGACCCTAAGCACTACCATAACATAATAATGGTAACTTGAGAGAGAGAGAGAGAATTACCCACTTGTATCTTCAGAGAAGCAAAATTGCCTTTGATTTCTACTCACCTTTTCACTGTCCTTTCAATTGTTGATTTTTTTCTGATGATCCTATCATAAATATTTGTACACATTACTTTTGCAATTTAGGAACTTCTCTGTGTCAGGTTCATCAAGGAGTCTTAAAGAGCCAAAATTCATTGACAGCTAAAGGATGTCAGCCTATTTCACTGTAGGGAAGCCCAAGGGTAGGAATCCAGTGAAATGATACTTTCAAAGCAGAATTACAAGAATTAATCCTTTCATCTACCTCTTCATGGGGCCTGTAAACGAGGAGGGTTTCTGTTACTCTTCCACTCTATTAGCCTATGTTTTGTCAGCCTTCTATCATGAGTAACTCCATGGTCTGCTTTTGCTATTCCTCAGCATTCTCATCCAACAGCATGAAACTGACAGTCCTTGTTAGTATCACTACTGTCCACAGAGTAGCAGCATGAAACTGACAAATCTTGTTAATTTCACTTGGTGCTGTTAAATAAAGCTATAAGAAGCAGAAAAAGGCACTGGAGTCATATGTTTGCATACTGAGGAAGGCAACATTGCATTGCATTGCTTTGCATAGAGGTTACTTTTGGAAGGGTATCTTCATAATCATATGGGCTAGAAACTATAAATAAACGAAAGCTTAAATTCTGCAGAAATTGAGTTAGACCTTCATGCTGACAAGGGAAAGACTCCCACTTGTCACTGCCAAGTAGATTTTTTTTCAGCCATTGTTCGAAATGGTGTTAGGTTGCTTGAGTTGTGCTTTCTGGGATTAGTTTATACTGGGTTCAGTAAAGCTCCTGAAATAAATTACAACCTTGTATTCACTCCCAGGCTATCTATTATGACTAATAAAAATATATATGTCCTTGTTTAAAAAAAACAAAGATGCATCCATCTTCACTAAATTGATAGCAGCACCTTGACATTTCATTTATAAAGTACTTTGCTCAACACACATGCAAAGGAACTTTCAAAAGAAATACACTTTCTTCTTTGAGTGCTTGTGCACATCGATTCCATTCTAGGTGTGCGTGCGCCCACGTGCACAATTGTTGGAGACTTGCCTTGGTGGTATCTGTAAGATCGGCTGTGGTGCCCCCTTGAGTGCCACGCTTATGCGTCGGTATATCAGGCACCGCTGGCCCTACGCCCTCTCAATTCCTTCTTACCAACCGTGGTGGTTGGTCGGAGTGCCTCTTTCCCTTGCTTCTCGGTGGTCAGCGGTTTTCTCCTACTCCTGAACCTTTTGTGCCAGCTGTAAATAGTTCTGTTTGTAATAGATTAGTTAGTAAGTAGCTGTTAAGTCCTGTAGTTAGTCAGTTAGGGTGACTGTGTGGACTTTGCCCCAAGTGAGGCATGCCCTGGTCTCCGGGTTTAAAGCCCTGCTTTGATTGCAACAGACCTCTATGCCTGTTAATGACCCGCATGGTAGCTGTTTGAAATGCCTTGGGGAATCCCACGTTAAAGAGAAGTGTCATATCTGTAAGCTCTTTCGTCCCAGGACACAGAAAGAATGAGACATTTGCTTGAGGGCCCTCCTTATGGAGGCCGCTCTTTATCCAGCCTTGGAGCCAGCCCGGCCTGATGTAATGCCAAGCACTTCGGCCTCTGCGCAGTGCACCGGGCTCCTACCGGCATTGGTCCCCTTCGCCGGTGCCTAAGAAGAGGGACCCGGCACTGAGCAAGCCAGATCAAGGGCCACTGGGTAAAGGACCTTGCTTGGGATGCCCACCCACACCGGAGCCGCACTTTATTTTAATCATGGTTTAAATCAACAAGCAGGAAACCTTGATTTAAATAATTGGTTTTAGTCTGGTTTTGCATTTGTACTTTTTGGTTATTGTCCTAAAGAAAAGTTCATTCTCATTGGCTGTTATAACCATTGGAACATGTTGATTTGCAACCAAATATAGCCTTTACGCTCAATTTGGTACTTCCTTTTGCTAACTGGAAGAATATACTGTATATTACATATGTATTTAAACAATTATATAGGTTAACCTACATTTATTTGAATTCTCAATTTTAACATTTTTTTATGTTAGAAAATGGTGACTGGTAAACATTTGATATTTTTTTACCCAGGATTTGTGCCAAGCTGCATTTAGATGGAAATTGGAATTAAAAGTGTACAAAAGCAACATTTTACATTTGTTTTTTATTAGATGCATAAAGTTACCTTATATATGCAAGAAACATAAGAAAGAAAACAAGTTTATCAGAGAATATTTTGCATTTAAAATTTATTAAACAAAGGAAGTATTACCTGGAGTTAGTGAATTGACAGATATTTGAAAGTATTTAGGTGCTTAAGGGCTTGTCTACATGGTGGGGTGGGTAATGTATTCTATGGTGGGTGGGTGGGAGATGGGGTGATTTCTAAAGCGCACTAACATGTTGCACATTACTTGATCCATGTAGACCCTGCTGGTGCACTTTAATGTAGTGCTGTTAGAAACAGCACATGTTAGAAACAGCACGATGTTAAAGCTCATTAGGGAACCTTTAGTGTGCATCAGCCGGGTCTACATTGACCAATTAATGCACAACGCGCTAGTGCACTTTAGAAGCCATACCTCTGTAGAGCACCTTACCCCACCATATAGACAAAGCCCTAAAAATGCAGAACAGAAACTGTAGTACTTACATTTGGAAAAATGTAAATACCAATATTTGCTCCCTTGTAAAGAATGGGAAAAAAAAGGCTACTTAATGTAGTACACAACATTTTGATAATTTATAAACCTTGAGTTGACCTAAAAAGTCAGCTATTTACCCCAGTTATACAATTTAAAAATAGGCACACTTTATCTCGTTGTAATTTGAGGAGGGCTTATTGATGCTGCTGTATTTTTTTTTTATTTAAATTATTTTAATGGACTAAAGTAGGCTTAGGTCTTAATGTAAATTGACATAATTTCAAATGTAATTTGAAATAGGTTTATTTTAAAAAAGAAAAATATTTAATTTAAATAAAAATTGACTTAAATAAAAACTAAACTGAGTTTTTAATTTTTAAAAAACATCATCTACCTTTGGGTGGAACAAATGCACGTTCATGCCCATTTCACAAGGGGGGGGGGAGACTTAGCAATATGATGCATGTATTTGTACACCTCTACCTCGATATAACGCTGTCCTCGGGAGCCAAAAAAGCATACCGCGTTATAGGTGAAACCGCATTATATTGAACTTGCTTTGATCCACTGGAATGCGCAGTCCCGCCACCCCAGAGCACTGCTTTACCGCGTTATATCCGAATTTGTGTTATGTCGGGTCGCATTATATCGAGGTAGCGGTGTATTTGTATTCTCTTTGCCCTGTCAGGCCAAAAAAATGAATTGTTCACCCTTGGTGTTCTTATTAGTTTTTTGAACTCTTAAACACAGAATTTGATGGTTTGTAATTATAAACTAATTTGTTAGGTACGAAAATGTGATGAAATGTGGACAGATTTCATTGTGTATATATGAGCAATAAGATTGTGGAGAAGAGAACAAAAGTGAATAGAAATGCAGCATGACTTGACCAAAAGCTTTAGGTATGCAGCATTAGGGGAGTTATATTAATATTTATATGGATCAATCTTTTTTTTGCTCAGTTTTTATTGCACCTGTCTCGAAGCTGAGTACTACTAAACAAACATTTTGATGACAGATTTCTTAGTTTCACATTAGCTTCTATAAGTGTTTCAGTATCATCTGCTGACATGTACTTTTGCAGCTTCTTAAAGCAATACTCCTTGGTGAACCACCTTTGACACTGCTTAGTGCTTCTGCCTGCTGATCACATGATGTGCACTGCTGATATGTGAGTTTCAGATAGGTGTGTCAAAGATGCAGAATTATCACTTTAGTTAAAAGTAGCCCTCCCTCCCTCCTGCCATTTTTTATTGTTGAGAAAGCAAAATTCTTTTACTGTGTTTACTACCTTGTTTTATATTCAAGTGTTATTGGTAATGTCAGCACAGCATTGTAGCTCAGGTTCTGTAGTTTCTGATTCTGACAGAGTTTTATGTCAAAAGTGCAGTAGAAGCCAAAAAGTTATGTAGTTTGTCTTGTTACATTGCAAGTATAAAGTGCACTTCTTCTTTTATTAACTATAGTATTGGATTTTTTCTACCAAATTAATTGATGAGAACATTACATTATTACTTTACAGGTTTTTTGCAGCCTTTCCTAGAAGCCTGCAGCAATGAGACCTTTTTCCGTACTTGTTCTGTGTTGCTTCGAAATCCTAAACTCGATCTACTGATAGTGGAAAAACTCAGCATTATACTGCAAAAACTCTCCAGAATCAAGTAAATATTTTTTATTTTGTAGTCCTAGTTATCAAAAATTGCTGTTTTGTATTCCTCCTCATAAGCTTTCTGACTTAATTTTCTCTCCTTGACCCTAAGTTTTGCTGAGTTACTTTGTAACATAGTTTTTCTGGGTTGAAATTTACAAAAGGACCGATGTGACATAGGAATCTAGATCCTATATTCAAAAGTGATTTAGGCACTTAGAAGCCTTAAGTCTTATCCACTTGCTGTGACAGTTAAGCTTCTAAGTGCCCAGAAGTCATTTTTGAAAAGGGAATTTAGACTCTTAAATTTGACCCTTTCTAAGGATCTTTCTCTGTGCTTGTTGCTTTACAAATTTATTGCAACAGAAATTCTCACCTGCCTAATGATATCACACATTGTACTGAATTATGCCAGTGGATTATTTGATTTGATTACTTCTCTTATAAAACAACAGAGACCTAAATTAAAGTCTTTTATTCACATTAGGTACTGGACACTTTTTTCCCCCAGTAAATTAGGGATATATAGATTAGTTTTGATCTTCTTGAGGATAAAAAACAAACAAACAAACCCTATAACTCTAGGTGGGGAAAACAAGATAAGTTTCTAAGTTGAAAGAAAAAAACTATTTTTCATTGGAGATAAGTTAGAATTTAATAAATTGATTTTTTTTCCAAACAAAATTGCTTAAAAATTTGTAGACTGAAAAAAAGAAAACCCTCACATCCCTATCAGCTGTTGGATCTTCCAGTGTTGGATCTGTCTACAATATTTTTAAGTATCGTTTCTTTCTGTCTGTATTTCCAGGGCTGTCTCTCTCCCCCTGCACTCCCCCCACCACTTAGTCTACTACCCTATCCCTCTTTCACAGCTATGAAAACTTGCTTCATCTCTTCCTTAAGGTTTCCTTGGGCTACATTTAAAAGCCATTTATCTGTGGGAAAGGATACTTCTGCCTGGGGCCATGTTTTTTTTTTTTTTGTCACACTGCAGCAAAACCATAGCAGTTTAGAGAGATTGCCATTATCACTGACAATGTAAAGAATCACATTCATGGAATATAAAATACAACACAAATTTTGGTTCCATAAAAAAGTCAGTCTCTCCAGAATAGTGATTTTGAAATTCTCTTCCCATACTTGAAAGTAATCCAATGAATTTTTGTCACTGACTAATTTTATATGAAAATCTTTTGCAGAAGTAATAAGAAGATGTTTGAATTGTTTACTATTCATCTAATGATCCAAGAGCTGCAGAGGACAACACATCCAAATCATGCTTTTCTCTGTATTAACCTCAATTCAATTCTCTTTAATTTGGGCTTAACAAAGACCAACTCTCTTATCTCCAGTCTAAGCACAAGTCACTAACAAACGGTATTTTATTATGGTTTATGTTCTGTATAATTTGTACAAACAAGATTATATTTATTTATAAAAACTAGCAAAAGATAGTGCAAACTCGCTAACAAGAACATCAATAGCTCATTTATTACAGCATGGGTTAGAATTTGTCATGTTACCCTCCCTTACAATCAGTGTATTCATTGAAAGAGAAGGTGGAAAATTGCACAATCTTCAAGAGGCCTTCTTTGTTTTTAAATTTTAAATGTAGCTGAAATATACTACAGGGATAGTGCTGTGCTGTTCTAGAAAACTGACCTGTTCAACACAACTGGCACCTGCTTGCTAGACACACCACTAGTACCTACTTTCCTCACAAAGTTGTGAAATATGAGTTAACCTTAAAAATATTAAAAATTAAAATTCTTCAGTGTTTTACCAACATTTATTATTATTTTTTTGTTGTACAGGTGGCACATAACATGGAAACATTAGTCTTTTTGCAAATGTATTTCAGGAAAATGATTGTTTTAATGTACTGAAGTCAAATTGTGATGCAATTGAACTTGATGTATATTAGGTATATGTTGAATGAGAAATTTTCTCTGGTCTGCAATATCCAGTATTTACAGGAATCGCTGTTCACTGTTATCTCTTTACTTATATGTATTTGCGGTACATCGCTGTGCTTTATTAACTCATGATACTGGTTTTGTATTTTTTATGGATTTTGATTGTAATATTTCTGAAAATATAAAGTATTAAATTTTTTGGAATAATATTACTTCAGTTAAAAGCCATAATCTTTTAATAAAATGAATCTATTTTATTAATGTCCAAAAGGGCCGTAGTCCAGTCTCCTACTTATGCACGCACTTTTCCATACGTACTTTTCAAACACTAACAGCCAATTAATTTTGTCATTTATATGCATAGGTATCAGTACTCAAAAAAAATGCATATGTAAACAATATGAGTCACTTGGCCCAACAAGTCTTTCATTTCTAATGTTTGTGTTTGATTATGCCATTCTGTAGAACTACAAGATGTATTCTTCGCAACTCCTTGTAATTATATAATTGAAGCTGTGATTATAATTTAAGAACCTGCTTTATAATAAGTCTGTGTTTGATTAACTCTGTGACCAGTCCATGTGAAACTTCATACAAGATTAGCTTTAATGCCCTTTGAGTTTTCTGTGCAGGTTTTGTTTGGTTTCTTACTACAAAGTCTTTGAATTAGGGCTCTGACAGAAATATGTCCATTGCAGTCTGATCTTTTGTTGACAATGTTTTTTTAAGACATCATTCTACACCAAATGTGGTAGACGGGAAATCCTGAGTGTATCTAGTGCAACGTATAATTTAAAAAAAAAAAGGGGGGGGAGGGGAGATTTCAGATAGCTTTTAGCTATTATTCATCATAGCTGAAAGTTTGTGCCAATGATTGCTGATGGATTAAATCTTCGAATAAAAACTTCTCCCGCAGCAGATATATTTTTGTCAAATTTTATTTCACAACAGAGAAGTTTTTACGTGCCAATTTTCTGTTAGCAGCCGCATTTCTTCTACTCATGATCTGTTCCACCCTGCCCAACATAATCTTCTACTCCTGCTTAAGCATTAAAAATGCTCAGAAATTAATGTACAAAAAATTGATTTGTGAAGATGTTACAGTTGCTACACACACCTCATTGTTAATTCTGCTCCTGCAGGGTTGTCGGCCTTCCATCACTCCATTTACTAAGCTACTACTCCCTCCCAATACAAACAAGTACTGCACTAAACATCCAAAACTAATAATAGCAGTAGGTTATAGTTTCATAAAGAGGTGTGTGCAGAAGGGGGGATTGAGAAGGACTGAACTAAGGTTGCCATGCCTGGTCTATGGTGTATTGTAGTTACAGTAATGTTAAGGGGATGTGCCTGTGGGTGGAGAAGAGGGCATATGCTACTAAGGGTATGTCTACATGCAGCTGTGAGTGTACTTCCCAGCATAGGTAGACAGCTATGCTAGCTCTGCTAGAGGTAGTGCTCTGAAAATGGCTCTGAAAAGTGTAGCTGGGAGTAGCATGGGCCATGGTGGAAGCTTGGGCTAGCTGCCTGAGCACATACTCAGTCAGCTAGCTCCAAGAAGAATAAGGCTATATCTACACTTTGAGCGAGGGTAGTGATTCCCAGCTCAAGGAGATGGATCTGTACTAACTCTTGATTATTAAATCGATGGCCAGATCCTTAGGGGTCTTCCAGCTGATGAGGAGCTCTACTATATCTTTGTTTAGGTACCCTCTGTGCTAATCTTTGTCCAGTTTTTATCAAAGGAGGAATTACACTGCTCTACAGCCAAAATGCTTCTGAAATAAATGTAGTCAAATTTTACTAATTCTGGGTCACTGAGAACGAAAATGATGCTTAAAATTTTTGTTTGGCTCTAGTTTTCAAGATATGTTATTGGGTCAGTATATACGACCCTTGACTTGGGAATGGCGGAGGATAAGTGAGTTATAAAGGGAAGGGATCTCAATTTAAACCAGAAATGACTAAAATACATCTTTGACTGGATCTATGAATAAATCTATGACTGGGTTTGGACAGTACGTGCTTTTTGGCAAAACAATGAATGATGCAATCTGAAGCTGGTATTGCATCATACATGATATGAATTGCATCATGTAATTCCTAGTAGTCATGGATGATGCAATCATAACGAAGCTTACATTACTCTGCTGAACAAATTGCCCTATATCAGCTCTAGAAATCATACAGTGTCGTGCTCTCTTATTTGTCAGTGTTTGATTTTGCAAAGGGACACATTTCTGTTTAGCCAAAGTGAGCAGAGATGCCTTGTACTTGTGTGAACAGTGCAGATAACTTCTGCTATGTTTGTGGTGAAGTGACTTTTGCATCACAAAAGCGCAGTATAACCACTATGGTTAAGAAAGCCTATCACCTTTATTTTGGCTGCAAAATTGGAGATCAGGACAAGAGGTGAACCCCACACATATGCTGCAACACTTGTGCAACAAATCTTCGCCAGTGGTTGAACAGGAAAAGAAAATCTATGCCTTTTGCAGTGCCAATGATTTGGAGAGAGCCAACAGATCATACCAGCAATTGTTACTTCTGCATGGTGCCTCCAGTTGGGAAAGGTGTGTCAAAGAAGAAAAAGTGGACTGTGCATTATTCAAACATTCCATCAGCTATACGCCCAGTACCCCACAGAGAAGCACTGCCGGTTCCTGATGCACCAGAATCCTTCTCACTTGAGTCAGACGAGGAAGAGGATGAAACTTCTGGTCCTGAACCATCAATGTCACAGGACCCACATTTTCTCCCATCCTCCTCCTCTGAACCACACCTCATAACACAAGGTGAACTGAATGACCTTGTCAGGGATTTGGAACTACCCAAGAGTAAGGCAGAGCTGTTGGGCTCCAGACTACAGCAGTGGAATCTCCTGGCAGGTGATGTTAGGGTTTCCATGTTCCGTGACCGTCAAAAGGATCTTGTCCCATTCTTCTTCATGGAAGGAGAGCTTGTAGCCTGCAACAACATCGATGGTGTGATGGCAGCCCTCAACATCGTTCACGATCCAGATGAGTGGAGACTGTTTATTGATTCATCAAAGACGAGTCTTAAAGCTGTTTTACTGCATAATGGCAATGTTTTGCCATCAATTCCAGTTGGTCATGCAGTCCATATGAAGGAAACCTATGACAACATGAAACAACTTTTGAGGTGCATAAACTATGACCAACACCAGTGGCAACTTTGTGGCGATTTGAAGGTTGTTGCTCTCTTGCTTGGTCTGCAGACTGGATACACAAAGTACTGCTGTTTTCTCTGCGAATGGGATAGTCGTGCAAGAGATTCCCACTACATCAAGAAAGATTGGCCACTCCGACAGTCATTGGAGCGTGGGAGGAAAAGTGTTCAGCATCCACCACTTGTTGAATCAAGGAAGATTTTGTTACCACCCTTACACATCAAGCTGGTTCCGATGAAGAACTTTGTCAAGGCCATTGACAAAACACAAGCAGCTTTCAAGTACCTCCGTGGAAAATTTCCAAGGTTAAGTGAAGCTAAGATAAAGGAAGGTGTCTTTGTTGGTCCTCAGATTTCGTGAACTTCTTCGAGATGATGCATTTGACCATGCACTGCGTGGCAAGGAAAAGACGGCATGGAAAGCCTTCCAGTTAGTGGCAATAAATTTTCTCGGAAACAACAAGGCAGACAACTACAGGTTGTTGGTGGAAAACCTCCTCAAGGCATACAAAAGCCTTGGTTGGAACATGTCACTAAAGATACATTTTTTGCACTCTCATCTTGATTTTTTTCCACCGAACTGCGGAGCAGTGAGCGACGAGCACAGCGAGCGATTTCACCAGGACATTGCAACAATGGAGAAACGCTATCAGGGCAAATGGAGCCCATCAATGCTTGCAGACTATTGCTGGACAGTGACAAGAGATGCTCCATTTAATGAATACAAGAGACAAGCCAAGAAGCGCCGAGTGGACACTAGGACTAAACTATGTACATAATAGTTTTTTGCCTTTTGTTTCATTATAAATTTTATTTATATAACCCTTTTGCTGATTTTTAAAGTGTTACATAAACAGGACAGGTGAAATATTATCACATAAAGCAACCATAAACACATGAAAAGACCTAGGTTTACAATTTATGATTAAAACTCTATCTACACAATATACATAGACATAAAATGTAAAAACTTAAATATCTTAGAAACAGTAGCCAATCAGTTGTTTTAATTGTCATATTTGAATTCAGCACATCAAAATACATAATAAATAGCACATTTTATCTCTGAAGCAGGCGACTTCTCAAAAATTGTAGACCAGTGTTATCAACACCAGAAGTGTCCTCAGCAACAGAGTAGGGAACTGTTTAAGCCTCGTACTATCATCTTCCTTTGGGATTCAGCTTCAACGTCAAGTTTGACATGAGGACAGAAGGACTAAACCAGTCCTATCCAATACCTTTCTTACCCTATTTGGGGAACTGCCTGTCACAATTCCACAAACATTGGCAGTCTATAACATCAGACCGATGGATTCTAGAGATTATTCTCAGTGGCTCAGCTAACCAGTTCTAAACCCTTCCTCCTTCCAAGCCTCCTCCTCCTCCCCCCCAGTCCTCTTCAGGGACCTATCTCATGAGACCCTGTTGTGAACAGAGCTGGAGTATACAAGAGGTATCACAATAGTACAGGGGAAAGAGTTTTTATTCAAGATGCTTCCTATATCCAAAAATGGGTGAGAGCCTTCAACCCATTTTAGATCTTGGGAAGCTTAATGCATTTGACAGGAGGTATCAGGTCATACAAACACCTGTTGGAGATGATCTAGTTTACTTGAGCCTGCTTAAGCACAGTGGACTAGACTAGATGATCTCTTGAGGTCCCTTCCAGCCCTACATTTGTATGATTCTTGCTATAAAGGAGGTTTATTTTCACATTTCAGTCTGACCATCCCATCAGGAATATCAATGTTTTATAGTAGGAAGGGACCACTGCTAGTGCAAGGTCTTCCCTTTGGCCTTTCCATTGCCCAATGGTCGTTACAAAGTGCAATTCCATAGTGGCTATATATCTCAGGAAGCAAGGGATTTTTCTCTATCTTTACCTAGACAATTGGCTTGTCAAAGAGAGAAGTTGGATATAATGCAGATTTGTTTCCTTTTTGCCAATCTGAAATTGTGAGTAAATTGAGCGAAGTCACTTATAGGCCTGCTCAGAAGATTCTTTTCACAGGGACTGCACTGGGCACTGGTTGGCAGAGCTTGTTTCCCAGAAGAAAGTAATCCAAAGATAAAATGAGAGAGAACCCTGCTTCTACATTCTCTGGAGCAGAAAATTTCTTCAAACTGCAAAAAGAAGAACAGGAGTACTTGTGGCACCTTAGAGACTAACAAATTTATTAGAGCATAAGCTTTCGTGGACTACAGCCCACTTCTTCGGATGCATATCAATATATGTTCCATTCTATATGCATCCGAAGAAGTGGGCTGTAGTCCACGAAAGCTTATGCTCTAATAAATTTGTTAGTCTCTAAGGTGCCACAAGTACTCCTGTTCTTCTTTTTGCGGATACAGACTAACACGGCTGCTACTCTGAAACCATTCTTCAAACTGATGAGTCTCATAATGTCAACCATGGTTGTGACCCCATGTGCACGTCTTTGAATGACAAGCTTACAATGTTGCTTTGCAGCAGTTACAAACCATGCATGCATCAAAAATTGATGGTCTCCTAGAATGTATCACTAATGTGGGCACAGGATTTGAGTGTCATGAAAGGGATTCCCTTCAGTTCTCTAATACCATCAATATTCGTTACTTTTTACTTCCATTCTAGGCTAGGGGACTCATTTTAACAACATTGTGACACTAAGGTGATTGGTCCTCAGCAGAAAGGAAGATGCACATCACTATACTGGAATTGAGAACTATCCAATGGGCTTTTAAATCATTATTTTCTCAAATCAGTCACAAGGTTGTTCAGGTAGCGACTGACAATACAATAGTAATATACTTTCTGAACAAATAAGAAGAGTGCATAGTCCCCTCAGTTGTGCAGGGAAGCAATCCATCTTTGGGGATGATGTATAGAACAAGAAATTTACCCAGTGACCATTCAGGTAGCTGGAGAAAGCAACAATCTCATGGATTACTTATGCGCAAAAAAAAAAAAAAAAATCACGTATACATAAGTGGTTCTTGAAGGCTCCTATGGCAAATGAAATCTTCAAATTGTGGGATTGACCAAAAATAGACCTCTTTGCATTCAAATATAACATGAAGTGTTGAAAGCTTTATGTAAGGGCAGGAGGAAACAAGGAATCTATTTTGGATGCATTTCTGGTGGACTGAGAACAGGATCTCCAATATGCATTTCCACCCGTCCCTCTCGTTCAGAGCATGATGAAACAGAACAAAGCCAAAATGATTTTGATAATACCAGGTTGACCCAGGCAGCAGTGGTATCTGGACTGGATTCATCTGTCCAAGGGGATATGTAGACTTGACTTGTCACAACAGGAAGGGAAAGCATATCACTCAGTTCCTCAGTTGCTTCATCTAACGGCATGGACAATAGGACTTTGAGACTCTTAGGCAGTCTTTTCTTCAGAAGTACAAAATGTCTTGATTAATGCAGGGAAAGGATCCACATGTAGATGTTGTGCATATGAATAGAAAGGCTTTTTATTATAGATAATCAGTACTAGAGATCCTTAATATCTAGTCTGTTTATTTAGAGTATTTGCTACATCTTAAAATGTCAGGTAGATCTTGTGCTCCCTAACGAGGGCATAAGAATCAATATAGGCTAATGTCTCTTCAGTTCCTTCTTACTGCTGCATGGCCTGAGTCAGAATCCCTGTATTCACCGATTTCTCCAGCTTTTTTTCTCTTGATAGAACTGTAAATAGATGTGTAAATAGTTTTTATATTTCATAGATTTCATATTAGTATAGTTACTATGGATTGTTTTTTCCCCATATGGGGACTATGCCCAGAGTTCAACAATTGTGTCTTCTGCCCTTACTCCTTCTCCGTGAGTGACAATCACCAATGCTGCCTCTACTGCTTGGATGAGTTGCAGATCTCTGCGAAGTGCAGTATTTCACTCGTTTCCACTAAGAACTCATGAAGCTTGTGAGCTTCATCTAAGGAAACACCTTATGTAGAAGGCTGAGGCCCCACTCTGATTTGGGCCAGAGAGATCACTCTGTACATCAACCCCAACATGCAAGTGATGCCTCTCCAAGCACAAATTTCGTAGCTGAGTTTGCAGCTCCTAAGCCCAAGGATTCTTCCTCAGAGCTTTGCATACAAGTAGGGTGCAGTCTCATGGTTGAAAGGACAGATTCCAGTCCAGTACTGTTCACAAGAGATGCAATCTCTCCTCAAGACCATTGAGGTTGGGTGAACTTTCGCGTGCAGATCCTAAAGGACAATAGCACCACTGAAACTCCCTGGGCTGGAGGGTAAAGCGTGCAAGAGGAAAGATCTGCCAGGTCTGTTAGTGACTCCAACTCCAAAATACAAGGACCATCATCTACTGATTCCATCTAAGAGTGCAGATCCAGACTTGTCATCTGTATCAACTTGCTTGTCTGCCTCCTGAGATGTGTCAGAACTCTTTGGACATTAGGATATATGGGGACATATACAATACCGGTGAATGTCTTCCTCCCTTATCTGCAGTCTCCCATACTCTCTGGTCTGGCCCTCCTAAGGGACATTACTATACCAGAGAATGAAACTACTTCAGTGTCTCATCTCTGACCATCAGTTAGAAGTGTCCCAGAACTGACGGTCCCACCATTGGAAAGGGAGCAGTTTTCAGACTTGGATGAGTCATGTTCTGACCTCTGTGCCACCTCCTCAGAGTGAGCTGAGCACTGAACAGCAGTTAGTCAAGGAGATCTGGATGCTACCCCCACCAAATAGGACTTCTCCAGGGATGGCTGGTACCCGATAGCACCTTTTTTTGGCCTTATTGGGGCCCAGGGGATCCCTATGGCAGATGCCAAGGACCTGTCCAGAAATTTAAACATGTCTTCTTGGCACCAACCAGATCCGTTGGAGTATGAGGAGGAGGATGTTGACTCAGATCCTCTGATACCGATGGGAAATCTCATCCTTGTCTTGCGACAAAGCAGTCACTCCTTCTTTTCTCTCCCCGCTGGACAATCAGAGGCAGTATCAGGAGCTATTGTACAGGATTGCTAGTAACCTCCAGATAACACTGGAGGAGGTGCAGGACCCACACCACTAGCTCTTAAATATTTTGCAACCTGTAGGCCCAAGTAAGGTGGTGCTTCCAGTTAATGAGGCCATCCTGGAGCAGGCTAGCTTGGTCTGGCACACTCCAGCATCCTGCATCCTGCATCCCCACACCTAAAAGAGTCAAGAGGTGCTATTATATCCTCATCAAGGAAGTTGAATTTTTTTTCTCCCACCTGCCCCGCAACACACTGGTGGTACCGCAGCTACAGAAAGGGATAGTTCGGATGAAGAAGTGGGCAGTAGCCCACAAAAGCTTATGCTCTAATAAATTTGTTAGTCTCTAAGGTGCCACAAGTACTCCTGTTCTTTTTGCGGATACAGACTAAGTGTGACAATTTGGAAATCTGTCTGAACATGAATTTTAGTTTGATTTTATGAATGTGTGTATGTTTATACCCTTGTGGTTGTCTTTTACTGTCTTCCTTCATGTGATGAGGCAGAGTGGCCTCCCACTGAGCCAGAGGAGGAGGAGCCAACTGCTAACCCAGGGTGGGCAGAGCCAAACTAGTCTCACCCCGCCCCCTAGAAGTCAATGGTCGGGACAGGAAGTATAAAGGCTGAACCTTTACTATACTATACTTATACTAGCTCAGTTGATGCCAAGTGGCTGGAGGAGACAGATGCCTCCCGTCTGCTCCGGGAGTTAGAGCCTGAGGAGAACCCTGGCCACGCCGAAGATTGGCCAGAGTTGCTGCTGTTGCCAACGGACCTGTGCATGGAAGAGTGGCTGGGGCTGTTGCCAGATATCTACCCCAAGGAGTCAGAGGACTCCACAGAGTCAGGTACACCCCCAGGAGAGGGGAGGAAGTGTCTCGGGGCAGCCGACTCCAGTCTGGCTGCAGCGCATGCCAGAGACTAGGTTAGCATGTTGCGGTCACAATCCCTGCTGACTCAATGGCGGGGTGGCCTTGGGCTGGGACCCAGTGGAGTTGCGTGGGCCTGTATCCCCCAACTCCTGCCACCCAACTCCTGGGGTGGTAGTACTCCCCCTCCTGCCTGAGGCCTAGGCTGACAACTGCCCTAACTGTAGGCCAGAGCCCCCTCAACTGTTGGTGCCCAGCTCTGCCTAAGGTCCAAGGGGTTCCTAGACTGCTATTCCCCTAACTATTTGTTCTGCCCCAACTAAGGGCTAGAGCCACAGACTATTTATTCTCCTGCTAATTCCCTGATTGTCGGTGGCCTCGTGACGTAGTGAGGCAGAGGAGCCTCCCACTGAGCCAGAGTGGAGGAACCAACCGCTAAACCACTACACAGCATCATAGCTCTTGTGTGTTGAATGGATGGGGTTGGCAGCTAGGGGTCTGCTCCTTAATCACACAGCTTAAAGACCATCAACCACTGAATAAACTTGCCCTAACAGGACAATAGGAACTCTCTGAAAGAACCATGTTAATTTGCTAATGTGTCCCATCAGCTCTACCACCTTCTCTGTGACTAAGGGGGTAATGCATATGAATGCAGCAAGGCTAGGGCATGAGGTCTTAAGCTGGGACTCATGATCAAAAACTGTGTATAAGTGGGAGGGCTTCTATGTGCGTGTTCAAACAGAGAGAGATCAGAACTAGAAGATGAGACTGTTTGGGAAGTGGGGGTGAAGAAGAATTCTAGATGCTCTGGAAGATGCTGATTAAGACCCAGAGGATGGGGTCAGGATGGATGAGGAAACTGAGTCTGGGTCTTGTGTGCAGGGGTTTATTTTTCTATAGATCGGTATGCCTCTTGTGCTTTCTTTGTGACTAAAGGGGTGGGGGGGGTGTTTCGAAATTCATTTGCAGAGTCTGTATGTTACTTGCTTACACAGTCACAGCCCTTGAAAAGGGAAACTAAACCAGAGGACCCCGGCTTCGGTGCAACTCTGGGAGTGTGCAGCAGCTACCAAGGAGGCTTGGGCAAGCCGGCACTAGTTTCAGGGCCCAGGTAATTGGACTGTGAGACCTTCAGTGCCAAGAGGGGTATCAGAAACTGGATCTGCCCCTGAAGTATGTGCCTTGAGGTACAGCCAGAAGGCAAGTGCTGCCCATCACCAGTAAGCCAAGAGCACATGAGACCCTCCAGTACAGCAGCCAGATGAGCCGGCAGGGAGAGCATATGTAGAGTTGAAACACTAAATCAATGGGATTTAGGAGCTTAAATGCTAAATCACTTTTGAAAATGAGACTTGGGTTCCAAAGTCATTTAGGTTCTTAAATTATGGGTCTTTTTTTAAAAAAATGGAGTGTACTGCTTATTTTTCCCTGAGGAAAGGCATCGTTGTTGGAAGGGAGAGGCAAAAGAATGCTGCAATTGAAGCAGAGGATTGCTGTGTGCAGATTTAATGGTGGAGAGAGGATGAGAGGGGAATCAAATATGTAAGCAGCATCATGTGTTTATCATCCTGATCTTTTTGCTTGTGCTTTGTGCCTGATTTCCCCCACCCTATGCCAAATGCTAGCTTGATGGAGGCGAGAAGGAGCAGGATTATATGTTTTGCTTATATCCAGCCTAGAGCTGTTTGTTTGAAAACACTATAGAGGCTCATTAGGGACTAAGAGCATGCTCAGTGGAGTTGGAACATTCCGAAAATTAAAAGCAAGCACCTAGCAACTTCTACAGAGCATGTACAAATGGTGATTCCGCCCCCCCCCCCCCCACAAACACACATCTTGTAACTCTGTCAAAGCCGAAAAGTTTTTGAAAGACACTTCTCTGACCTATGTACTTTCCTGCTGCCAAGCCTCAAGTTTCTAGTAGAAAACCCTTAGGCACTAGAGCAGTTCAAAAATAATATAGGATTTTTTTTGCAGTGCTGATACTCTTTTTCACTAGCCTCATTCTTGACACACTATTATTGCTCAAGCTTTCCAAAACTTTAAATCTGAGACAGATAGTAAGCATGTAGCATGCCCAAATGGGTAAGATTTGTCAGTATTTTAACTATCTGAAACAGAGATTTATAGAGGAAAGTGTAAGACAGTCTTAACTGTTCATCTACAATACATATACACATTTCAATATTTTATTCAGGGAGGACCAAAGTTCCACTAAAGATGATTTACAATAACAGAGGCATCATCTTCTCTGTTTAACAGGGAACATGGGTAAGAGCACAATATAAAAAATGAGCAAGAAAGGCGAGATTCTATCAGTGTATATAAATATACACTTCTCCAATAAAACTCTTATATTGCATTGTGACTGGGCACACCACTCACCACTTGTCTGGCACCTCCTCCTGGCCACTCTGGGGATTAGTTTATCAGGGCAATGCCCATTCCTGTGATTGCATGCTGTCACTCCATCTCTCTGATCTGCAGTTCCTCTTTCACTCCAGGAACTGCAGTGTCTTCTTCCTGACTCAGCCCTCTGGCCAGGTCACTGTGTTCCTCCCTTCCAGGTATATCAAAGCCTTTCCTTCAGCAGTCCTAGCCCATCTTCCCATTCACTGCCTCAGGTGCCACTCCTTCAGTAGCTAGTAGGGGTAACCGGGCCTGCCGTGTACTCTGGGTTCCAGTCCAACACTTCTGGGCTTTCCTCTCCCAGCCCTTCCTGCTCCTTCCCTGGACTGCTTCCCACAACTGGTTCCCCTCCATGCTCTGGGTGTACAAGCTCCAAACCCTCTTCCCAGTGAGTGACTGCAGCCTACAAACACTCCTCCTTCCCGGCAGTCACCCTCATCTGTTGTCAGCTTCCTGGTTTTATAGGCCCCACCTATTCCTGCACAGCTGAACCTGTTTGGAATCAATTGTCTGCTCCCTGGCTCATCCTCCATCCGCAGCCTGTGGAGTTAATTGACCCACCTGGACATCTTAACCCCTTCCTGTCCTGTGTGGGGTGGACACTTCATTACATGCATTTACTAGTTTCCGTAAGTGAATGCTGTAAATTGACAGGAGTGAACAAAGAACAATGTATAGAATTAGCCAGCATATGGAAGAAATTAGAATTAATAAGAACAAAATATCTCAAAACAAAATGGTTAAACCTTGGGAATTTGGCTGTGCGGGGGGAGGGAGAAGAGCAGGGGAAAGGGCTGAGACAATGATCTTATTTTCCTTTATAGAAATTTCAAATTAAAAATATATTAAGAAAAGAAGGAAAACACACTGCAGTCAAATTCAAGACAAAAAGGGAATTATTTGAAGTATAATTAGATTTGTTTTCAATAGCTATGTGTTATTCCTTTTTATCTAGTTATGGATGCTATGTCACTGAAAACAGAGTAAGATGCTGTTAAAATAATAACCATTTTGATTGTTTTTAAGTCTTTCACTCCCGTTTTCAATTTTTGATATCTGTTTCTATGGAAATGTGAGCCAGCATAATACCTACTTTTTCATCTTTAAAGTGCTTCACACACATCAGCTAATTTCATAGCAGCCTTTGGGGGGCAGGTAAGAAAGTATCAGTAAAGCTGGCTGAAACTTGGGATTTCTGGTTCAGAAGGAATTTTGCTGTTTCAAAATTTGGTTTGGCGATTGTTGCTTTTCCGAATTGGAATGAAACCAGTTTTTTAAATGTCATGCAAACTGGAAATCCCCCAAAATTAGTTTAGGAAACACTGACACATATTGTTTCCAAAACAAAATCTGCTCCCTAGGACCCATTGCTGTTAAATCAAATTCACATTCTTGTCAGTTTCACTGGGTAGCTGCCGACAGCCCCCCCATGCAGACTGCATCAGATCCTGGAAATCTGTCCCAGGACTTTCCAGCTCTGTGGCAGGGAGTGTGGAAGCCCTGAGAGACCCAGCTTCCAGGCTCCCTCCCACAGAGCCAAGGATCCTAGGGCTTTCAAGCTCCTAGTTCCACAGCAAGGAGGCCTAGAGCTGCAGACCCCGGAAGACCGAGGTTTATGGGCCTGACGGCAGTCGGCACACACAGTTCCCGAGCTGAGAGGGAGGCAGGGAGGTAAAGTGCCTTGGCTGGCTGGCTCTTAGGCTCCGAGAGGTGGGGAGGCAGAGCACTGGGGCGCTCTGCCCCTGGGGCTCCTGGAGTTGCAGGGCAGGCTGAGCACCTGGGTGCTGTGCTCCTTTGTCTCCCAGAGCTGTGAGGGAGACTGGCAGACAGTGAAACAGAGACAAGCCTTCCAGGTGGACAAAACTGGGGGGAAAAAATCGTGTGAAAAATTTTGGCTTTTGCAAAAAGGGCATTTTTTTAATTGGAAAATCATTCTGACAAATTTTCAAACAGCTTTAATTATTGAGCCCACGTTACAGATGGGGTAATGGCAGCATTGTTGAGATACATCCCATGTCTGAGAGGAAACTAGTGTCAGGTCAGGAATAGATAGATGGCACTAGGGTACCTGCCTTGTCCTACCTTCAAGATACCCTTAAGCTTAAATCTCCATCGACTTCTAGCTGCTGGAGGGGAGAGGGAGCTTCCTCTCTCAGTTCGTTCCACAGCATGTTGAGTGCTGTGAGAAAGCGGGAGAGTTTCTACTATTCTACCCTTCGCCCACATCACTCTGTCTGCAGCAAGAAGGGGTTGAAAAGAGGTGGCTGCAGCTCTAGCCTCCCTCCTCCTCCTCCTGTGATTTGTTTTTGTTTGTCCTCTGTGAATAGCTCCACCACTAGCCTGCCTTGGCTGCACCTCATAGTGTTGTGAGCTATCAGCATCGCTAGCATGAAGCTGGTAAGTTTCCTGTCTCTTTTGTGGCACCCACCAGATTTGGAAGCTGTGAAACTGACCACGGTTGGATTAATTTCACTCTGCTGCTGTTTGGTGAAGCTGTGAGCCACTACAGAGGCCATGTCAGAAGAGGCACTGCATTTGGTAACTTGGAAAGTTTACTTCACAACAAAGGCTAGAAACTTTGTTTAAAAAATGTGTTACTTTTTGCAGAATTTCATGTCTTACTACACCATGCTCACCATGAAAAGCTTCCCACTTCCCATTAAGAAGTGGGCAAATAGATATTTTGTGTTTGAGCTACAAACTTTGATAAAAATATAAACAAAGTAAGTGAACATTTTAAAGAGATGTTGCTGCTGTTTGGGATGCATGGGGGTTGTTGCTTCTTCATAAACACAGTGGATTCAGGGAAATAAATTGGCTAACAAGTCCTGGCCTGAACAATTGTATCGTATACCTACATAGTTTTAACCGTTGCCAGCCAATCAAATGTCTCCCTTTCATAATGGTAATTCATAGTTACCTACCAACTTCACTGTATATGAGTCAGTTTTCTATTTTTAAGTTTTAAATAAATGGATTTAACAATAAATTAAAGGGAAAAGATTTTTTTAAGCAGATAAATTAAACTGAAAGCTAAAAGATATGCCTATAGCAATATTTTTTCCTTAAGAGCTTTCATTCACAATAAGCATCAGTGTCTACTATGTATAGTTTAATTTATCACATCAAATTAAAAAAGAGCTGTGAGCAAAATTCATAATTCACAGCTGTGACATTGCATCCTATAATTATAGGCTGAGGTTTTTCTTCCATAGAACTGAAAGGCTTGAGGGATTGATAATCTGATACAGAGCCTTTTAGGTCTAGATAACCCATTCAAATCTGGCCCAGATTGGTAGCTTCTGAAAGCTCAGTGGTTTGTCAAATAATTTGATCTCCTATTTCTTGGTGGCCAGAAGTTGGGCTATGATAGTGCAGTAACTATGGGAGCCATTATTTTCTCAGCAAGAGTTTAATGCTCACACATTTCTATAACTTTCTACAATTATTATTAAGAAAGGAGAAGTAGGCTGGCACATCAGTGTTGTCTCTTCCCTTTCTAAAATGTACCATATGATCTTTAACTTCTACCTGGACAACTGCCATTGATGGGAAAGGTGTCTTCTCATGTGAAGTATGGTGTCTCTAACAGTGCAGCCCAAGACAACTTGGTTTGGTACAGGTCTTCAATCCACAGTCTTGTGCCCAATTATAGGAGTATATTCCTTTTTATGAGGCTGATAGTGTTCCACAGAGGAAACATGGAGAGGAAATACTGTGCATGACTATGATTATCTCATGACTCATAGGAGAAGTAACTTTGGACAAAGCTACTTATTGTTAAACTTGTAGCTCCCTTTGCTGAAAGGATGCTCCTGAATTTTGCATTTAGCTTTTATGAGAAGTTCTGACCCCAATTTCTGTGGGTCAAAATAATAACCAGGTGGGCATGGGAGAGAACCCATTACTTTAATGAACTATAGATGGGATTTAAGGAATTATATGTAAGTTATTCAAAGTAAGCTATGGTTGATTCATAAGAAGGTCCATACTGGGTCAGACCAAAGGTCCATCTAGCCCAGTATCCTGTCTTCTGACAGTGGCTAATGCCAGGTTCCCCAGAGGGATCGAACAGAACAGGTAATCATCAAGTGATCCATCCCCTGTCGCCCATTCCCAGCTTCTGGCAAACAGAGGCTAGGGACACCATCCCTGCCCATCCTGGCTAATAGCCATTGATGGACCCATTCTCCATTAATTTATCTAGTTCTTTTTTGAACCCTGTTATAGTTTTGGCCTTCACAATATCTTCTGGCAAGGAGTTCCACAGGTTGACTATGCATTGTGTGACAAAATACTTGGTAAACAGTTACCAATCCATGAGAGGACCTTCCCTCTTATCCCATGGCAGCTTACTTTGCTTAAGAACCTTTGGTGAGGGACCTTGTCAAAGGCTTTCTGAAAATCCAAGTACAGACTGGACCCCCTCAAAGAATTCTAGTGGAGTGGTGAGGCATGATTTCCCTTTACAAAAACCATGTTGACTATTCTCCAACAAATTATGTTCCTCTATGTGTCTGACAATTTTGTTCTTTACTATAGTTTCAACCAGTTTGCCGAATACTGAAGTCAGGCTTACCAGCCTGTAATTGCCGGGGTCACCTCTGGAGTCCTTTTTAAAAATTGACGTCACATTAGCTCTCCTCCAGTCATTTGGTGCAGAAGCTGATTTAAATGATAGGTTATAGACGACAGTTAGTAGTCCTGCAGTTTCACATTTGAGTTCCTTCAGAAATCTTGGGTGAATACCATCTGGTCCTGGTGATTTATTACTGTAAAGGGTATGTCTATACTTACTTCCTGGTCCGGAAGTAAGCGATCGATCTTCTGGGATCGATTTATCGCGTCTTGTCTAGACACGATAAATCGATCCCGGATCGATCCCGGAAGTGCTTGCCGTCGACACCGGTACTCCAGCTCAGCGGGAGGAGTATGCGGCATCGACGGGGGAGCCTGCCTGCCGCGTCTGGACCCGCGGTAAGTTCGGACTAAGGTACTTCAAATTCAGCTACGTTATTAATGTAGCTGAATTTGCGTACCTTAGTCCGAAGTGGAGGGTTAGTGTGGACCAGGCCTTAGATTATCAATTTGTTTCAAAACCTCCTGTAGTGACACCTCAGTCTGGGACAATTCCTCAGATTTGTCACCTAAAAAAAAATGGCTCAGGTTTGGGTATCTCCCTCACATCCTCAACTGTGAAGACCGATGCAAAAATTCATTTAGTTTCTCCGCATTGGCCTTACCGTCCTTGAGTGCTCCTTTAGCATCTTGATAGTCCAGTGCCCCACTGGTTGTTTAGCAGGCTTCCTGCTTCTTATGTACTTAAAATGTTTTTTGCTATTAGTCTTTGGCTAGCTGTTCTTCAAATTCTTTTTTGGCCTTCCTAATTATATTTTTACACTTCATTTACCAGAGTTTGTGCTCCTTTCTATTTTCCTCACTGGGATTTAACTTCCACTTTTTAAAGGATGCCTTTTTGCCTCTCACTGCTTACTTTGTTGTTTAGCCACTGTGGCTCTTTTTTGGTTCTCCTACTATGTTTTTTAATTTGGGATATACATTTAAGTTGAGCCTCTATTATGGTGTCTTTACAAAGTTTCCATGCAGCTTGTTGGGATTTTACTTTGGTGCTGTACCTTTTAATTGCTGTTTAACTAATCTCCTTATTTTTGTGTAGTTCCCCTTTCTGAAATTAAATGCTACAGTGTTGGGCCGCTGTGGTGTTTTCCCCACCAAAGTGATGCTAAATTTAATTATATTATGGTAACTATTACCAAGCGGTCCAGCTATATTCACCTCTTGGAGCAGATCCTGTGCTCCACTTAAGACTAAATCAAGAATTCCCTCTCCTCTTGTGGGTTCCAGGACCAGCTGCGCTGGTTAGGCCTCAGCTGGAGTATTGTGTCCAGTTCTGGGCACTGCATTTCAAGAAAGATGTGGAGAAATTGGAGCGGGTCCAGAGAAGAGCAACAAGAATAATTAAAGGTCTTGAGAACATGACCTATGAAGGAAGGCTGAAAGAATTGGGTTTGTTTAGTTTGGAAAAGAGAAGACTGAGAGGGGACCTGATAGCAGTTTTCAGGTATCTAAAAAGGTGTCATAAGGAGGAAGGAGAAAACTTGTTCACCTTAGCCTCTAAGGATAGAACAAGAAGCAATGGGCTTAAACTGCAGCAAGGGAGGTCTAGGTTGGACATTAGGAAAAAGTTCCTAACTGTCAGGGTGGTTAAACACTGGAATAAATTGCCTAGGGAGGTTGTGGAATCTCCGTCTCTGGAGATATTTAAGAGTAGGTTAGATAAATGTCTATCAGGGATGGTCTAGACAGTATTTGGTCCTGCCATGCGGGCAGGGGCCTGGACTCGATGACCTCTCACGGTCCCTTCCAGTCCTAGAATCTATGAATCTATTAAAAAAAAAAAAAAAAGCAGTCATTTGAGGTGTCAAGAAACTTTTATCTCTGTATTCCGTCCTGAGGTGACATGTACCCAGTCAATATGGGGATAGTTGAAATCCTCCGTTATTATTGAGTTTTTTATTTTAATGACCTCTCTAATATCCCTGAGCATTTCACAGTGACTATCACCATCCTGGTCAGGTGGTCAGTAATATATCCCTACTGCTATATTCTTATTATTCGACCATGGAATTACTATCCATAAAGATTCTATGGTACAGTTTGGTTCATTTAAGATTTTTGCTTCATTAGATTCTGTGCTTTCTTTCACATGCAGTGCCACTCCCCCACCAGCATGACCTATGCTGTCCTTCCAATATATTTTGTACCCTGGTATTACTGTGTCCCACTGATTAGCCTCATTCCACCAAGTTTCTGTGATGCCATTCCCTATTATATCAATATCCTCATTTAATACGAGGCACTCTAGTTCACCCATCTTATTATTTAGACTTCTAGTATAAGCACTTTAAAAACTTGTCACTTTTTAGCTGTCTCTCATTACATGATGTAATTGAATGGGACTCTGTTTCATTTGACTGTTTCTCATCAAATCCTACCAGTATTTTATCATCTTCCATACTGTCCTCCTTACTAGGACATAGAGAATCTCCATTATTAGGTCCTCCCCTAAGAGATGTCTCTGTCCAAACCACGTGATCCTCCGCACCTGTTGGCTTTCCCCCAGCCCTTAGTTTAAAAAGTGCTCTATGACCTTTTTAATGTTAAGTGCCAGCAACCTGGTTCCATTTTGGTTTAGGTGGAGCCCATCCTTCCTGTATAGGCTCCCCTTTTCCCCAAAGTTTCCCCAGTTCCTAATAAATCTAAACCCCTCGTCCCTACACCATTGTTTCATCCACGCGTTGAGACCTGCAGTTCTGCCTGTCTAACTGGCCCTGTGCATTCAGTCCAATGAAAGCTGATTAAATATTTTGGTTCTTTGAGTGATTGCACATGTGCATTCCACTCTTGGTGTGTGCATGCCCCGAGCACAATTGTTGGAAATTTTTCACTCAGTAGTACCCATTGGGACAATTCAAGTGTCCTCTGCTGCCATGTGCCACTGCATGCGGGTATAAAAGATGGAGCTTCCCCCGATCCCTGTCAGTTCCTTCTTACTGCCCATGATAGTTATTGGAATCTATTGGTCTTGCTTTAGCAAGATTTCTTAGGGTGTATTTCTTGTATATAGTTACATAGCTGTATATTTCTTAGTGTTAATGAAAAGTTTTGTTTAATGACAGTTTTTTCTTGGTTCTCCAATTTTGGGGTTCCGTTTGTTGGTACCAAGGAATGCCTTGGTCACTGGGCTTCAAGCCCTGTCTTTCATGGTTGAAGCGGATGCCAATGAGTGACCTGCACTCTAGCTGTTTAAAGTATTTGGGTGAGTCTCACATTAGGGATCAGTGCCAGATTTGCAAGGACTTCAAACCGAGGACTAAAAAAAGATTGAGTGGCCATGCTGAAGTTTCTTTTGATGGAGATCACCTTCAGAGCTTTGTTGGTTGAAGAGGGTGCCAAGATCTTTGGCATTTGTGAGAATTGGGCCTCCAATGCTCATGAGTCCCAGCATTGCTCACCCTTGTCAGTGCCCAGGAAGAAACAGAAGGCTTCCAAGGATGTTGCTGGGAGAGGCAGATCTCTGGTCCCTAAATCTGCCAAGAAAGGGAACAAAGCGTTGAGTAATGTATCAAAGCATTCCTCCATTCACTTTTTGGTTAAGATGGCACTCTTGACAGTGGTGCTGGGGCAGGCTCTCTTGATTCTGGGGCCCAAAGCAGCACTTTCATTGTCGGTGGTACTGTCTTTGTCTCATGCCCTGGTCACCACATGCTGGGGTGCGATCCAGACTAGTGAGGGGTTGTCATCACCTGCCGTGCAACCATCGGTGCATCACAATGCTGTGGTTCTGTAGCTTCCACCTGGGCCGCTCACAAACAGCCAAACAGAATACAAGTCATGACCTGAGTGTCTGTATATATAGCTGCAACCTGCCAGCTACACACCAGTTACACTTGGCTTCCAGCTGCTTCGGTTACTGCTTTCAGAGTGACCCCAACACACTCCCAGTCCTGAATTTTTCCCAAAATGTGTGTTCTGAGAGAGTGTAAGGGTACGGTGTGAAAGCAGATTCTATTGTAATTAATGAGGATAAACCAATAGGTAAACATTTCAAAAATACCCAAGTAACTTAGAAGCCTAAGTCTCACTGATTTTCAAACAGACTTAGGGCAAAATTTTGAAATGTCTAAGTAACTTAGGCTCCTAAGTCCCATTCCGAAAAGTGAGTTGGGCAGTTAGAAGCCTAAGTCTCATTCTTTTGAAAATGGAACAGTCACTTTGATGCTTTTAAAAATGTCACACAGACACCACCTTCAGCCCCAGGACATGGTAGCCTCAATACATGGGTTTAGGCCTACAGGGAAAAAGGGAGAGAGAAATGAAACAGGAATCTAAAATAAAAAAAAACATTAATTTACATTGTTTAAATACCATAAATACTGTTTAAATATTTTAAATATTGTTTTTAAATGAATTACTTTTTTAAAACTATAGATATACATAAGCATGATCTTTTTCTACATACCATTTAATTTTTAAGAAATAATTGTACTGCTCTTTCACGATCTGTTCAGGTATTTATTGTAGTTCTATTGCCTATATCTCAATTCTGTGACATTTGTTCTCAGTGATATTAATGAATCTGTATATATTGGCTTCATAGATAAAATAGCATCTGGCTAGAGTTCATTCACTGGGAAGTGTGGGAGCCTTGATCCAGAGTGCGTTTAAAACACAGGTAGGGGCAATATCAATATCTTGCCTTGGGCAATTTGCCTCTCTAAAATACAAGTCAGAGAATGCACTAGAGTCTGTCACTCATCCAATGACAGAAATACTTCTAAAACAATCATAGTTGAGCCTTCTGATTGAAAAAATAAGAATATATCAGCTTTCCAGGATGGCCTCTGGTGCTCCCTTCCTCTCTATTTTGGAAAGGCTTTGGCTAATTATCAATGGGTTGGTCGAGTATTTGGGTTTGATTTTTGTCATCCAGTGGAAACAAAATTCTGTCTAAAATGTGGATTAAAAAACTATTTATTTTTAAAACTTGGCTAAATGGAATGTCTGGGATCCCTGATTTTTCCAGACACACAAGACAGATAATAGTGTATTACTTCCTTTGTTTCCTCCCATGTGTGACTTCATGCTTTTTTCACACCATTCCTTATGTCTGGTACACAAAGTGTACACCAAAACCAAGATAGATAGATATATAAAAAAAGCCTGAATTTAGTTTCCCAAATGCCTTTCCTTTCCTACTTCAAATCGTTTGTGTATGTTGTGTAGGCAGTCTGTTCCACAGGAATATAAAGTGCCTGCTAGCCCTTGAGTGATTTATTTAATTACAGATTTCTGGATCAATAAACAATTTAAATGAAGACATGACTAATATTATGTTCAATATCTTTATTTTATTAGTATATATGTTTATTCGTATTATACAATATAATAAGTTATATGTACAGACATTAAACAAAATTATTAGAAATGATGCCTTTAGGCAAGATATATAGAAGTATTCTGTTTTATTCCTGTAACACAATACAATTTTCTCTATATATCAAATAAATTACACCTATACCCCGATATAACGCTGTCCTCGGGAGCCAAAAAAATCTTACCGCGTTATAGGTGAAACCGCGTTATATCGAACTTGCTTTGATCTGCCGGAGTGCGCTGTCCCCCTCCCCATCCCCTGAGCACTGTTTTACCACGTTATATCCAAATTCGTGTTATATCGGGTCACGTTATATCGGGGTAGATGTGTAATGTTAAATAGTCTGTGTGCACATTGGCACCATTAATTTCAAGGGCCTAATGTTCCTCAAGGCTCAATAAACAAATGATCACTGTTTGTCTTTACATAAGTACACAATATGTTAATATTAAATGAAACAATAAATGTCAGACCAGTCCTATAGTTGTAGGACAACACTGTAGTTATATACTGGCATAAGAAAAATAGCAACTTTCCTTTTTATTAGAGATGGGCTCAAACTGCAAAATTCAGATCTTGCCTGAAATCCTGTCCCCACTGAAGTCAATTGGGGTTTTGTTATCTCTATTTTTTAAATGTGAAAGTATTTTTTTTAAGGAAGCAGCAAACTTCCTTTAAGGACAGAATTATGATCAAATTTGGCATTTGCAGGCTAATTAAGGGAAGTATTTTTATAATTTCCATAGAACAAGTAGGAAAAGAAGATTTCAAAGAGAAACTCAAAGGATAATTAAATTATGTAGCTCCCAGACTACACGAAATAAGTACTGAAAAGATCAGCAAATTAACTGCTAAATGGTGATATTAAACATTCAGCACATAATTATAGCCCTGTCAGAGATAAATTCTGTATGCTCACTGGTGGAAAACTGGTTGTTAGTTTCAAGGATATGACTGATATTTTTATAACACATTAGCTCAGTCATGCAATTTGTAATTAAAAAAGTATTGCTTTGTAAGTCATGGAATTTGTTTTAATTTAGTAATAACTCTCACTGAAATCTGTCACCATTGAGCAATGTACTGAACTGTAGATTAACCAACTGGATTGTTAACAGCTACTGGCTTCTGGCCTCCGCAATTATAGGTTTAAAAACCCACTATCTCAAGAAAAATAGCGATTTGTTAACTTTTTAAACAAATAAATTGATAGGTTGCTGCTGTGGACAACCTCAAAATAAAGCTTCCATGGTTTTTTAATCCTGTGATCTCTGTGTTCATGTTCATATCATATTTTTACAAGAGCACAGCTTTTCAACCACCACTTGATTTGCTACATTTTCTTCTTTTTCAAGTGTTTTTTGTTCTTTGTCCTCTGCAGTTCTAGCGTATGCACCGTTTTTGTTTGGAATATAACTTAAGAAGCACAGACGTCATTAATACCGATAAAGCAAAATGTCTTGTAATGCAATAGACAAGTGTTTGTTTATAAATACAGAGAATAGAAAAAATATTGTCCTTTTAACTTAAGAGCAATCACTGCCATCTTTCTTACCAGTATATACAGTCATTTGAAGCATTTGGATCATGTAGACTCCATTAGTAACTTTTTTCATACAGTATAATTAGTTAATCTAAGCACTTCTTGATTCAACAAATCCATAGTATGTATAAGGAATGAAATTGGTTACAATTACAGTGTTAGAGCTGATAGAAATATGTATGCTTTATCTGTATTCCATGGTACTGTATCTAACTGTAGATTTTAAATTACTGAACAGAGCCCCAGGTGATAGAACTATCTTCAGACAATAATTAAATGGGCTTTCTTCAAAGCCAGACAGGCTATCAGCAGATTGACCTGTACCTATACTTGTAAATTTTGTGGAAAATGGATATTAGTGTCCACTTACTATCAGTAACTGTTTAACAAAAGCCATTCTGTTTAATTTGTTGGTGATAAATTCAGTTGCAAATCTTGCCTTGCTTTACTCTTCGGCGTGAATATGAGTAGTATATGAGAAAACCACCGATTCTTTTAAGTCTCTACCCCGTGTCTTTGAACCGTTGTTCTTGGGATCAATGTTCTTGCACATCCTTTGGAAATGGTGCTCACATCAGGATGTAACCACTGGTTCAGGTGAAGGCATCACTTGTGCCCACTCCAAAATATCTGCGCACAAAGACTCAACAGCATCTAACCGTTCAATTTGCACTAGTTTGGTTAGAAGTTCTGGGATACTGTAGCCGGCTGTGCTGATGCGGTCGAAGAGTTGCATGCCATCTGTCATACCACCTATTTCATCCCTCTTTAGTCCAAAGCTCTCAGCAAGGTGGCGCCATGTTTTCACAATAGCTTTTTCTGAGTTGTATGTTGAGCTGAGCATCCTGCTGGTCTTCTCCAGGCAATCAAATGGCAGCTCTGTGGGACTGAGACCTATGAAGTAAAAATTCTTAGAGTCAGAAGTTCTAGATACAGATCTTGATGACTACTAGAAATGTTCCCTTGTTCAGTACTATAATATTATTAGCATAATCTTAAAATATTAAATAAGTACACCCCAAAAAATCATGAGAGTAACACACTTTGCCTTGTACTCAACTCTTTGAGTTACTCTCACATGAGTATTTTGACATGGGTAGCCCTAAATTAATAGCCCCAAATGACAGTATCAAATTGGAAAAGTCTTGAAAGAGAGAAAAAACTGAAACAGGAGAGAGGATAAGAGAAGAATGCATGTGTGAATTTGGGTGGGAAATAAGATAAGAACATAGAACAAAAGAACGGCCATATTGAGTCAGACCAATCATCCATCTAGCCCAGTATCCTGTCTTCTGACAGTGGCCAATTCCAGGGCTTCAGAGGGAATGAACAGCACCAGTAATCATCAAGTGATCCATTCCCTGGTGCCCGATCCCAGCAAACAGAGGCTTGGTACACTTCAAAGCATGGTTTTGCATCCCTGCCCATCCAGACTAATAGCCATTGATGGACCTATCCTCCGTGAACTTATCCAGTTCTTCTTTGAACTCTGTTATAGTCTTGGCCTTCAGAACATCCTCTGGCAAAGAGTTCCACAGGTTTACTGTGCGTTGTGTGAAGAAATACTTCCTTTTGTTTGTTTTAAACTAGCTGTCTATTAATTTCATTTGGTGACCCCTAGTTCTTGTGTTATGAAGAGTAAATAACACTTACTTATTTACTTTCTTCATACAAGTCATGATTTTATAGATCTGTCATATCCCCCCTTACTCATCCCTTGTCTAAGCTGAAAAATCGCAGTCTTATTAATCTCTCCTCCTATGGATTCTTAACTGAGTTGTGTATTGCCTTACTACTGTATCCCTTTCTCAGCTAATCCTGAAGTAGCTGTCCCAGGGAATATATTGTAGATGTATCCCTAGTGAGCACTTCAATAGATGTAGCTAAGTATGTTTAGTACAAGAGTTTCGTTTTGGCTTTGCAAACTGGCCAGCAGCCACCAGTTTTCTAATGGTACAAAATTCAGTTATATAATGGCACAGAGAGTACTTTGCAGACAATAATCATCTCCCACAGATTGCTCAGTGTTTGACTCTCCCCTGACTCTGTCTCTCTCTGTCTCCATAATTGGAAGGTGGTCTTGCAGGGATGAGATGAGCACAGGTCGTACCATGATGCCTACTGCCTCCATGCATATAAATTCCTGCAAGAGTTTTATTGTTGAAGTACCTCCATAGGAGAGCTTAGTCAATATTAGCAATGATCATGTGGCTGAATGGATGCTCTTTGCTAGACAGTTTCTCCTAATACTAGACGTAGTACAGAAGACAGTATCAGCAACAAATAATTAAGCATCAATTTCTGAATACCTAGAAGATAATAAGGTGATAAGTAACAGCATGGATTTGTCAAGAACAAATTGTGTCAAACCAATCTAATAGCTTTTTTAGACAGGGTAACCAGCCTTGTGGATGGGGGGGAAGAGGAAGATGTGATATATCTTGACTGTAGTAAGGTTTTTCATACTGTCTTGCATGAGCGTCTCATAAACAAACTAGGGAAATGCAACCTAGATGGAGCTACTAGAAGGTGGGTGCAGAACTGTTTGGAAAACCATTCCCAGAGAGTAGTTAACAGTGGTTCACAGCTGGAAGGGCATATCAAGTGGGGTCCCGCAGGGATCAGTCCTGGGTCCGGTTCTGTTCAATATCTTCATCAATGATTTTGATAATGACATAGAGAATACACTTATAAAGTTTGCGGACGATATCATGCTGGGAGGAATTGGAAGTGCTTTGCATGATAGGATTACAATTCAAAATGATCTGGACAAACTGGAGAAATAGTCTGAAATAAATAGGATGAACTTCAATAAGGACAAATGCAAAGTACTCCATTTAGGAAGGAACAATCAGTTGCACACGTACAAAATGGGAAATGACTGCATAGGAAAGAGTACTGCAAAAAGGAATCTGGGGGTTATAGTGGATCACAAGCTAAATATGAGACAGCAGTGTAACACTACAAAAAAAAAAAAGCGAACATCATTTTGGGATGTATTAGCAGAAGTGTTGTAAGCAAGACATGAGAAGTAATTCTTCCACTCTACTCTGTGCTTGACAAGACCTTAGCTGGAGTATTGTGCCTAGTTCTGGGTGCCACATTTCAGGAAAGATGTGGACAAATTGGAGAAAGTCCAGAGAAGAGCAACAAAAATTATTAAAGATCTAGAAAACCTGACCTATGAGGGAAGATTGAAAAAAATGGATTTGTTTAGCTGGAGAAGAGAGGCCTGAGGAGGGACATAACAGTTTTCAAGTACATAAAAGTTGTTACAAAGAGGAGGGAGAAAAATTGTTCTCCTTAACCTCTGAGGCTAGGACAAGAGGCAATGGGCTTAAGTTGCAGCAAGGGAGGTTTAGGTTGGACATTAGGAAAAATGTCCCACCTGTCAGGGTGGTTAAGCACTGGAACAAACTGCCTTGGGAGATTGTGGAATCTCCGTCATTCCTGAAAGGTGGTTAGGCAAACACTTATCAGAAATGGTCTAGTTATTACATAGTCCTGCCATGTGTGCAGGGCACTGGACTAGATGACCTGTCGAGGTCCCTTCCAGTCCTACACTTCTATGATTCTGACTTTTGTATTTACCCGTCTTTAATTGATTTGGAGACTAATAGAGCTTTTTCCATTTCAAATTCAATACCAGTGGTCTGGTGGGAGCTGAGATCGCACTGAGCCATAGAACACATAGAAAAAGAGAGAATTAAATAAGATTATGTACTCTTTGATGTAGTGAAATGAATCCATGTCCACTGTGCCTAGGTAATACAGGTAATCAAGTGCTAAATCGAATTAAACCCTTAAAAACTGCCCAACTTGGAAACTACTGTTTTCAGGATGTGATGGCAGAGTGGAGTAGGGCTTGAGGGAGTTGAGAGCTGAAATACAAATCTGATCCTTCCCAAATCTTAATTTTAAACTTATCAAAACATATTTTAATCAGTTTGTGTTCATCCAATTTACTTAAAATAAATAACTAATACAAATTATACAATTTATAATTTACCCCAAATTTGGATTATCTCTTTGTAGACCATTTTTTGACAGTTATGAAGGCAAAAGGAAATAGATTCCACGGCCAATAGTGAAGATCTAATTCTATACAGTCAGTTTGGATGTATTTTGTTCACACTCACCTTCGGCAACACCACATACGTTCGCATACACATCAAGTATCTTTTTCCTTCGACTTTGAATCTAAAGGGAGCAGCAACCAAACATATTTTAAAGACTAGCATCTTGTTATTTCTTCAGTCACATGAGGAGATAATTACTAGGCAAACAGAGGCACCAGATACACAATGCAACCTCTTGAGGTGCTCTCTAGAGGCTCCTCTTCCAAGACGCTGAACACACGGCATAGCACAGGGAGCCTCCCAGGGTCTCTTCTGAAGATTCATGGATGAGTAGGATAAGCATAAATGAGTTAAGAGTAAAAATATTTTTCAGCTTTCGCTTTCCACTGTCTGAGATCTCCCTTTTCCTGTATCCTAGTGTCATCTCATCTGCATTAATGAACTTTCTGCTTTAAGTGTTTTAGTATTTGATTTCCCTTTATAGACCCTGCCCAAGGGAGAGAGTAAACTAAATACTGTAGCTGCGTGCCCCAAATTGTTAGGTACACAGGATTGGACCAGCTGTGATGAATTAATTCTCCCAGCACACTGCAAGAGGGTTGTACTTGCCGGAGTTGTTGCTGGTTGGCATTAGGGGTCGATTAGGCCAATTGGAACATTTTCAATTAAATGTATTATTATTATTTTTTTTGTGCCAAAATATGCTCTTTTGTCAAAGCTGAAGCAGAAACATCTTGATTTAGACAAGAAGGGTTTCTGAGATCCAGGGCTCTCTGATCACTTCTGACGAGAGACACGTGAATTGATCTGACCTTTTCAATCTGAAACCAGATGTTTTAACACAGTTCTATTTTGCAAAAACAGTGAAAAGGTTTTGTTTTTGTTCCAATGCCAAATGAAAACAATTTTAAAACCTTGAAAGTTGTCAGAATACAGAATTGTTGTCTTCCAGCCAGCTCTAGCTAGGAGCAAGCTATTGGAAAAAATCTCTTTATCATGGGACTCAAACACTTGTTTCACAAACTCACCAGTTGTCACAAATGTATTTAGAAAACACCCTGAAAAAAGCCTGCTTGAGCTTCTGGGTTTCTGGGACGATCTTGTCTGGTTTGTTTTCACTGGCCTATAAAAGCCCAGGTACATCAATCAATTGGATTTCTAGGCCTGTGGTTGTGGATCCCCAATTGACTGCTGCTCACTTGACCTGTCATGTAGACACATTAGGTCTGCAGGTATTTTGAACATAATGAGATGGGAATACAGCTATTAAATGGATTTTACATATTCTTGGTGTTATTTTATAATAAAAACTTGCAAGTTTGAGGTTTTCTAAGTGCAGTAACTGTTGTGCATTTGGAGTAGCCACTTTATAAACATGTCAGGAGCTCACATTTTTTTCCATAAGGGGTTTTTAGAGTTCCTCTTAAAGCATCTTGGATCCCCCATTTTCTCTCTCCATTCGGCAGCCTCCCTTCTGTGCTGATTGTCTCTGGGGCAAAGAGAGACTAACTAACACCTCCCTCCCAAGTCCAGCGAGAGAGATGCCAGAGGCTGTCTTCTTTTCCAAATGCCGAGGTTGCTGATTCTGCACTGTGCTTAGCCTACAAGCAAATGGCTACGTTTGTGTTTTGATCTTGGATCCTCTGTGTGGTAACTCATTGCATAATATTTTTTAAAACAGGAAGGAGCAGTCCAGAGTAAGGCGAAGAGCCTGCCAAATCTAGCTTTGAAATTCTCTATATTTTTCTACCTTTCTCTTTAGCTGTCCTTAGCCTCACTCAACATCCATTGAGCTCTATGGTCTGTCTTATAAACACTATTTCATCTGCACCCCCCAAGTACTTTAGCGCGTGGAACCTGATTTGGTCCTAAAATCCGAGGCACGGAAGCTGAGTGTCTCAGCACAATCTGTATTTCCATCAAAGACCTTGTTTTATACTTGTTAAGAGGTCTCAAGTCGTCATAACCATATTCCAGGGGAGAGGTCTAGGATAAGGGATCTGTCTATGCTTTAGACAAGTTTACAAGCCAAAGAAAAGCTTCTGAGGCTGTATCTACTGTGTATACGGTCTTTAGAGCCTTTTCTTATGACATTGCCACTTGGTCTGAGAACCTGTGTACCAGATTTCAACCCAATGTGAAGTATAGCTAGACAATGGTGCCTAGAGTCTATGATGATGTGTGCATTAGAAATACCTAAGGACAGATAACAAAAACTCATACATAGAGTTAATGATAATTTTCAGCTGTTCATAACTTTCTAAAAGCAAAGCTAAAAGCATCTCCCGTGAGGCTGAAACTTTCCATGTCTGGTCTTAGTGGAAAGATGAGCTATTTTGGAAAGTTTTGAGCTAAATCATCTCAGCCAGTTAAACTACGCAAGTGTGAAAAGAGCCTTTTCAAAGTTTTGTTTTTTTTTAAGTTTCTTTTTCAGTCTTGGATAACCAAAAATGGTTGATGCTACAAACTTCTATCTTGGCCTGACTGACTTCATTGTAGTTGTTATAGTATTTTTAAAGCTGTGAAAGTATAAAACATATCCATATGAATATGTGCATTTTCTTTTTAAGTATGCTTTAATGTTAACATGGGTTAGAAAGTTTGATATGTGCTGAAGCACCTTACGCATGTGTTTATATGCCCTTAGCTGCCTTTAAATACACTGTTAGGGAGCCAGCCAGCCAGCCGGAAGGAATGTATGCCACAAGTAGAGAAACCAAACAGTGAGATGGTGCAGGTGTGGTTCTTTGGAATATTGGAGCCACCTTCAGTGTGACTCTTGTATCTTTGAAAAATAGTCAGGAAAACTAAGTATGAAAATTAATATTAATGAAACATGAAGGTGTAGAAATGAGCATGTTGTTCTTAAGCACACAAGTCAGGAAATTCAGAAGTTAAGGTTCCCACTATAACACTAGGCTAGCCCATTGTCCATATAGTCATGTTCCTACAGCAACATTAATGGTGCTCTTTTGAACACTGTACATTTTATGGTATACATTTTAACAAAAAGTCAATAATATAGCAAGGAATGCATTTAAACAGAAAAACCAAGACTAAATTTTTCTTTCTCGATTTGCTGGTTTAAATGCATGCCTTGCTGTATTATTGATTTCTTTGTTAAAATGTGTACCATAAAATGTACAGTGTTCAAAAGAGCAGAGTTAATACTGCTGTAGGAAACTTTCTTTTGAAATTCCTGACTTTTGGGTGCTTAATTTCTCAGCCCTTAACAGTGCATTTTATATGCGTACACAGCATTTTTGGCATATTGAAGGAATACTATATGCTGTCTCTATAGGTGAGATTGTCAGACAATTTCTTATTACCTTGCAAAACTTTCCTGTAGATTAGTTTGATCTGCATTGTGATTCATTGTTTTATTGTGGTGATGATTTGTGCATGTATTTTTTTTTTAAACTATCAAAATACTTCTCCATTTTCAGTTTTGAAAAAAGCCTTACCCCAGTTGATTTGTTATTTGTAGATTTGTCCCTGGTGAGATGAACTAAAGATAACAAGCACAGATCTGGGGTCCCTTGTTTATCAACAGCAGCTTCTTCATCACTGTCCATGCTTCGGCTTAAAAGTCGTTCATTCTCAGAAGATGCATCATTTTCACTGAAAAATTAAGGGTAAGATTACGGCAATGCAGCCTTTGATAGTATGAGTCCAATTCTGTCTTTTCTTCTATCTTAGAGGCAATGGAATAATTTTTTTATTTAAAAAATGTCTATCCTGAGGGATCATGTAATTAAAGCTTGATCCTGCTATTGAAGATGTATGTGCAACGGTCTCTATTTAAGTTACACAGTCATGAATACCTGTGTGAGAGCAAGAGGGAGACCTTATAAAGGATTTTTTTTAAATATGTTTCTTTACTCAGGGCCAAATTCTAGCTCTTCCTGACTTTACCTTTGTCTACACTTCGAGCTAGGGTTGTGATTCCAAGCTTGCATTCATATTCTTGTGCTAGTTAGATGACAGCTAGCATGAATATAAATAGTAACGTAGCTGTGGTAGCATGGGCAGTGGCAGCATGTACCCAGGTAGTTCAGGCTGCCCATGCTATTGTGGCTACACTACAATTTATACTCTCTCCTCATTGACCTAGCACGACTATGTGTTGGCAAGCTGGGAATCACCCCCTAGCTTTGTAGTGTAGATGTAGTTTTTGTGGTGTGGTACAAAGCTCATTGTGTCATCTAGCGGGGCTCAGCAGCTAGGGAGAGCTCAGAGAATCCTAAAGGCGAATGGAGCTGTAGCCAATTATTTCATATAATCATTTAATTGTGTTATGAATTAACCACAGCAACAGAGATGTAATCAATGCGTGATGAATAGATTTAGGTATAGTATAGGAATAAGAAGGATAGTACAGTATTATAAGGGACAAACATTTATGAGAGAACAGTGTGTATTAGGTATGTGTACAGCAAAATGAGGCTGTAATGCAAGCCCTACAGGCTGTGGCTGGTACGATTTTAGGTTAGCCGCATTATGCCTCAGGCCTAAAAGAAGGCTTGACATAAGCAGGTGACCCAGGAATAATCCTGTACCAGTAACGTTACAAGATTACTATAAAGAATGTGACAATGAGTGATGTTTGGGGAAATATGCCGCAATCTACCTGTCAGGATTGCAAGGCACCCAATTGTAACAGCATAGACAATTCTGCAGCAACTACGGGTTGCCATGGGGCCTTGTTGATATAAATGTTAATGTAAATAAAGGGAACTAAGAGAGTAGCCTTTGAAAAGTGGGACACCAAATTTTATGGGGTTTGGAAGTCCTGATAAGGACAAAGGGGTTGGAACTTTCATCATATGTACAAGGGTTATGGGTGTGAGTGTAACTCAGCATAAAAGGGGTTCATCAGCATGAACAGGGAGGAAGATCCATCAAGAGACCCTCCACAGATGACCATCTACTCAGAGAGCCACCTATCTTGGTGGAACCCTTGGAGATGTGAGTATGAGAGCATTTATGCTGGACACCTTTTGGTATTGGTACATGTTCATTTATATATCTGTAACTGTGGCATTGATTGATTATCTATGTAGTAAGTTTTTTAATACCGGGAAGCTTAATAACGTGTGAATGCTGTTGTGGTCCCTGCTATCATTCCTTGTGTGCTCTGAGAGCCTCCAGACCAAATGACATTTCTAATGGTGATTCTCGCTCTGCTAATTATAATACTGTAGCAGCCCTTAGGGAGCACAAAAATTTGACCCAGGTTACTATGGTTTAAGAGACCATTGATAATATCAACCCATCAATAATGTAAAGGCTACTGACTTGTGTGACTTTGTGCCATCTAGAAGCTGAGCAATAAACTTAAGGATAAAGTGATTTTTTGATGTATGGAGCAGGAAATGTGTTCTCCTGTGCGGGCTGATAGGCAGCAGGGAGAAGATTAATGAAGAGCACGTACCTGAAAACCACACTTCTGGCACACACTACCAAAATGAAGCTGTCAGGAAAGACGACAGAGCCCCGTAGGGCTGAGGAAGGAGATGGGATGAGGGAATGATCAGTCCTCCCCCCCACTAGCATCTGCCATCCTATTGTAGAAGTTAGAGATTGAAAATACTTAAGTCATCTAGTCTTTCCCCTGCTGCTGCAAGATGGTTAGTGCATTTTCAACTCCCAGGTCTAGCTTTAAAAAACTCAAGCAACGGGGCTTCTGGTGCTTCCCTTGGCAGAATGTTCCTCAGTCTATTAAATCTCACCATCAGGAAGCTTTTAGCCTATTTTCCCCTTGTCTTAATTGCATCTATTTTTTGCTTGTTGTATTCCCTTGTGCCAGGCTAAATAATTCCTTTGCCTCAAGAAATGGTTACGTTCCTTTTCCACCTTAACCAAGCTAAAATAATGTTTATTTTTCACATACCTTTTAACAGTCTTAGCTGGAGTTGCTGTCAGTTTTTCAAACTCCTCTTTCTCTGAGAAAATCACAACATTTTCTGCAGATCAAAAAATAAAGATATTATTTAATTGGCAGAGAGAGTGCAAATGCGTGTTTTGCCTAACTAGCTTCATCAGCTGGCAGTCTTACTACAAACTTAAATCTCCCCGAATTCTTCTACACTTTTAATTTCTAGCACAGGATTAAGTGCAATTTTGGTGGTACAGAAACTTTTTTGGCATATTCCTTTACTAAATGGAATTGGAGTTTAAACAATTAAAAAGGGGGATTGCACAGGAAGATGGATTAAGGGAGTTTAAGACCTGTGTTATCTGGTATGGAGAAAATGGAAACTATAAAACAGCTCAAACCTTGTACGTCTGTCTTCTCTTCTTGCATATTGGCTTGAGCTTCGACTGTTTTTACTGAATGGCTGGTGCAACAGGCTAGAATATAAAGAATGTAACTTATTACTAGTCATTCTCAGCAGTTGTCTGGAGATAGCATTTTGCAACTGGAATTTCTTATGCCACACAATTACCTTGACCAGAAGGTTTTGTTTTCACAATGTAAAACATGATGATCAAGACAATGGCAATAGCCATTATGAATATAGTAGACATGGCAATTATTAGGGCAGTAGCCAGATGCCCTTGTCCTGAAAGATCTGCTGGAGACACAAAGAAATAGTTTATTGTAAAGGAGCCATTATTGAAAACAAAGAACGTTTCTCAGTTTGAGGTCTGCACTAAACTTAATCCCTAGTTCATTTCTTTATTTACTTAAAACTTGATTCATTTATTTGAACTGGTGCTTTGGCGGATGAAGCACTGCAGAACGTAGCTCTGACGCTTCAAAAGCCAACCACTATACAGAATTTTACAAATCAGTGTAGTTTGTTCTACGATAGTTAATAATAATGACAACAAATGCTAGCCCTGGTAGTCCTGCAGAGATGAAGGAAGCTAAATGTCCTCTAATGTTAGAAGAAATTATGTATGAAGAGGAAAATATACTATGCTCTTCCAAATACCTTGTGAAATTTTCAATGTTTCAATAAGAAGAAATATGAGCTACCAAAATTTGACCTCTTTTCATATTTCAGTTTTTTAAAATTATATACACAAACTATTTCATTACGTTTTGTTTATGCTTTGCTTATTGTAAAAAGAAAAATTACGAACATAAAATATGCGGATGTACCGTATTTTCCGGCATATAAGACGACTGGGCGAATAAGACGACCCCCAACTTTTCCAGTTAAAATATAGAGTTTGGGATATACTCGCCGTATAAGACTACCCCTCTTCCAACGCACACCAAAAAAAAAAATTAAAAAAACATCAGATTTGATTTCAATATGGTAATTTTAATTCAAATGCTTATGACATGCAGGTACTTAGCAGGAAAACTGTCACTTATAAACATAAGGCTGTTTGTCATCAAACATGTAAACATAAAACAGTGCAAGTGGATTAAACTTTTCCTAATTCACTCTAAAGCTGAAAGGAAGGATAAGACAATAAACCCATGGGAGCTGCCATGCTGTTTGTTTTCTAAGCTGTCAACCAAACTGGAACTGATGATGATAGGAGGAAGATAACAAACAAGAGAGAGAGAGCAAGTGCCGGGCAAGTCCCCGGCGAGTTAGCAACGCCCATCATAACTGCAAGCTATGGTATTTTTACAGGTTTTGCTGGCGTGACAGTTTCCCTTTAAAAGCCTTCAAAATCCTCCTGTTCGTCATCTGATATCATAAGTACATCAATGACATCTTGTGATACATTTGTAAGGCAGTCATCGTATGGATCGAATTCCGTATCAGATGGTGTGGTCTCAGCTTCGGCTTCCTCTTCATCTTGCCACAAGTAGTCGTCCTCCATACCATCTAATGAATTTGATATGCCACACTTCTTGAAAGACTTGATTACTGTTTCTGCATCAATATCATTCCAGGCTTTTATGACAAACTTGCACAAAACATCCAACTGCGGAGCACGCATGTTTCCTCCTTTTGTGAATGACTTTTCGCCGCTAACCATCCATTCATTCCACTGTTCTTGAATGCGATCTTTAAATGGCTTGTTTAGGCACACATCCAGTGGCTGTACCAACGATGTCAATCCTGCAGGAATAACTGCCGCATCTGTGTTTAGTCTTGCAAGCATTTGCTTGGTGCTGGGAGTTAAATGAGCCCTGAACATATCCCACACCAGTAGACTACATTTTTGAATAAGTCCACCTGGTCGCCTGCTCCATACATTATCAAGCCATAGCTTTACCCCTTCTTCATCCATCCAGCCTTTTTCATTCACATGTACAAAACAACCAACAGGGAACTTGAATTTCGGCATTGTTTTTCTTTTAAAAATAATCATTGGTCTCAGTTTGGCGCCATCAGCTGTGCATCCTAGTACCACTGTAAAACTGGACTTCTCATGTCCTGTTGTTTTAATTAAAATTGTTTTTTCACCTGTTTGATGGACAGTTTTATTTCCAACCATATCAAAATTCATTGGAGTTTCATCCATATTTCCAATACTACTTAACGCATAGCCATGTTTAGTGCGCTGTTGTATTACGTATCGATGGAAACTATTTACTTTGCTATCAAGATTTGCAGGTAATTTTGGGGCAATTTTCATCTTTTGCTTCAGTACCATATTATGCCTTCCCATGAATCTAGTACACCAGGATACAGTGGCCTTAAATCTGTTGCTGTGATCTGGGTTAGATTTGGCCCACTGAAGTGCAAACAAATGTATTTTATTTCGTGTCACTACATAACCATTTTGGCGATGCTCATTCACCATGTCTGCTACATGTTTTTCGAGTTCTGGCCAATGTGGAGTGCCTCTTCTTAATGCACACTTACCCCTTGGCATACTCTTTAATGCTTTTTCATTTGCTTTCCAGTCCCGAACCATCTTTTCTGTTACTCCATATTGTCTTGCAGCAGCGCAGTTATTATGTTCCATGGCAGAGTTTACAACTTTAAGTTTGAAACTGGCTTCATATTTCTTTCTTCTTGCTGGTGGAGCCATGATGGGGTTTTGACTGTTGGACATTTGTATACTGTACTGTATGTACTGGTGCTATACTGTATGAACAGGTACAGATACTGGTGCTGTACTGTATGTGGTACCCAGTATACAACAACCAGCCAATCACGACAAGTGATGTACCTTACCGGCGATTGGCTGGTTGTTGTATACAAAGCCTGCTTGGATTGGTCAGCTCTCCCTGCCTGCCCAGCCCTCCCTGTCTCCAAGACTATCAGAGCGGTAGCGCAAACACGCCTCTTTCACCCGTCTGGCCCGCCCTTGTATCCTATTACCTCCTTCTCTGCCTCTCAGATCTCGCACATGCGCGCCTGCGCCGCTTCACTGCAGTCCTCAGGAGCGAGATCTGAGAGGCAGAGAAGGAGGTACGGTAATAGGATACAAGGGCGGGCCAGACGGGTGAAAGAGGCGTGTTTTTCTGGGCACAGCGCCGCTCTCTCTCTTTTTTCCATACCCAGGGCGTCCCGGACGCCTGCAGCTTGCTCCGCCCTTCACTTACACCTTCCCGGTGAGGCGCCCCCTCACCTCGTCATCAGGCGGGGATGCGGCCGCGGCCGTTTTTGAGCTCCCCCCACCATATGCGGCGACCGCAGATTCTCCAGTCCGGCTCGGAAGTTTCAGCACCCGCCCTATAAGACGACACCCGGCGTATAAGACGACTCCCGACTTTTGAGAAGATTTTCCTGGGTTAAAAAGTAGTCTTATACGCCAGAAAATACAGTAATTTCTTTGGTAATTTTCTTGTCTCCCACTGTCATTCTGCTCCTGAGAGAATGAGGTTCGTCGTTGTTACTAACAGGTGAAAATAGTACACTGAAATTTATGTTGGCTGAAAATTATAACAGACTTGTAGGCCCAGTTTTGCCCATGGTTGCACTCACAACTGGCTTCAGTGGGCTCTTTGTGTGTGCACATCTGAAGAGAGGATTTGGCTTTTTCTAAGACAGAAAGTGGTGTTCCTCTGTATCCTAACGTGGTATTGCAGCTAATTGTGTGTAACTGTGAACAGCTGCTAGCTCTCAACCCTGAGTGAAAATTGGACATTCTCTTAATTGTAAAATCAGTTATTTAGCTTTCCTTTATAGAACAATGAAACAAGTCAGTAAAACAACAAAATGTGTAATTTCTTTTCATAGACCTACACTAACATACAAAGTGGGTGTACAGCTGGTAATGTTCCATCAGTGTGAACATGTTTAAAATTCTTCCATTGAAAGATTTATCAAAAGTGCAGGTGAAAACTCTAATATGTTTAGTTTGATTTGTGTTGGTTTGTATGGATTATAAAACCTGTCTGATGCCATTTTTACAGATGCTTTTCTGGGATGAAACCACTGCTTAAAAATAAATGATAAAACTTTTAAATTATTAAAAATGTAATGGAAAGCCAAAAAAAGGATCTTAAAACAAGGAAAAATTCAATTATCAGAATAGGAGCTGCTGTTGTTTAGACAATATATCTTTGGAGCTCCCACGAAGAAGGAATTACAGTAGTAAGTTTTGAAAAATGGAATAATTGATAAATGATTCTAATTGTTTCTTATCAGAGCAATATCCGGAAGAAAGTACAAGGCTGTTCTAGTTATGAAATCTGAGTATAAGGCCATTGACAAATATGTCATTTTAGCACCTAGTGTCTTTATGCTAAAGAAATAGGCTCAGTAAATATTGCCAAAATGATGTGTTAGGCTAAGTGCTTAACATAACAACCACCTAAAACCCGCTAGCAATCAGCTTTAGTTGGATAATTTTATAAAATAGTGTGACATCTGTAACTGGATATCATGTTAGCAGCCTGACAACTGGCTGGAAGCATGAGGTAGGTCTGGACGGTGTCTGCCCAACAATGAAAATATACAGTATAGTCCCTAAAAAATAACACCCAATAGTAACGTATACATTCAGAAGAGCATTGGTCCTACCACTAATCCCTCAGGCAAGACACAGAGAAGCAGACTGAGGTCTAAATTGACCCATGGTAACTGTGTCTGACTACTTTCTTCAGTAGGGGCTTGTCTATACTTACGCGCTGGTTCGGCGGCAGGCAATCGAACTTCTGGGTTCGATTTATCACGTCTTGTCTGGACGCGATAAATCAAACCCAGAAGTGCTCGCCGTCGACTCCGGTAATCCTGCTCGGTGTGAGGAGTATGCGGAGTCGACGGGGGAGCCTGCCTGCCGCGTCTGGACCGCGGTAAGTTCGAACTAAGGTACGTCAACTTCAGCTACGTTATTCACGTAGCTGAAGTTGCGTACCTTAATTTGAATTGGGAGGTTAGTGTAGACCAGGCCTAAGATTCAAGCCAAAGCAGTTTCTGACAGCCCAACAAGACAGTAAGCACATCAAAAGAATACTATGATCAGTGCTACTGAATGCTGAAAAATGAAACAAAACTGAAAGTGAACTGAATTAGCAGAACTGAATAATGCATAATTCGCGTTCACCAGATCATCCTCTGTGGTATGGTACACTCGATAGCCTGATTGGAATTCTCAAACAAGTTAAATTAACGTTTATATCAGAATAGAAATAAGCTAATAAAATCAGGATGAAGATTAGGCATCAGCAAAGAATTTTTAAAGAACCAACGTCAAAGAGATTCATTATTCCTCAGATAAACAATGCCATGAAAAGTAAATGCTCCCTCAGCAGTGAAGTGGGAATGGAATCCAAAGACACATGCTCTTGCGCTCAAGCCAAACTATTGTGTGTTTAATATCAGAGAGAAGAACTGAAAGCCAAAGTCAGAGTCAATAATGATAATAAATAACTTAAAAGCTGACTTAATATATGCTTTCTCTCAATGTCTGGAGCTCATTCATGAAATAAATTCATCATAGGGGTAACCACATCCGTCCTTACTTCAGAAAGAGGATCTGAATATTTTAACATATAGTTTCCATGCTTCAGAAGGACTGTTTGATCATGTTGATGTCATTTTGCTTCAGGGTGTTTTTAATGCCCTCAAAAGAGAGGTAAGAAAAGGGAGAAGTTCAAGCCACAAGCTGCAAAAGAATTGTTATATTTGCTTTTCTAACACAGATTTCACACGTAGCATTGGCAGAAGATGAATTTAAAATAAGGTAGGTAAGATCAGAGATGAAAATCAGAGGCAGTAAGCTAGGATCTAAAAAGCCATGTAGGATTATAGAGAATGATAAATACTTCAAAGCGTGTGGGAAGCTGAATTAAAAATGAGATAATAAAATGTCTGGAAACATTGCTTCCAACATCACAAAACCAGACGCACAATGGTCAGCTTTGGTAATTTTTTATTAGTTGTTTTTTCCCCCACTACGTATGCCGTGTTCTTATTTTCATTATTTTTGGTTTGTCAAAAATACATATTGTAAAACTGTTTGTTCAGTCCAAAAAGAGAGTGGCCATATAGTTATATTAAATTATTTTCACATTTCTGGCCCATCTCTGCTGGGGCATAATGACATTTCCTTGTTACTAGAATAATGAGCTAAATTAATTGCTGGCAATAAATCAGTACAACTCAGTTGAAGTCCATTTTAAGTCCATCTCCACTGAAGTAATAGTATTGATTAATCCAGGAATAAGAAATCATTGTAAATTATTATTATTTTTAGTGATTCTTCAAATGTGGGAGAATACTGCAAAGTAATTTTACAGGAGGTGTTTTCAGTTCAACAGTGCGTTATACCAGCTGATACTGTATTCTGAAGAAACAGCTGCTGAATAAACCTGCAGAAGCTTTTCTTACCTTTGTGTGCATGCTGAAAAGGCGAGAGCGTGTTTGTGCCAGAGGTACTTGGGAAAATGGCTGAAACACCAGAGGTCATGCCAGCACCTGCAATAGTAACAAAATTGCCATAAATTTCCCTGCTTACCTTGTGAAGTGTCAGCCATGTCTTGACCTAGTCGTAGTAAGCAGAGCACTCACTTAGTTTCATTGAATTTCCCATTCATTAAAAAATAATCCACAGAGTCACTTTTATTTTCTGCAATGTCAACAATCCCCAAGTACGTTTCTGGCATTTTGAAAAATGTATTTAGTTTATATTTTTGCATAGGACTTGGAGGAATTTTCAAAGCCCCACTGACTAGTTTATTAACCTGTTTAAAGACAAAATGTTCTATGATATACACAGGGTCAGATTTGCTCAATAGGTTCCCCTCGTGTGAACTGGGAGCAGAATGTCTGCCAGGAGTGAGTCAAAGTGACGCAAGTCACTCACAACCCCTTATCCATTATGGAGTCTGGAGCTGGCCAGTGGAACCCCCAATGTAGGAAGGTCGTCTAGGAGATTCATCAAATGAGTGCCTCTCTCAGGCAGCCTCCATCAGTGAGATTTCCATAGAGCCTTGATTAGTATTTAAAGCTATATTGTCCCAGTGGAGACTCTAGGGAAGATGGCAAACAGTACTGCAGAATGTCTTCCCCTGGGTAAACTGCATAGGGAGTTTGCATATTTTTTGCAGCCTGGCAGGACAACATGCTTCAGATGATTCTGCCAGCTAGAATCCATCATCTGGAAAAAACTGTAAATCACCATTGTTACAAGACAGAGCCCTTAAATCTATTGTAGAAAACAATTAGCAATGACAGTGAGATGGATAACTTAATAGGTTCTTTCCCTACCAGGTTTCTATGATTGATTACAAAAAAACAATAGTAATTTTTTTTTTTAATTCAGCTGTGAGGCAATACATGTGCTATGTTTTCAGAATGGAAAATCAGGTCACAAACTGGGGCAAAATACCAATCCTGCGAGCTTCTTTTGACTCTAGGCAAAGATAGAAACAGTGGGAACTTAGCCTGAAGCTAGGAATACTCTGAGTATCTCACTGTAATAAGATTCCAAAACAGGAATTAGAAATTAGGGTTAGAAAAGACCATTTTCATCACACCTGCAAGAACTTTTGAAGAAGTCTGCAAATGCAAACACTGAAAAGTTTTTGAACTATTTTAAGGTGCGATGTCGTCAGCGTCAAGCAAAATGATAAAAATCACCAATTCTTCACATTTACCTTGTGGAGCAAAAGGCAAGTATTAGTGAGTTAATTCTTCTAAAACTAAAAGTTCTGTACAGCTAGTCTGTGTTTGTGGGAGCATGGGGATAGTATAATCATCAAAGACCTAGTCTGGCAAATTCACACCACAACTGAAAAATGACTAATGCTATTCTGCTGTTCTGGGAAATGCGGTAAGGAATTTCAGGGTCTTGGCCCATCACTTAAGGTCAACAGGAAATTAAGCTGTCTGGTAGGGTATGAAAAATGTCTCATGGTCTATGAAGTAAAGAAATATACATGATCTTTAAATAAAAAAAGTTTTTTAGAAAATGAAAAAATATTACCCAATATAAAATGTTACTGTGTGTTTGGAATGATAAACGCATACTCTTAACTTGGCAAAAAGAATACAGTGCAGATGACTTTAAAAGATTTTTTTCCCTATAACAATGGCAAAACACCTTCCAAACCTCATTTGTTGGTATGGAAGGAAATAAATATTATTTATTGCACTTTCATTTTTTAAATTGAAACAGCACTTATTTCTATAGAATTTTAAATATACTGGTATGTTAACTCAGGCACTTTCAATGCTATGTAGGTAAAATAATTACATCTGTTTAATCTTTAAAATGTGTATATTGGAAGACAGCCCTTAGTTTGCAGAAGCCTTAGCAACCAGACTGATGACTAAGAACCCCGTTCTATTCATGGGATGCGTGTGAATTACGGTGAATAAATAATAGAACTAAGTCCTATAGTCCTTAATCAGTCCATACTTAGGCAAAACTTTCATTGACTCAGTTTCACATTTGTTTAACTATGAGTTTTGCCTGAAAAAGGACTTTAGGGTTTGGCTCATAGAAGTTACAGATGGAAAAGACCCACTAGGTCACCTAGAGAGATAAGGTGTGGGAGGTAATATCTTTTATTGAACCAGTGTCTATTGGTGAGAGAGACAAGTTTTCGAGCTTACACAGAGTTCTTTTTCAAGGTTGTCTCTCTCACCAACAGACATTGGGCCAATGTCTGTCTGATATCCTGGGACCGACACAGCTACAACAACACTGCGTAGTAGGTGATCAAATCTATCTGTCTACCAGTGCAGGATTGGACCCTTTATGTTGTTGTGCTTTATCGAGTCTACATTTAAATATCTCAGATGAGGATCTTTTACCATGTTTCTTGGAAAACTATATTCATAGTATGAAATAGTTCCCAAAAAGTAAGTTTTTATTTGTTATTTAGCCTACGTTTTTCTTTTTTCTTTTTTAGTTCCCCGCTCCCCTTAATTTCTAAAGCTGCAGAATGAGCACCCATTTCTACTTTGACCTCTGGACACTTCTCTGTGACAGACCTGGTCCAAAGAGAAGTTAGGTATAAGCCATTAAAACACCCTTTGCTGTTAGACCATTCTAAATATAAAAATGAAGTTAGTTTCTATATGAAATGGAGATTAAGGATAAATAATCCCTTAATTTATCTACTGTTGTGCTAGTTCTTTGCACAGAACTGAATTTTAACCTCTGTGATCTTTATCTATTTATTTCTTCATCACAGTTAGATAGTGGGAGACTTAAGTCAATGTTCAGCCTATGAAATGGGCTGAAAACAATTGTGATGCCATACAATTCTTTCAGGTTGCACCAAGTCAACAATAGCTATTCTTACCCAGCAGTTTCATTAACACAGGCAAATAATATGCTGCTTTGTCTGCTTTTAGATAATCCAACAAGCTCTAGCTCGTCCCTCTTTTTTTAGTTGAGTTCAAGCATGTGTTTATTCAACTGTTTCAGTTTTGCTTGAGCAGGCTTTCAGGCACTCTTATATTGTTAACAGTTTGTCATTCCTCCATGAACAGGAGGAGCAGTCAGGGTGTAGAACATGATTGCCCAACTGAAAGACCAAGAGATGCTATTAGAGAGAGCCATTTCACACCATTACTTTCCTACTTCAAACTGAGAGAGAGAGATCCTACCCTGTCCTGCATCAGCATGTCGGAGTCCTTCGTTCACTCTCAGAGTCTGTTCTCAGGCTCAAAGTTCAGTACATGTAGGATCAGAATGCTTGAACAAGAATTTTCTTATGGTTACCTAGGAATGGGACTGATTGGGTTTTTTTTTTGGTCGTAAATGTCATAGTGAAGTCTACCCTGATGCTACAACAGAGTTGTCTTTCAAATATACTGATGTAATTGTTAGTAATCACACACATTTTAAGTCTGATATCAAAATTAATAATTTGGCAGATTTTATTATGAGCTAAGATTTTACTTTGGATGTGGTTTTGAAGACCATGCCAAATAATGCACCTGCATTAAAAGGTGAACCGAAAACTGCCAGGTTTTGAAGGTCTTTTGTTAATTATGCTGCCAGCTTATGTCAGCTTTCGATGGATAAAAGGGAAAAAATAACTTATTAGTTTTCACTCTTTTCCCATCCAACAATACATCAAGACTATGAAAGTCCAGTTTGTACCCGGACCATATTCCTAATTCTGGTTCCAATGCAGATGATGTCACTTACATTATCTCTAAAGATTTAGACATAGTTCAGGCTGAGAAATTCTAAGTGCATGCTGCACCACATGTGGAAATCACTCTATTCTGGCCATGAAAAAAAGGCTGAAATCTAGTTGTATGGCAGAGTATTTTACATCCTTAGGCACCTGTATGTAATACCATTGGAATGTAACAAAGACACCCGCTAGCAGTGCTATATCATTAAGGGTTTGTCGGCTTTTCCATTATAAACCTTGTTATTTAGGGAGGTTATAATTTGGCCATCAAAGTTTTCTCTGGACTCAAACTCTGCCTTCAGCCTTATTTTTCAAAAATGTATTAAAAATAATTTGGATTGTTTTGAGAATAATTGCATTTGTTTTCACATTTGAATTTGCTTTTGTAACTCAAAAAGAAGCTTTCACTTTTAAATCGCTATGTAGCCAGTCATTTGTCCATAACACAGATTAGGTGCTGTGTTTTAAAGTCACATTTTGCTTTCTTTCCTTTTAAAGAACAGTTCTTCTGTGCACAGCAGGACTATTACAATTATTTGTACTTAGCAAGCCCAATTCACAATAAAGAACACTACTGCACTCGTTGGGTGGCAGGCACAGGGGGGAGGTTTGTGGACATGTTGCTCAGATAATATTTATGGCTTTTGATAATGTGATGTACAAATGGAAAGGCACATTTATTATTATTTTTCTTTGTTTAGTGAAGCGGTGGATACTGAAATGAACTGTACAAGGAGGAATATCCTGCATGGATTTTAAAAGTGATTACATGTATTTGAACTGAATACAGTCTGATTTTAGAAGTCCTCATGGATGTGCAGATTGAAAAGAAAAAAGTTGGACGATATTTAAAATGTATAATAAGGCACATTCTGAATATCACCCCTATAACACAAACCCGGATGAACATGAATAAAACATCAATGCCAGTGACCAGTTTTGAAGTTATGTGAGTTTATCTGTTTGTTTTCCTTCTCTTTTCTGTCTCCCACTTCCTTTTCCTTCACTCCCCTTTCTGTGTTCTGCCTCTCATATTCCCTCCCCATCTAATTCCTTCTTTTCCTGTATCTAGTGACCACCTCCTTCAAATTTTCTCCTTTTCTCTGTGTGTCTCTCTCTCCTCATTGCTTTTCATCAGATCTCCACACTATCCATTCATGCCATATATTTCTTCCTCCAGTTTTCCGTCTCCCTATTTGTTATCCTCTGGCTCCCTACTCCTACCTGCTTCCCTCCTATCTGTTACTCTAATATTTTCTCCCGCTACTTCACTTTCCTTTCTTCAGTTCCACTCAGCTTCTCTTCCCTTTTCATCATCATCTTGTCTCCCCTCCCTTCCAAAGATTTCCCCTTGTAATGCCAACCAAGATCTGTGCCTCTATAGCAGTGTTTCTCAAACTGGGGTCGCCGCTTGTGTATGGAAAGCCCCTGGTGGGCCGGGCCAGTTTGTTTACCTGCCCCGTCCACAGGTCTGGCCTGATCGTGGCTTCCACTGGCCGCAGTTCGCTGCTCCAGGCCAATGGGAGCTGCTGGAAGCGGCACGGGCCGAGGGACTTACTTACACAAGCAGTGACCCCAGTTTGAGAAACACTGCTCTATTGGCCAGTCAAGAGGATCCGTGCAATATATGGGCTGGGCATGGTGGTACCCAGGCCAGCAGCAAAGATCAGATGACCCTTTTACTCCTCAGTGAAGCTATTTGGAGTGGTGGTGAGAGAACAGCAGCTCCTCCTGCTGGCCAGTGCAAGGGAGCCCTACTACTGAGATAGAAGTGTCAGCAGCAGCAAAGCTGGCAGGACACCAAGTTGGTATGTAACTTCTTGGGTGTTTTTGAAGCATACTGCTCTAGGCGAACACCAACAAGGTTCCCACAGCTTCTTCACAGTATACGTAATACACAGTGTAAAAATACGTGCATTTACAGTACCTGACCGTGTCACAGCAACTCTGTAAATAGTGTGTATTTAAAATGGTCTTTGTAAAACTATCTGTTAGTGGAATGAATGTATACTCATTAGAAACATACTGCCTTCTGAACTGCTAGTGTAGGGGCTGTGAGGGGAGCAGAAGTAAAATAAAATGGAAAAAAACAATGGTAACCCAGAATATGGGTTGGACTGAAATCTAGTCTGGTGAAAGGCAATGAAGGTGTGAAATCTGTAACTGACCCTGAGCAAGGCACCTTGAACCAAGACTACAAGTGTAAATCTAGTCCTATGTATAGGACTAGCTATCTGGTAAACACAGGCCAGAATTTTCTGTGTGACTTCATATTTAGGCACCTACATGTGTGGTCTGTAAGAGGTGCAGTTCCCAAATGGGAGCTGGAGCATCTGTTGAAATTAGTCCATTTATTTAGGTGCCTAATATTAGCCTGTCAAATTTAGAAATGTTGCCTAACCACACTCTGAGATTAACTAAAAATCACTAACTAAGAGGAAGAATCTTCCAGGAAATAGAATTTCACCTTAAATTGGAGAAGATTGCTGAATAGTAAAAATGGCATTTGTGAGGTGTGCGATAATAGTATCATTTGCAGAAATACTGTCAAAGAGATACTGTGGGCCCAACCTAGTGCTTATTAAAATCCGTGTAAGAGCTCCCGTTGTCTTCAGTGGTCATGAGATCAGGCCCATTGTGAAATAATTTAGCTCCCAAATTTGAGCCTTTTAAACCTGTAATAATTTGGCAATATACATCCAAACTTTTACATTAGCTCTTGCCAAACTTGTAAGTAGCCACTGGTGTTAAGACACACACAAGGAAACTTTTTGTGCTGTTGTGTTCTCTCTGCTACCCCTTCAAGTAGCAATGTAACTTTTCTCTTGTGTTTTTGATTAGGTGGCTGTGATGGGGGTGTCCCTCCTACACAAGCCCAGGAGGAGTGAAGGAGGCAAGCTGGGCCAATTAACTCAGGCTGCACCTGGAGGAGAAGTCAGGGAGCAGGGGTTGATTAAACGAGGCTTAGCTGGGCAGGAAAAAGAGGGGCCTGTATAAAGCCCAGGAGCTGAGAGCAGAAAGGGGCTGCAGGGAGGTAGTCTGCAGTCACTCCCTCGGTGAAGGGAGGCGTGTTGGTACTGTAAAGGGTATTCCACAGTTACTCCTTGGGAGGAGGGAGTTGGGAGGCTGGCAAACCCAAACTGGGGGGAATCCAGGAAGGTACGAGAAGGCTTGGGGGAAAGCAGCAAGGAATAGGAGTGCAGACCTTGGCTACCGACTGGAGGGACCCCGAGCTGAAACCTGGAGTAGAGGGTGGGCCTGGGTTCCCTTACCAACCACTGGGGACATGGCACAGGCTAGGTTGAGGACAGTGGACTGCCTGGGATGATTTATTCTGGAAAGGTTTTGTTACGCCCCCCTCCCCCCCCCGGAAGTGGGAGCCATGTTGAGGGGGCAGGAAGGGGAGGCTGCAGTTCCTGGAGCAAGAGGGGCTCGTAGGGTGAGAGGATGACAGAAGAGAGACCACCTGAGGAGGGCACAACATCTGGCAGAGCTAATCTCCAGGATGGCTGGGAAGAGGCGCTATGAGCGGTGAGTGCACCCTGTGACAGTGCTCTCTTGAGGGAGCAGAGGTGGTGATTATTCTAGGACAGGGTCAAACTGGGGGTCAGGACCCCTCAGGAGGTCGTGAGGTTATTACATAGGGGGTCACGAGTTGTCAGCCGCCACCCCAAACCCCGCTCTTCCTCCAGCATTTATAATGGTATTAAACACATTTTTATATATTTTTAATATATGGTGGTGGGGGAGGGGGGTCGCACTCAGAGGCTTGCTATGTGAAAGGGGTCACCAGTGCAAAAATTTGAGAACCACTGTGAATCTAGGCTATGTGGCCTTGGTTTGGCACTTCATTTGCATGTGTTGTATTTTGATTTTGGATGTTATAACTGTTGTAATTATTATGTGGCACCTATAATTTATAGGTATCTGCCCTGTGAATTAAACTCTGTATATGGGGTCTAACATCTCTTTTGCTGTGAAAAATGAAGGGGATAAAAAGAGCTGAAATTCTAGTATAATGGTTCCAAAAGTGTGAGGGGGAGGAGAATGGACCCAAAATGACATTAGTCTCCTAGTCTTGCTATGAGACCTTGGAAGCCCTTCTACTGAAACGGGCAAAGCTGTGGCAACCCTCTAGAATTTCCCACTGTCGCTCACTTGAAAAAACAATGGCATCATGGCTTCTGAATGAGCTATGAGAATAGGAGCTGGTGTTCCATGGGCAGCATGGAGAGGCAGGCCCTCTCAAAGGATAACACAAGATCTACACAGTTGGAACAAAGTTTTCCCATATATCCTCAGGCTCCAGGTGATTGACCAGGCGTTCTTTTTTGTTGGCCCTCGAATCCCACCCTCTGAGGTTTTGTCTAGAATAAGAAATGGGGTTGAGGCTAATTAACCTTGACCTAACCTCAACTCTTGTCTTAATGTCGCCAAACCACAAGGGAATCAGAGCTGAGCTATACCACCTAGTCAGCAACCTAGCATTTCCTCCATTCTATGTGGTAAGAGGAATTGGGTGCTCTAAGGTCAAAGAAGTGAAGAAAATAAGTTTGTCAGTTCCAGCTAACAAGGCTATTCATTTGTAAGTATCACTGGACACAAGGAAGAAATGGCGGGGGGAGGGGGGGACGAGGGAGGGAATGATCAAATGCGAAAGGACAGAACTGGCAAGGAAAGAAAATGGTGATATTAAAAAGAATGGAGAGTTAAAAAGAAAAAGATATTAAAATTATTTGTATATAGTATTACTAGTACTGTAAGGAGTTTTTCTGTGTTAAGTGTTTTAAGAATTTCAGCTAAAGGCCCAGAATTCAGGGTCTTTAAAATATAGACATAAAAGTGATCTTCTGATTGGAACATGATATACGAAGCCCTCGGCCATTTAATAAATTATTTTGTACAACATAACAGTTCTCATCTGTTTGGTTGTTTTAAAGTTCTAAGAATGCAACAACAACAAAAGGGATGTTTCCAGATGTTAGTCTCACTCTGGTAATTAAAAATTACTTTAGTAACTCTTTTAAAAAATTAAATTGTCAGACCATTAGTCTGTGTGTGTTAGGGTGACCAGATGAGATGAAGAAAATATCAGGACACCAAGAGGGGCAAAAAAAAAAAAAAAGCTCGGCGGCGCAAATTATCGGGACAAAAATTGCGTCTCGACCACAGATCGGTTGGGACACGGGACAAATAGCTCAAAATTGGCACGGTCGCGATTTTATCGGGATGTCTGGTCACCCTAATGTGTGTTAGGTTAAAAACCTAGATAGGTTGATTAATACCACTTCTTTCAGCATGTGAGTGGGGAGGGGAGAAAGATTAGAAGGAATGATTTTTTGACTGATCTGCTGTCATGGTTGCTATAAAAAAAAATCCACATTTTTGGCAAAATGCACTTGATTATGGTGTGAGTACTGCAAGTGGATGTATTTATTTAGCTGCCCCTGGGATATTCTTTCTTATATGTGTATCTCAGTTGCTTTGGGTCAGAGTCTTGTTTCACAAAGTTCTTGTGACCTCTGGTCAGCTATTTATTATCTGTAACATATAGCTGGGAAGAGAGCACGGCTTATAGCCATAGCTACAGTCCATGGACTTAATGAGATATTGGCCAATTGGCCAATATTCTACAAACTAGTCCATATAAGAAGTGTGATTTAGTCAGTGTCCTCATCTCCGTTTCCATAGTATCTCTGTTTTTATCTAATACAGTCCAATAATTTCTCTGTATTTTACCAAGTCTCTCTTACACCTTTTATGTTTTGCCAGGTGTTCATTCACCTGGATATAACAAGACATGCAACTAATTTGAAGGCAGCATCCTTCTGTCTTCATAGGATTTGTAATGTTCTTACTTGAAGATCTGTATGTACTTGAATCAAACGTTTATCCCTCATTGAGGTCTGATCGGGGAGAGCAGAAGTGAGGTCACTTCCAGCACTTTCTTGACTGCCATCCAGAGCTAATGCTCATTTTGGAAGTTTTGCAGTCCTTGTTCACCTACCATGTATCAGCCCATCTTCCTAGTGGGTTGTACTGCTTGCTAATCTCTCTTAAATACGAATAAGCAGAGGCCACTTGAAGAAGGAAGAGAGGTTACTTTTAAGTAGCTCTTCTCTGAGAGTGTCATCTCTACACAGTCACACTCCCCACTCAGCTTCCCTGCTTCTTTGGAGTCTCAGAAAAAGAATTCTGATATTAGGGAAGGAACTGAAGGCTGTTGGGCACATTTCCCCTCTTGTTATCCTCAGAATCCTCCATGAGGCTTGGGGGAGGGAGAAATAAGCAGCTCTAAACATTCACTGCTGGCAAAAAGATTCCACAGTTCAACACCAGGAGTCGCTTATCCCAGAAGAGTGACAAGGCAGAGATGACACTCTGGAAGAACAACACTAGTATGTAACCTCTTTATTACGTTACTGATTTATTATTTTATGTGGGGAAAAAACCTAGGTAAAATGGGCTATCAAGCTCCTGAAAGTGAAATTTCTAAAAAATCAGTTGTTTTGGCTTTTTCTCCCCTGCCTCCACCCTTTTTTTGCTCACTTCATTCTTCTACTTTCCCCAGCCCTTTCTTTCTCTAAAGATCAGCAAGTCTTTTTTCCATCAGTGTAAATATATATGGTGTGTGTGTGTGTGTGTGTTTAAACACTGAATCTGGAGGGAAGTGCTGGAATTTTCCTACTGTTTGACATATGGCAGCTATTCTGAGAACACAAACCTTTCTGAGAGGAAAAGATGGGAGACAGTTGAGAGGACGAAGGGAAATAAGTACAAATTTAAAATATTCTGGCAATTTCACTGACCCATTTACTGTAGAGTTTTTACATTATCTTGTTCCTTTCTTCATGTAAACCATAGCCTTTTTTGATGTCCTAGAATCATAGAAATGTAGGGCTGGAAGAGACCTTGAGAAGTCATTAAGTCCAGCTCCCTGTGCTGAGGCAGGACCAAGTAAACCTAGACCATCGCTGTGAGGTGTTTGTCCAACCTATTCTTAAAAACCTCCAGTGATGGTGATTCCACAACCTCCCTTGGCAGCCTATTCAAGAGCTTAACTGCCCTTATAGTTAGAAAGTTTTTCCTAATATCTAACACAAATCTCCCTTGCTGCAGATTAAGCCCATTACTACTTGTCCTACCTGCAGTGGACATGGAGAACAATTGATCACAGTCCTCTTTATAGCAGCCCTTAAATATTTGAAGACTGTTATCAGGTCTTTCCTCTCTCTCCTTTTCTCAAAACTAAACATGCCCAGTTTTTTTTTTTTAAACCTTCCCTCTGAGCTCAGGTTTTCTAAACAATTTATCATTTTTGTCGCTCCCCTCTGGACTTTCTCCAATTTGTCCACATCTTTCCTTAAGTGCGGTGCCCACAATTGAACACAGTAATCCAGCTGAGGCCTTCCCAGGGCCGAGTAGAGAGGGACAGTTACGTCCCGTGTCTCATATACAGCTCTCCTGTTAATACGCCCCAGATTAATATTATCCTTTTTTCCAACTGCATCACATTGTTGAGTCGTATTCAATTTGTGATCCCCTATAATCCCCTGATCCTTTTCAGCCGTACTACCACCTACCTGGTTATTCCCCATTTTGTAGTTGTGCATTTAATTTTTTCTTTCCTAAGTAAAGTACTTTGCACTTGTCTTTAATGAATTTCACCCTGTTGAACTCAGACCAGTTCTCCAGTTTGTTATCTGAAGGGAGCAAGAAATGGAGGCACCATTACTGTTGCTGGCACACAACATGAAACATCAGAATACAGGAGCCAATCATAGCAGAAGTATCATAGTAGTAAATCAGAATGAAGAGAGTGCATACTCATAGTAAGGTACTGTAGTTATGCAACTTGGACCCACAACCAATCAGAGCAGGAAATTGTATGATTGGAAAAATTATACAATTATGCATCAATAACTGTATAGCATCCTTGCACACCAGGTGAGATTTCACTGTTGATTTGATTTCACTGTAATTTATGAGAAAGATGTTTTCTTTCTGATCATTTGCTGTTATTGGATTTTATGCTGCTTGCCCCAGTGACTGTGAGCTCTTCAAGAGATCCCACAGGAAAGGGATTTTACATTTTAATAGCAAATAATTATTTATTGTAAAGCACCAATATCACAACAGTATCTAGAGTTCTGTACCTAATAAAACAAATAGCCTGGTGTTAATGCCAAGAGGGATCCGCTGCAAGCAACCTGGATTTGATTTTTTTCAGAAATTGTTAAATACTTTTCAATGTGTAGTCAAATTATTGGTTTTACTGGAATTGATTGAAGTGATTATGTGCACTCTGATTTAGATTGCTATTTTCTCCTACAGCCCATTTGATTGCTTAGTAGATTAATGTGCTTGCCTAAACTACTCCCAAAGATAATGTGTATTCTACCCATTTATTGGTGCCTTCGGCAAATTCAGAACGAATGTGGTCAGTAAGTTGTGTAATGTACTTTTCTCAAAGAATTAGACACGCTTATATTATACCTGCCAAATACCCTATAAAAAACAGAAGTTGCCTTTTTGAAGTAGGCAATAGTCATAGGCCCCTGTCATGGCTCCTTGCCAGACATTCCATATCTTACATATTTGGCATGATTCAGGCTCCAATTTACAAAACTCTTAAGCATGTGCTCACACCCATCACAATTCAGGATGTCATGTCTACTAGATCAACCTGATCCCGTCTCCATGGTTTATGTAGAGATGGGACAAACGCAAGCAGAAGATGGGAGTGCAGCTGCAGTGACCGGTGGTGGAAAGAGGAAATGGCTGGGACTAGTCGTCACAGGTGTACAGTTCCTTGCAGTAACTACACCTCTTGAAACAAAGACCAAAAAGTATTGTAAACCTGCAGCTTGTTTTGTTTGCTGTGTATCAGTGATCATCTGTTAGCTAATTGCTACACAGCCATCTGAACAGTTCGGTAGCTGTGTGACGATCCCAGGCCTTATATCCTACAGATCAAATATCGCTATACTTATGAATTTGATGGACTTTTAAAAAATAGAAGGATGTACGAGCAGGCCTCATTCTTATCTGCTTGTAGGGAAAAAAACTCTCTACCCACCCCTTTGGCTGCTGGCTGGGCTGGGGCTCTCCTCTGTTCCTCCCCACATCTCCTCTTTCCTGGATTAGTTGAGAGAAGTTCCACTCTCTTTACTCCCATCCACAGAGGATTTCTAATCTCACCACCTCCTTCTTCATCCCCCCACAGAAAGAGGAGATCAGGCTCCCAGAAGCTTTAACTACAGTGGGGTGTGGTTGGCGACTGTCTCTCTCTCTCCTTCCCATGGGCAGGGATGAATCAACCACTGGCCCAGTTCAACATGATGATTAGCAAGTGCCACTGGAGTATAGGCTCTCTTCTTGCAATTAACAAATGAAAGTTCAGCAGCTTCTTAAACAACTTCAAATTCTACCGTCAGCTCTCCCACCTTGTGACGGAAAAAGAGCATGAAAAGGCAAGATGCTCTTTTACCTGGATCTAGAGGAAGATGTTCCATATTTTGGTTGTCTCACAGCGACCATAGTGTGAGGCTGTGTGCTTAGAAGCCAACCGCTGCTTTATAGCAAACTAATAAGATGATGGTTAGGGATATCTTTCTTTCCAGTTTTAACCGTAACCTTTAACTTAAAAAGTAGTTGTTCTTGCCAGGAATGTATAAACTTAGGAACAGGAGACAAGAACTCTTGGCTTCCATCCCTTCCCTAGTTTTTTCCCACTACTAGCAGGACTTCATGCTTCCTCCTGAACCCACCCTTTCTGCTCTTATTAAATAAGACCTTTTCTCCTTCCTAGTTTTAACTCCAAGAGTCCCATCCTCATCCACTTTTTTTTCAGCTGCCAGCCTTGCTCTCCCTGCTGAATCACCTCGCCAGCTGTATGTCATTCTTTCTCTCACCCCAGTCTTTTTTGCAGACCCCTGTCTCCCTGCTTCTTCCTATCTTAATGGAGAGGCAGGGACCCAGCATAGCAGAGAAGTGGCTAATTGGAACTTTCAAGTAATTAGAATTCCAGTGTTGCTTATCTCCCAGTACAGCAGCCTCAGAGAAACCTGGAAACTAGCTAGTCCTTAAGACATTGAACATCTAGAGAGCAGCCAGTTAAAGAAGGGTAATTGATCACATATGAGTATTTTGGGAGATGGGAAAAACATCACATGACAGAATAATAGGACCTAAAATCAAAAGTTCTAATTTCCCTGAATTGTTTGCTTAATTTTCAGTGTGATCTTGCTGAAAGCAGATTGAGCTTTCCTGAGGGATGACTCTGATTTTTGACTGGCATATGCATTAACCTAACCCTGAGCTGCACATGAAACTTCCAGCTGAATCCAAGTCAAAACTGAATGAAATACATAGAAACTAAGGAACACTTACATTCCTTGGTGTTAGGAGGTGCCAACAAGCATGAGTAGCAAACCATGCCATAGATGTTCCTGGGTCTGTTTTCCAACATGTAGTAACTGCAATAAAGGGCAAGACAAGGCAAAACAATATAAGTGCATCCATCACAGTTGAGTACGGTTGAGCAGAAAGCAATTACCCTAAGATAAAATCACTTTTAAAAACTTTTTTATAACCATTTTGATGACATTATCATTTCTTACTGCCTGATTTGAGACAGCCTTTCTCATCTTCCCTTCCCTCATAAAGGCAGCTAATCCACCATTAACCATACATGACATGAAGCAGCAACATTGCCTAAAACAACATTATTCTGCCTACTGAGTTCTTGCTGCAATTTACAGCATGCCCTGAAATGAGACTTTCTAAACAAGAACAATATTTCTTTTTAAGTAGTAATTTTCCAGACAAGACCACCAGCTGAATTTATTTAGTCTTCTGTATACACAACACAAGAATAATCTCCTTAACTAAGGAGGAAAAAGCCAAATCTGAGCAGGCCACCAATCATGACTAGAAAAACCATCATGACTGAGAGAAAGCCAGATTACAGTTTATAGTATTTCAAACAGCTCCTTGCTGGGGATGGTTTATGTTTAGATGTAACGTAAGAGTTATGGTCTGTATTAGGTCCCTCTTGGCGAAGAAAAGATTTTCATGTTTTAAACTTCCATTTTCCTCAAAGTTTGTCTCGGAACATGGTAACTGGGCGGTATGTATTTAAGAATTTCATTCATAGATGAGCTGATGAGTAAACAGTCTTAAATTTTTTGTCAATAAATGACATTCCTATGCTTTACATAACTATTTTTAATACATGGGTCTAATAACTACTACTGAACATATATGTTATGTCTCATTATGCATTTGTTCTATATTTTTCATTGTGGTATCTCAGTACCCAGTATATACTTGACCCTGCATAAGTTCTGAATTCTGCTTTATTCTGTCCATGTGTGCACCTGTGACTTTTTTCTGAAAACATTCACATTCAGAAATTATTGCTGAAACTATTAATCAACATTCTAAAATAGCCGGTTATATTTTTGTTTTTGTTCTTTACGCTTCAAGAAATAACAGGTGCCTGTTATCCTGTAACTTAATCTATATTATTTCAACATACAGACACTGGTACACATACAACAGAAGGCAATGGTACGCTCATGTTTCAGCTTTATAATAATGGTGAACAGAGGTACAAAACACCAAACAGTCCCAACAGTCATGGCAAATTTCCTTAAAACCTAAATAACTTGCCCAGTTTCAGCGGAACTAAGCTCTTGTATTTCTTTCAACCAAAACCTTCCCTGCCCACATGATAAAAAGTAACTAAAACCAATGCAAATAGTGAATACACTGCTACCTTGATGCAGGAACAAGTAGCCCAGAGCCCATGTCCAGTTACCAAGCCTGATCCTGATTATTTAGTGCAACAAACAGTACCAATGAAGATGTTCCTCTAGTCAGGGAAATTTAAACACACAAATGCGTTCAAACTTTTCGGAACCCTTTACGTTTGGTAGAAATGTCCCAAAAGATTCTAGCTACTGGAAGGTCAGTCACGGAACGCCCATGGGTGGAGGACTTTCTATGTCCTTGAAATCCTTTGGCGTGCATCTACCTAGCATGGTTTTAAATCATCTTCTCAAACTGAGGGAAACACTCAGTAATGTAATTGCACAGGTTTGTCCATGTACTGGTGTGCTAGTGGGGAAAAAAGGCACAAAAGACAGTAGTGACCTAGTGCAAAAGATGACCTCTTGCAGCTCATTAGTGCTCACTATCCCAGGAGGCATGTGTCTGGGTATGATTTCCCCATGCACTGGCAAGCATCTGCAGACCTGCACTGCGGAAGCCCATAATACACATGATTAAAAGTTTTTCACAATGGCTCCTGTTGAATATGTTCTCTTCATCACCTCCAGAGGCAGAGGAGCCTCCACATATATAATGTCACCAGTTATTGCTACTTGGGTGGTGCACCTTTCCACACCTCCCACAAGAGTTGCTTTGGCTTTTAGAGCCATAATACACACCTAATAGTATATACTGAGACCTGCTCAGGCCAGAGCCATAGGCCAGTTCACTTGTGTGTTAATAGAGATCAAAGAAGATGTTAATTGTATTGTTTTTGCCCATCTATATCCTGTTGTTTACTATTGCATTATATTTACATTGCATGTACCTCTGTAATTATGTTTACATTATATATACCCCGGTAATTAAATAACTCTAGGTTAAAGTGTGTGCTAGTTTGAGAATGTATTCAGGCATTCAGTTCATGAAAACTAGTGACATACCCTATTGTTTGCTATTATAAACATTTACATGGTAAATACCCTTGCAACTAAATTACCCATCAAAGAAATCTTGTGAAATGCTAATCAAGAACATTGAGTGCATTCCTCACTATCTGTCATCAAAGAGAGAGACTGGTTAGAAAGACTGTCAGCTTGTCTTTTCTTAGGAGCTATAAATATGGATTCAAAGAAAGATGCATTATCTCTGGACTGTTTGGATTCTAACAGGGTAGAATAACTGAACAAGAAGGTGGAGATCCCCAGTTATTCTGGGTAGCTCTGAAGAGACTTTTGGGAAACTGGCAGATTACTACATCTCTGCTATTATTTTGTACTTACAAACTTGGACTCACTTGTTATATTTTATCTGCTTTAACCTCTCAATAACTCTCATTCTTTTTTCTTAGCTGATAAACTTATAGTTAGTTTACTATAGAATTGTCTTTGATGTAAAATCTGGAGTATCAATTGATCTGGGGGTAAGAGACTGGTCCTTCGGGACTGGGAGAAAACTGATATGGTGTGATTTTTGGTTATTGCAACCATTATCACTAAATCCAGTTTGTCTGGGTGGCAAGATAGGCTGGAGAGTCTAAGGGGACTGTCTATGACTCCATGGTAAGATTGGTATAGTGATCCAGGAGTTCACATTTCTTGTTGGCTTGGTGGAATCTAATTATAGAATATATACCACCAGTTTGGGGTATCTGCCCTGTTTTCTGACAGCATGGCACTCGCAGTGAGGTAGTTCAGTGTGACATATACAGTAAAAGCTTTATCTGGCATGTTGGGGGGGATGGCAGGGTTGGTGCTGGTTAATCAAAAATTCCAGTTAACTAAGAGTTAACAATGGAGGGAGGGTGTTTGGGTCTGGGAGGGGGCTCGGGGCAGGGAGTTGGGGCATGGGAGGGCTTTCGGGGTGCTGGATCCGGGTTGCGCTCACCTTGGGCGGCTCCCCGCAAGCAGTGACATGTCCCTGCTGCTCCTAGACGGAGGTGCAGCCAGGCAGCTCTGCATGCTGCCTCTACCTGCAGGCACTGCCCCCGCAGCTTCCATTAATCGCAGTTCCCAGCCAATGGGAACTGCAGAATCAGCGCTCGGGGCAGAGCTGGGGCAGTGCCAACCAGACTTTTAATGGATATCAGAAATATTGGTTTCTAGAGCTTTCCCTTTGGTAAAGTGCCGAATACCACAGGTTTTACTGTACATAGAAATAATTACTGGTCTCTTTAACTATTTTGTGGCCTGCCATCTAATATATAAAATAAGTGATTATAACTACTGTTATACTGAGAGGTACTGGTGACTGCACAGATCACAAACCTCTTTAAAATCGGGTGTGAGCACACCCGTTCAATTAACGTAACTATCAAGAAAAGTTAATCACAAGCCCCCCACCAAAGGCAAAAGGGGTTTTGGACCCAGTGGGTAGAAGGGTTTTGCTGAGTACCGTTTGGGTAAGGGCATGTGTGTGTAAGGGAAGACACAAAATGAGAGAGACTCATGGCTAGCTCAAGAAAGCCAAGCAGCAGCCTGCAAGTCTGGTGTGATCTTGGAGAAGCCCAGAGAGAGGTCTAGGTCAGGGGCGCTGGCTGAACAAAGCTTGGGCCTGTAAGCTAAGGCACTGCTCCTGTTGGTGTTGGTCCCTCCTGTGTTTGGAGAAGCAGGATTTTGTACATTTCTTGTAAATAAACAAGATGGTATCAAAGAAAAGACCAGACTACATTATCAATTTCTACTCCCAAAGGGGACACCTTCAGGCCTCAAACTTTGACTAGCTGCATTTGGGTTTAAAAAAAAAAAAAGGGTAACACTCATTCTATTGTATTATCTTGACATACCGAAGGATATGTCTAAACTACAATAAAACACTCATGGTTGGCCTGTGTCAGTTGACTTGAGCTCATGGGACTCGAGCTGTGGGGCTATAAAATGGCAGTATAGCCATTCAGGATCAGGCTGGAGCCCAGGCTCTGGGAACCCACGGAGTCCCCAACATCTACACTGCAATTTTATAGCCCCACAGCTGGAGCCCCACAAGTCCAAGCCAGCTGACATAGGCCAGCTGTGGGAGTTTTATTGCAGTGTAGACATGCCAAAGAGAGGGCACAAGCTAGTAGATACTGGTTTTTTTTTTAGTAGTTTTGAAAGAGATGCTCATTCCTTTCTTTTTACGCTTCCTGTACCCAGTCTACCTCTCCACCTTTGCCTCAACAGTATTCGTTGGTGGATTGTTAGTGCCGCATAATGATGCACTGTGAAGCACATAATGAATAAGCAGGGAATTATTGCCAAACCACAAGTGAGAACAGCAGGCCAAAGATACTTATTACTCCATAAAGATAAATATGGAATAGTCTAGATCCAGTGTCTTCTAGCCACAATGATTTAGAAAAGATAAACAGCCCTTCATTCAGCTTATCAAATCAAGCTGAAGAAATATTTCTTGGGTTTTTGCCATGAAACAGCATGACAAGTTTACTTTTGTTCTCCAAAAAGAAAAAAGAATTGGGGAAGGTGCTAGAGGGCATGCAAGTGTTCATCTGTGTTTGAAGAAAGCTCTCCAATCACAAACCTTAATCCATTTCTGTCAACTTTAAACAGCAGAATTATTTTTTGTGTTACCTTACTATTCACCAAGTATTTGAACAATGTTGGAAAGTATTTACTAATCAAATTATAGCACTAATTGTGGAAAAGAAGAGTGTGGGTCAAGAGCAAGAGAACTGTCATGGATTTGATGGTCTAACTTTTCCACTGTAATACTAATACTTTCCACTTCTCTAGCACCTTCCAGCCTAGGATTTCAAAGTATTTCACAAGTATTGATGATTTAAGTCTCACAACATCCCTGTGCATAGATAACTAGTAGTATCCCCATTTTACACATGGGAAACTTGGGCACAGACAGCTTGTGAATGACCCAACATCACACACCAAAGGCCTGAGTCTTCATTAATATTTATTGTAGGGAATACAGTAACTCCTCACTTAACGTCGACCCAGTTAACATTGTTTTGTTGTTACGTTGCTGATCAATTAGAGAACATGCTCATTTAAAGTTGCGTAATTCTCCCTTATAACGTTGTTTGGCAGCCGCCTGCTTTATCTACTGCTTGCAGGAAGAGCAGTCCAGTGGAGCTAGCTGGTGGGAGCTTGGAACCAGGGTTGGCCTGCAGTTCCCCTATCAGCTCCCCTAAGTTACCTGTGTGGCAGCCGCCCAGCAGGCTATCACTTGCTGGGCAGTTCAGCTGTCCCTCCCCTCACTGCCCTGTGCTGCTCCTGCCCTCAGCCTTGGAGCTGCTCCTGGGAGCCTCCTGCTTGCTGTACAGGGGATGGGGTGGGGGTGGGGAAGAGGGGTACTAATGTCAGTGACCCCTGCTCCTGCCATCCACTCCTGTACCTCATCTCCACAGAGTGGGGGTGAGGGGGGGGAGGGAGAACACGACAGGGCTCAGGATGGAGGGAGCATGCTGCCAGCAGGTGCTCTCTCAACTTGCTGATCTACTTAAAAAGGCAATGTACTTAAAGTTGGGTCAGAGTCCTTAAAGGGGCAATGCACATCTCTCTCTCTCTCTTACACACACGGTGTGTGTCTGTCCCTTCCTCTCTCTTTGATGGTGTGTGTCTCTTTTTCTCTCTGCCATGCTGTCTCCTCCCTCCATTCGTGCTGCCTTGTACAGTGTGAGGCTACCTTAACAACATGTTAACCCTTGAGGGCTCAGCCGAGTGCTAGTTCATCATTTAGCAATAAGGCATTCCCTGGGAAATATCCCACCCTCTGACTCAACCGCCTCAACCAAGGTTCACAATTATCATGGCTGTGTACAGTATTAAATTGTTTGATTAAAACTTACACTCTGTGTGTGTGTGTTTATATATATATATTTTTCACCAGACAAAAGCCTCTATTTTTTATATATATATATATATAAAAAATAGAGGCTTTTGTCTGGTGAAAAATATATATATATAAACACACACACACAGAGTGTAAGTTTTAATCAAACAATTTAATACTGTACACAGCCATGATAATTGTGAACCTTGGTTGAGGCGGTTGAGTCAGAGGGTGGGATATTTCCCAGGGAATGCCTTATTGCTAAATGATGAACTAGCACTCGGCTGAGCCCTCAAGGGTTAACATGTTGTTAAGGTAGCCTCACACTGTACAAGGCAGCACGAATGGAGGGAGGAGACAGCATGGCAGAGAGAAAAAGAGACACACACCATCAAAGAGAGAGGAAGGGACAGACACACACCGTGTGTGTAAGAGAGAGAGAGAGATGTGCATTGCCCCTTTAAGGACTCTGACCCAACTTTAAGTACATTGCCTTTTTAAGTAGATCAGNAAATTGGATTCGCTTAACATTGTTTTGCTTAAAGTAGCATTTTTCAGGACCATAACTACAACGTTAAGCGAGGAGTTACTGTACTGCAAATACAGCTGTAAAGCTATATAATTCTCTATTGCATTATTTGAGGCAAGTGGTGTGAGGGCTCACTGTAGCAGTAGGCAGAGCTCTACTATATAGAATAGAGTTTTGTCTAATTATGGACTGTGGGCCACTGATTCCATGAGGTATTTCTGCTAAAGCACTGATGGCAGGATATATCCCTAGGTCAAGATCACAGAATTTGGCCCATCATCTTGGTAGCTATATGTACTACATTTCTTAACTGCCATTCTACTCTGCAAACTGAGGCTCTGTCCCTTGAGAATTACTCCCTGTGTAAAAGAGCCTTTGCCTGGCAGGGAGCTGCCCACACGCCATCCCACCTCACTGTCCCCATTCAGAAGATAGGTGTGAGGAGGCATGGCAAGAGTTTGTGTGCTCCAAATAATCTGGTCTGGCAGAGCAGCCCTAAATTATAACAGCTTTCCATAGCTACTTAGAAGCAGCCTGTGGGGCTTCTCTCAGTAATGGGGCCCAAGTCTGTAAAAATAGCACAGTGGGGGTTCCGTGTTTATTTTATCTCAGTCATTTCATATCCAATCGCCTCAGTTTACAGTTAAGAAGATATTTTTCTAACTGCCAGCCCTCCAAAATCACCATGGGATCTGAAAGTCAAATGAGTCCCTTCTTTCTCATGCATCAGCCATTTAGTAATAGAATCCTCTAATCCAAATTCTGTTTTCACTCCCACCTGTGCCAACACAGTATCTTCCAATCATGCCCCAAGTGACAGCTGTGCAGTCTTATTGTTTACAGATTGAACCCTCAGTTATACCTGTGCAACTCCATTAGTCTTCCGTGAGGTTGCGCAGGTATGACTGAGGCCATTATTTAACCTTCATACTTTTCCTTACTGTTGGTGGTGTATGAAAAGACAGTGAAGTGGGATTTCTTTGAGTTTGCTAGGCTGGCAGCTAGATAAACCCTTCTTTTTACCTGTAAATTGAGGAAAATTTCATATCAAATCATTGATGCAATAAACGCAGGGTCTAACTGATTGTCACATGGGGTTGATAAAGAATTTCCCCTCAGGTCAGATTCGGGGGAGACCTCGGTATTTTTTCACCTTTCTCTGCCACATGGGATGCAGGTTGCTTGCTGGCATTAACTGGCATAATGGTTTTCTGGCATTATCTCACTTACTCAATTTACTGCCATTGCAGGGGCCCTGAGCATTGGTGCACCTCAGTCCCTCCTATTCTCTGCCTGGGGCACACAATAGTTTAGTCTCCTGTAGGTTGTATAACTTTGGTCTAATTTTGGTTGTTGGGGTTAAGGTGAGAGTACTGGGCAGTTTGTTGGGGGCCTGTGATATACAGGAGGTCAGTCAGATTAGATGATTTGGTGGTTCCTGCTGGCCTTAGACTCCATGACTCTATGGAATCTCAGTGACCTTCTTACTGATTCAACTGCGTTTTTAGTAGTGTGAGCTATCTTGTACCTTCACTCCCTGCACACAACTCCCGTTGATGTAAATGAGAGTCACACATATAGACCAAAGGTGAACATATGTATAAAAGAAAAACAGTGAATTTTCTTGTACAATATTTACTTAAATAAAGCCAACTAAAATAAAGTTCTAAAAAATTGCATGCATATGCATGCAGACCTTAAAAGATAATACAGTAGAGCCTCAGAGTTACAAACACCAGAGTTACGACCTGAGCAGTCAACCACACACCTCATTTGTTACCAGAAGTACGCAATCAGGCGGCAGCAGAGATTTAAAAAAAAAAAAAAGTAAACACAGTACAGGACTGTGTTAAATGTAAGCTACTATAAAAATAAAGGGAAAGCAGCATTTTTCTTCTGCCTAGTAATGTTTCAAAGCTGTATTAAGTCAAGGTGCAGTTGCAAACTTTTGAAAGAACCACCATAATGTTCTGTTCAGAGTTATGAACATTTCAGAGTTATGAACAACCTCCTTCCATGAGGTGTTCATAACTCTGAGGTTCTACTGTATATCTAAGAGAACATCTCTAATATATTTAATTTGGTGATTGTTCTATCACTTTTATTTCCCTCTCCCCTTCAGAATTATGCTGTCTGTTCTCAGTAGAGCTCAAAATGGTAATAAAAGGTAGCCCTAATACATGGCATCTGTTCTATCTTCATTTCAAACCAATATGACATTCTCTATGAATTCCTTGTTTTTAATCCCTTCTAGTGCTGCCTTCCAATAATAAGTGACTAGTATCCGCCACGTAATATTATTATTTTTAATCTTGAGAGTGTGTTAATAATAGGTAGTATGGCTTTAGTAGCCCTTGAGGGTACATCTACAATGCAAAAAAGAAAATCAAAAACCAAGAAGTAGCGAGTCTCCGAGCCTGAGGCTCATGCTATGGGGATAAAAATAGCGGTGTAGACATTAACACTTGGGCTGAAGCCCTGGGTTTGAAACCTGGCATGAAGGTGGTTCCGAGCCTGGGCTCCAGCCCAAGTGGGAACGTTTACACTGGTATTTTTTTTAGCCCTATAGTGCAAGCCCAAGTCAGTTGACCCAGCCTCTGAGACTTGCTGCCTTCATTTTTTTTTTCAGAATGAACATATCTTAGACAGCTGTACTACAGAACTACTAAATACTGCTTATTGCCACACTTGACAATCTGTGCTTATTGCCACACTGGTCTTTTTCAGAGGAGTCTCATTCTCTGTTTTTAAGGGGAAAATATAATTTTTTTCTCCCATTCTGTCTCTCAGAAATATTCCTCCAGTCTATTGCATTTCAATGGGATTAAAGGCACACTCCTATCTACTACTACAACTACTCAAAAGCTTTCAAATACTGACATCTATTATTTTTACCAATACCATAAATTATGACTAATTGACATAGTACTTATAACCAGGTGGGGAGGAAATAGGAAGATGTCAGAATGTCAGTGGGGAAAAGACATTCGGAGCACTTTGAAGGACACATCTGTAAAGATTCATGGTTATATCCTTACCCAGGGAGACAAGGCCCACATTCTGCATCATTCTCTGTATCACCAGGTGTCATGACAGTGGCTCGAAAAAATCCCTCACAATCTTTGTGACGCCTGCATATCTGGTAACCTCCTTTAGAAAACTTTTCAGACGGGCAAGGAATGCAGCCGTAGTCTTCATCTTTGGTGCCATAGCCACAAGTCTATAATAACAGACAGACACTGTATGATAGAACTGCAGTTGGTGCTACCATGTAGGAAAAGAGAACGCTCTCGTCTGGCCCCATGGCTTTGTAGTGCTATGGAATACCAAATAGGAGAGCCAAGTTTGTGGTTCAGTCTCTTAGTATCTGTACTGATAAGGCTGAAGAATGATGAGGAGACGGCATGATGTGATTTTTAGGAAGGGAAAGGGGAGAGACTTTTGTTTTTCTCAAAAGCGACCCCCTTTAGCCATTTATATTATATTCCTGACAGACTCAGAAGTGAGTTTTATTCACTCCTCAACTGGAAAGATGGTGACTATACATTAGGGCAGGGGTAGTCAATAGGCAGACTGGGGACAAAATCCAGACCCCCAAACACTTTTGAATGGACCCCAAAATCTTTTTATTTACTTATTATTATTGGGTTTTGTTTATTATTTTATCTGGAGACTAGATCTCTACTATACCTTGATCAAGACATTTGGACCGTGCCAAAAACAATTGACTACCCCTGAGTTAGGACATTGAAGATTAGGGATTAAAGCAGAAAAATGTGGGTGAAGCATTATCGTTCCAGCAGGAATATCAGAGATCTCTTAATTGGTGGGGAGGGAAGAGGCTCCGAGTGCTTCTCTCATGGCAATGTTTGCATGATACTCAGTAACCCCCTAACTCTGATTTCCCAGATGAGCATTCAGTTTAGATTAAATAAAACATCACTGGTGTTCTGAACTAAAACCAACTGGTTATTACAAACATATTTATTCAGGATTAGCAACTGTGCAAAACTTACAATTGGAAGTTTAGCCTATTAAAAAGGTTTTCAGTAATTTATTTTTTTAATACGCAAATTATCTGCTATAAATTAAATGGCTATTTGGGAACTGTAATTTAAAATGTTGCAGAGGTTTCCAAGTTTCTTTAATGCCAAAGTATTGTAGCAGGAAAGCAAAATTAAATTCTCTGTGTGTGGGGTCAGCAAGCACTCCATGCTATTCATCACACAAAATCTCCAATGTTAATGTCAGGTTTTTAAATTGCTGATTAGCTGAAATATGGGAACCAAGATGACACTACTGGCAAAATTGTGTGTGTGTGTATAATTTTTTTACATAAGCACTGTTTTAAAGTATTACTTTTAAGAAACTATTTGTGGGCCGTGGTTTACAGAAGCATAAAATAGTAAGACCTCAATCCAGCAAAGCATTTAAGCACATGAGTAGTCATACAGGCTTAAAGTTAAGCATGTGCTCAAATGCTTCCTGGATTAGGTCTCAGTTTCTTTCCTTTCTCTCTACAATACAAATATAATAAAATCATGTTAGAAATCATGTCTATCTTTAAAAAAATGAATAATACTTTTTAAAGAACCAAGAATCCTTTGCGTTTGTACAGCATCTTTTATCCAAGGATTTCAAGGGGCATTGCAGTCTGCTGAGCATCATAAATTTGGTACGATCCGTAGTAGATATCTGAGATCCATAACCACTTCTGTTTAGCAGTGCACAGAGACACTAAACTGCATTTTCATGACTTATACCCAATGTAAAAACAATCCATTGTGAACAATATATTTAATTTTTGTAGGCCATTTTTTCCTATTTTAGCCTCGGGTGTGGCATTTCACAATAAGATTGAGACTCTGAATTTACCATATAAGGCTCTTCTCCTGGCTTGCACTGGGGACAATCATGGCACATTCCAGTGGTCTGATTATAGTATTCATTTTCACCGCAGTTAGAATATTCAGCATTAGCAGAGTACACCAGTGACACCTGTCACGAAAGGTTAAACATTTAAAATATTTAATTTAATCAACCAGTTTTCCTATTACAAACATGTTATCCTTGCCAAACAGCTAGGGTTTGGAAGGCTGATGGATTGACTTTTAGTGCAAAACATCCTTTACGCTACTGCCTGGAAGTGAAGATAGAATGAATTATGGGTGTTTTAAAACATACATTTCAGCAAAATGAGTGGCACCCTAAAACTGCAGGGTTGATTCAGTAGCACTGAGGCCCCAATTCAATGAAGCATTTAAGCACATACTTAGGTCCTGTTGAAGTCAATGGGACTAAAGTTAAACACATGCTTTATGCTTTGCTGAATAGGAATGGGTTGCTAAATTGAGACAGGAACCTGTCATTTCAATTGTCTGTAGAAGTGCTATGTTAATTTACTAAAGTTAAAAACAAACAAACAAACCCACCTCCCACCCTCACACACACTAATGACAGCTATCTTTGCAAGTTGGTTATACCTTAGGCAATTAAATACCTACCACCAGAAAAGGAAACACATGCGTCCATTTATGTTCACCCAGATGAACCATATTTTCTTGATACTTTACCTGAAAAGATATGATCAGTCATTATGATGTACACATTCATAAATATTCTTTGTTTTTCTCTTTGGGTTTGTATTCTGTCCTCTTCCCCACTGCTCCCCTGTTTTACTCTTCAAAGTAAAGGATGCTTCATTCACAATTTGGGACTTAGTTTTGAGAGCTGTTGTGGAGATGAGCAATTCCAGTCTGCTGTCAAAGTATGAACTTTTTATAATTAAAACCAAGCAATGCCTGAAGTTATATAAAGCTCAAAAGAGACACACCCATGAAAAAAATCTAAATATTACTTTAAAAGTAAAGCCCTTTCCTCTTCTTGAGAGCAGACTGTCATTATGTAACCCATATGCTTTGTAACGCAGCATTAGACTTTGTTTCTCCCGGGGAGGGGAAGAGAAGCCATGGGTAGGGGACTTGGATCTTAGTGGGATACTCTGTGACTTTGAACATAAACAGAGAGCAGGGCAGGGTCACTCAGTTAGAAAAGACCCCAAAACTTCCAGAACTGGGTGTAGAAGTTACCAGACATGCCTCGTAGCTATTCTGAGGCTATATAGGAAGTTTTTCATTGTGGGCAACTCATCTTGAGAGTTCATTTCTTCGTTATCCTCTGAGAGTTGAGCCAACCAAAGAGCAAAACTGTGTGTATGTGTGTGGGAGGGGGTGCAGAATATTATAAATAGAATATTTAGAAACAGCTCCATGGACTCAGATCAATGCAGGACCAAGAATTGTGTTTGTTGTGGGGGCTGTTCGCAATCCCTATAGCACTTTGGAGACAGAAAACCAGTCAGCTATTAAGCCAAGGGCTGGGATGCTGCAAGCTGTGGAGCCCCCACCTCCCTGACGGCTTGTTTTCTGACAGGGTTCTGAAGTGAAAGGGCTGAGATGCTGCCATTTCTCAAGCTCTGATGGGTCCAAATGACACACACTCTATGGGCACACTATAAATACTGAGAAGTCATCTCTGAAAGAAGATCAGAGGGGAATGTGTTATGATGTGTGTGCTAAAGCATAGAAAATTTTATGCTGAAGCCTTATGCTGGAATGTGAGTAACAGAAACTGAAGGGTGGAAAGTCTATATAAGGAACAGCTGTAGATTTACTGTCTAATAGCTTGTGTTTAAAAGTTATTCATAATATTCCAAATACTATTACAATATTTCATACTCTATACAATGTGTTTTGTGTGCGTTAAATGTTTTTTTTTATTAAGAAAATGTATTTTGCTCTGTCTTTGAAATTGACTGGGAATTGTTAACATCTGTTTATGAAGGTTTTACATACAATAGCCCTGGGATTTAACTCTGTGTAATGCTTTCTGAAAAGTCCCCAAAAGACACAACTTTGGCCTATGTTTCAGGTAAGCAGGAAGAATGGGAGTGTACAGTTATACAGAATATTGCCTGAGCTTTCTTCACCCCTTGTTACAATTGCATAACGGAGCCTAATTCTACAGTCCTTACTAAGATCTATTGAAGTTGGGGCAGGAGGGCAGATTGTGAGCACCTTTACACAGGCAGCTTAACTGGCCTTCTAAGGATTCCCCCTTCACAGGAACCAAGGAGAATGCCCCAGGGGCATAGAACTGACCTCAGTGGAGACTGCTGGGTGCTCAGCACTTTTGACAAATAAACCATAGCTTTAGGAGCCTAACTTTAGGTATTAGGTAGAATGACAGTAGTTTAAAAGAATTCATCACAGTCTTTGTGACAGCTGCATCTCTGGTAACTTCTTTTAGAAATATTTGCAGATGAAAAATGTTAGGCTCTTTTTTAAAATATTGGCTATAGAGTCTGAACATAATTTTTCATAAACAATTCTGAAGGGGAGCTAATGCTATTTATTAATTTTTGCAGTGATTTTTGAAAAAAAATAAACCTAGGAAAGTTGGTACAAATCCTTTCTACAGCACGATAAAAAATATATTTAGAGGTACCGTTGCTGCAGGGATTTTACAAATTAAAAATCTCAAATAGTTGAGGTGTGGGTGTAATACTTTGGTTATTGCAGATGCTAACTACCCTTTAAGAAGCTTCAGTTGGCAACTCTCTGACACTTTCAAAGGCTTTCTTAAGTCTCCAGTGAGAGTTCAATTACTGCATTGTGTCAAATTCTAGCACAAGAGCTATAATATATTAGTGCTCAATTAACTGAGATACCCCTAAAGTTTACAGTTCTAAACACTAAATAGATTAAGTAAAGATTATATCGCTCTACCATCAGGCAATTAACTCACTATATGTTCCTTCTAGCAACTGGGCTAGCTGAGGCAGGTTACTGGGTGGGTGGGGAAAAGACTGAATTATAGAGTACTTCAATTTCTTCAGGATATTACTCTTGAAAAAAAACAGAAACAAAAGAAAATCAGGGATAAATTGTCCTAAATCTAGAAACCTACCTAGAGGTAGAGAAACTTAAAAAAAATTTTTTTTTTTTGAGAATATAATCTTGTAGTCATCATTATGGAAATTAGTCCTGTGATGGTGCTAGTGGCCAAATATGTTTAAATTGGCCAAAAGTTCTAGCTACCAGAGTATGGTTAATCTGGAGGCATTCCAAGATATAGTCTTAAAACATACTATTATAAAACTGAATCCTAATTATAACTGAGCTTGGGAGAGGTACCATATAAATATTGCAAACCCAATGTTTTTATTAAAAATTGGCTCTGAGACTGTTCTCGGCCAAAACTTCACTGAGAGAATTTCAGTGGTAGACAGCTGTACAATAAATAAATAAGTTTCAGTTGCTTTCAGACTACACAGATATCTACTGGTCTGAAATGCTTATTCGCAGCGATAGCCAGATTTGTCTAGTTCAAATTAAATGTTGTACTCTAGTTGTCTACATTGTAGTCTGCACACATTTGGTATTGATATAAACAAAAATGTTAAGTGTCAAAGTATATATATTATAAGTATGTGAACGTGTGTATATGGTTATATACATTTTTAAATGTGTGAGAGTTTAATATTGTGTTAACATAGTTGTTTAATTTAATTTCCTAGTTTGGATTGTTTTTAAAATAAAGTTTTGGCAGAAAGAAAACCCTGAATTAAATTGCACAAATGTGCATTTCCTCCAGGTGCAGACAGTTGTGTCACATAAGTATTGTATTGATGCCTCTCTGAAGTGTGAATTTCTTTAACTTCAGCATTAATATATGTGTACTTCAAGGAGTGTGCACTTACTATAGGAACAGGAGAGGCATGAAGTCATCTGGGAGGAGACTTGGGAAATGCTTCCCATAAGGACAAGTGGGACAGAGATTGGTCTCAATACCCAGAGAGGGAAGTGCCTGAGAACCTCACAATCCAAACAGGGGAGGCATGGAGCAGTTTTGAGGACCAGCTCTCTGATCACAGACTTTAGAACTCTTGGACTTTGGAGGTCCCAATGCAAAACTTGAGAGCCTGGCATATTTGAATGACATGTGATCACACATTCATAATCAAAACTTTAGGGAAGAAAACGGGGAGTGGAAAGCTGACCAGGAGATTAGAAGTTTTATATTCAGAAGACACAATCAGGCAGCGTGCAATTCCCAAGTTTGTGCATTCATACATAGTGCATCCCTCTTAAGTGGCTAACCTTACAACTTAACACAATTGTCTGCTGAATTTGTTCAGTAGATCATTTTCGTAAGCTCACTACTTTGTTAAATCAAAACCCTTTTTTTTATTTCCAAGCTAAAAAAAGCACATGATCCCCACTGAGGGCTATGTCTCTGACAAGTTTCAGTCTTGCCTGTAGCCTGGCTGAAAAAAAATGTAGTTAGAATTATTTTTTCCACGGGGAAAAGGGTTCACTCAACCCAACGCTGGATGACAATGAGTGCACAATAATCTATTTTGGAACAGAGACAAAATATGGAAAGCTTCAGCCAAAAAAGGTGTGATAACTTTTAGAAAGTTACAAGAAAACAAAAACTATTTAGCAATCTTAGCACCTTCCCCCCCCCCCTCCCCAGGGAGCCATTCTCAGAATCCAGGTCAATTGACCTGGGCTTGTGGGGCTCATGCTCAGGGCCGCCGAGAGCAGGTTCGGGCCCTGGTGAAAAATTTTTTTCGGGCCCACTATCAAGGGTGGACCGGCTAAACAGGGCTGACGAGAGGGTGGGGGGAAGCTGGGCCCCAGGCCCCCTTCCGGACCGCTGGGCCCCGGTAATTTGTACCGTCTTTCCCCCACCTCGGCCCTGCCCAGGCTACAGAGCTAAAAATAGAAGTGTAGATGTTCCCATTTGGGCTGGACGACAGGCTCTGAGACCCATCCCCCTTGCCAGGTTTCAGAACCTGGGCTCCTGCTCGAGTGGGAATACCAACACTCGGAGGCGACATGTTGATAGTGGGGGAGAGGGGAGGCAAATGTAAAGGCTCTGGCAGTATTTTGAACCCACTCCCCACAAAAAAAGAAATAAAAATATAAATCCTGACAGGAATCGGGAGAGGGGGGGCAGGGGGGCACATGACCCTGCGTGCCCCTTTACGTGTTGCCTCTGCCAAAACCGCTGTTTTTAGCCCTGTCGCCCATGTCCCATGAGCCTGAGTCAGTGGAACCAGGTTCTGAGACTTGCTGCTGTGCGGTTTATTTTTGCAATGTAAGATGCATCATTTGACTCTATAGCATGAACACATACTGCACTTAAAAATCATTTTAAAACATATTGTAGGGAACAATTTTCTGTTCTTTGAGTGTCCTCTGCCTATTCCCATTCCTGGGATACTCTGACACTGTGGTGCAGCTTGGATGGTGGAACTCTGTCTAGCAGAGTCTCTTGTAGCACTCATGCCCCCCTCCAAGACCTCCTCTCAGCATTCCCATATGTTCTGATGGTGAGGCTACAAAAGGGGCTGTGGTGTTCCAGCCACTTCAGTTCCTTCCAACCACGACCAGCAGGCAGGTAGGGACCACTCTGGGCATGACCTGGCTCGGTCTCTTCAGAGCCTTTTCTTAGAGAATTTTAGCTTAGGCTTTAGTTTAATTATTGTATGTATTGTATTTTTAGATGGTGTTAGGGCTTGTTTCTATGGAAACTATAGTGAGGCAGAGTGGCCTCATTCTGGGACAGAGGGGGTTACCTCACCTTATTGGGCCCAGGTAACTCCACCCTGCCCCTCTCACCAGAAGTATGGGGCCAGAGCAGGAAGTATAAGATCAGGGCCCTGCAGCTCAGCTGGAGGCAAGCCAGAAAAGGAGCCAGACGTCCTTCCCAGGGAACCAAATTGCCAGCAGAGCTCTCAACCAGCTGTGGCAGGTGACGACTCCCCTGAGCCGGCCTGGAGAGAAGGCCATCCACTGCTCCGGGAGACAGAGAGACCCAGAGGGGAAGCGGAGAGTGAGCCACTTGACGTGGGGACGAGGAACCAGGCCCCAGTGGTTACGGAGTAGCTCCATCAGATGCCGGTAGGAAGTAGCCCAGGAAAGCGAGACATTGACTCGTCTGTATTGCCGGGGGACAAGGCAGCAACCCCACACTTCCCCACTGACCCTGTGGCAGGACCACCTATTGCCTCTAGGGCATTGGGCTGGGACCCAATGGAGCAGGGCAGGCCGAGGTCCCCGTACCCCTGGGCCCTGCACTTGGGGTTGAATGAGCACTAACCCCTAGGCCAGGAGGTTTGAGCCATGGACTGTTTGCCTGCTCAGCCCTTACCCCACAGGCCTGATCCCTTGACTATCTCTCTGTTTAGCCCTCAGCCAGGAGGCCTGAGCTATCACTTATCCAGTTGCTCAACTGCGACCCAGGACACATCAATCCACCTGGCACGAGCACCGATTCCCCACCATTGCCAAAGGGGTCGTCCTGGTCCTGAGAGCCAAGGAATGTTACAGAGACTTAGTGCATGGGAAGTCAGGGTGTAAATCTAAATGCTCTAGCCTATCACACACAATATGACTGTGTGGAGCCTACTACCATGGACTCAAAGTTCTGTAGTGGTGCTTTGATCTACTGCCATTTGAAACTGAAAGATCCAGATCATTCTAAATTCTATCACCTGGATCCCAGTATGGATTTTTGGCCAGATTGGCAAGTTCTTCCATGAGTGAGATGGCCATACTGGCCCTTCCTCCCCAGGATAATACTGAGAGTCACAACAACCTTCTATCCAAAAATCCTTCTCCACCACAGATCCGAAAGAGATTGCAACCTTCAGATGCAAGTATTCAGGATCTGTCTATGTAGCACAAGGGTAGGGTTCAGTCCCCTAAAGTTGTACCAGACATTGTTTTAGAGGAAGAGGAACCATTGATGGCTGAACAATCTCATGAAATGAATCTTGACTCAGAGGACCAGACATCCCCAGATGACAGTGTGGGGATTACAACTGCTCATCCCCTTCAGAGGATGCAGTTCTTTTTCCATGAGTTTACAGATAAGATGACAAAGACTCTCTGGATTTCCTCTGTCTCTATTGAGGAGACTTCCCACTCAATATTTGACATCCCAGGAGCATCTTTTAGATGTAGGATTACACTTCCTCTTTTAGATGGACTGTCTCACCCAGTAAAAGCAATCTGATCTTCACCTTCATCAGTTCAAATAATGTCAAAAAGGCTAATAAAGTTTAGCAGCTAATTAAAGAGAGGTTTTTTTTGTATGTTCCATACATATCTAGCCCAGAATTCTGATGGTCAAAGCTGCAGTTACAGAGATTTAAAGGGGGAAAGTTCATGCAACACCATGTGATAAGGAGGGTAAGAGAATGAATGTGTTAGGAAGAAAATGGACATGTAGGGAAGAAAGGTCTTCTCATCTGCTACTTTAGGCATAAGGGTAGTAAATTTCCAGGTACTGATGTCAAGCTACTAATACCATTTCTGGAAAAAATGTAGATATTTATTAAGAATCTTTTGAATTATGAAAATTAGCTAATGCCCTCATTGCTGAAGGACAAAGTGTTGCATAACATGAATTCAGACCATCCTTTGACTTTTCAGATATTTCTACTAGGGCAGTAGTCCCTGTGATATCTCTAAAACATTATGGAGGCAGCGTCACCCGATTTGCCAACTGGAAGTTCATCCACAGGGCCCGGCTCAACTGCATCCCACTGAACGGAGTCGTCTGCCATGGGAATTGGGACAAGCGATACAGGAAGTGTGGCTACGCCAATGAAACACTCTCCACATCCTGTGTAGTTACAAGCCCCATTTGAGAGCTTGGCAGCCGCGACACAACACCATTCAAGATCGCCCGGCCAGAGCCATCCCACCACCCGTGGGGAAGGTTGCCGTAAACTCTGCCATCCCCGGAACCGACAGCCAATTGCAACTGGACATTGTCATCACCAAGAGGACCAGAAGAAGATCATCATGGTGGATGTCACAGTGCCGTTCGAGAACAGGACCCCAGCCTTCCATGATGCCCAAGCTTGAAAGGTAGAGAAATACGCCGCTCTGGCCAAAACCTTGAAAGCTAAGGATTACCAAGTCTAGACACACACACTGATTATTGAAGCCTTAGGTGCATGGGACCCCAGTAATGAGCGAGTGCTGAGAGAAAGCGGAATCGGTCAATGCTACGCTCGGCTGATGCGACAACTCATGGTGTTGGATGCCATCAGGTGGTCGAGAGACATCTACATAGAACACATCACCGGACATCGGCAATACCCAGGAGGGATGAGCTGGAGTGCCGATGAGAAGCGCAATCAGAAAAGTAACAAATATTTTCCTCATGGATAGTATTTTCTAAATGGGCAACCTACCTAATTCTCAGTTACTGAGGGACAATCTCCACTCATTGATATATTTTGCTTTCCACAACCAAATCTCTGTACAACTTTTCATGAGTGATGTACCCGAGTATTCGGATTCTAGTATCTAAACTGTATTGTTAAATCTATTCACCTAAATTTGGGTTATTGCTGATTATGTACTCTATGTATCATATGACTTTTAAAAACTAACTTTGTATTTGTGGATAATCTAAGCACTATACCCAGATGTACAGACACTCTTTTCTCAACTTATGTATTATATAATTTTTTTAACATTAGCTTTAATCAAATTTTTAAATCTGAACAAGCAAGTAAATGCTCACTCCACTCATCTATGCAAAGAGGCAATAGCTCTTTGGGGCTGGGGTACAGAGCACAAGCTATATCTAGGCTCAGTGGGAAAGCACAACAGCCATGCAGCTCAGCAAAAACGCTGCACACGTGGTCTTTTGAAGACATCAGTGCTAAATGAAATCTTCACTCTGTGGGGAAGTCTGGCCATAGACCTATTTTCTCCCAACAGAATGTGAAATGCCGAAAGTTCTGTTCAAGAGCAGGGAGAGACTGTCAATCCGTTTCAGATGCATTCCTCATAGCCTGGGAACAAGTTCTTCCCCCTTTTCCGCTCATTCAAAAGGTGTTAAAGATAAAATAGGACAGAGCCAAAGTAAGGTTAATACCCCTAGCTTGGGCCAGACAGCAAAGATTTCTGGACCTGCTTCCCTGATGACAATGAGCACAAATCTGTTTGGTTTTTTTCCTGTTACATCAAAATGGAGCCATCATGGATCAAACGACACATAAAACTTTAATTGCCATGTATGATCTGACCTCTTCAGCAGGAAAATAATTCATTGATGGAGCCTAGTCGCAAAATTCCCTTCCGGTGGGAGTTGTGTGGACCAGATGCGACATATCAAATTCTTTATGGGTACTGTACATTGGAGAAATGGGGGTAATAAATGCTAAAAATCTCTCTCCACAGATCTGCTATATTGAAACTATATCTGGAAGTTATGACCTTTCAGCATCAGTAAATCAATACTTAATTATTACATTGTACATTCAAGAGGAGGCAATATTTTTGGACGTCAACCATCTCTAGGAAGGACATAGCAGTTTTTCCTCCACGAGTAATTATTGAAGGTACCGAAATACAAGTGATGGGTGAATCTCAAAAAAGTTGGTGAAGCTAATAAGACACTTATGGCTTGATTTTAAATAGACCTCAACATGGTCTTATGTTTTGTAGGCATGAATAATTGTGCCGTAATTTTTGCACCTACTATAAATCCCATGTGCATATCCTTCTATTTATCCATCTAAGGACTTGATTCCCACAAGGTGCTGAGTGCTGTGGCTCAGTGGAACTACCCACATGCATAAAGTTAAGCATGTACTTAAGTGCTTTGCTGGATCAGGGACAGAATGCTCAGCATTCAGAATCAAGACCTAAGTATCTGTTAAATAAGCACAGTCAGCCACTTGGCTTTATCCCCACCTTTTAACTGTGGGTGGAAATAATCATAGGCACAATATCATGCCCACAAAACCCAGCAACAATGAAAATCTGACCAGAGAAACTAACAAATAACTATCCCAAAGTCACACAGGAAGGATGTAGCAGAGACCACAGTGGAACTGATCTCCTGACTTACAGCCCTGTGCTTTGACCACAAATGCATCCCTTGTTGTACTAGAAATCTTGTGAGAACAGCACCATATTTTGGTACCCCTATCTGTGGTCCTCTCTGGAACCAGGAATGGCTGGGGCACAGAGGAAAAAATGAAGTTACTTTGCAGGTTTAATAAAAACCTTGCAGTGCGGGTTCAGCTTGGTTTGGGGTGAGAGTTCAGATTAGTTCTTATTTTATTCAAATGGGGTTTGCTCAGCCCCTTCAAAAAAACACCTTCATGAAACAGTTCTCAAACCTGTTCAGCTTAATGCTAGTGTGGACAGGGCAGATGTGGTCTTTCTGATAAAGTTTTCATATAAATAAAGACAGGATTGAGGTAAACAGAGCAAGAGAAAGAGGGTTTGGTTGGTTGATTAACATATTTTTGTACAGCTGACATCCATTTTCACAGACATGGACACAATAATGAGCAACTAGCAGTGTAAGGCTCTAAGACCACAACCATTTATGCACAAGTGTAAATTTGTGTTCATCAGTAGTCACGCTGATCATAATGGGACTACACACACATGCAGCTAGTCAGGAATTTCCTGACTCGTTCATTAGAAAATGTTGATTTGTCTAAACCAAAACTTATGGTGGGAACATATCTGTTTTGCTAAAACTTTCAGTAGGAAAGGTTTCTCAGGTTCAGAATGGAATTTGTGGTCAAAACCAGAGAGTGAAGGATCTGCCCTAGAATAACCTAGTCACTAGGGCCTCCACCTAGGCTATTAGAGAAAGGTTCTGGTCTGAATCAGGCAAAGCAAGAATTGGAACCTTAGTGTTCCATATTCCAGGTAAATGCTCTAACCATGGGCCTATTCTGGAGTGGGAAGAGGGGGCGTGTCACTCTCTGTTCTTGTTCAAAAACTTTGAAAAGTCTTGGTTTCATCCCAGTACAGAACAGGCCAATTTTAGAAATGGCAAACATTGTCTCAGGGTGGGAAACCTGTTTCCCTTCCAGCTCTACTCACATATAGAAGCGTTTACAGGATCAGGACCTATACTAGCAAGCTATTCATGAGGTGGTTCACCAGCATCTATTGCAGCAGGATCCAGGGAGAAAGGAAAGCTGGTTACAACGTGTTTTCCTTACCCCTTCTGCCATAGAATTATCAGGGTAGGGATCTGCTAGCAGTCTGCCTCTGCCCTGGTGCCAGAATCTTTAATGAAGAAGCAATCAACAGATTACTTCTTTCTCTGGCTACAACAAATGTACTTGGCTGAGATTACTGAGCATTCCTGCTCTTCCCTCCAGGGGCACCAGGATCACAGGAGAGGGCGGGGCACTGGTTGGCTCATGTCCCTTTCCAGGAACAAAATCCTTTTCCTTGCAGACTCCCTCACGCAATGCTAGCCTCTTACTTCCATCTAGTAAGTACAGATCCTTGAGTCCAGCCAAGCTGTGCCCGGCACTGTACTTGCGGAATGGAGGGAGGTGGTTCTAAGCACATTTCTATTCCCTTAATCCATGGGGCAGCCAGGGGCTTGTTCAGTCTCCCCCTTGAGATAACTTACAGCAACTTTAGAGCTACTGTAAGTTACACTGGCTGGAACATGCTTCCCTAGGAGCCACTGTGCTAGAGCAGCGTGTGCCAGCCATGCCTCTGGGCTGCCCTGACACATTTACTATACTACAGGTGGCGTAGAGCAAACCACATGAAGGGAATCTCCAGCTGCACTTACAGCTTTCTGGTTACTCTACGATGCCTCAGGAACACCAAGCATCTGGAAGGGAAACTGAGGACTTTGGCCATGGGAGAATCTTGTTTTCACTGTAGCTGAAAAATATAATAATTGAAGTGACATACACAAAGACTTGTATTTTCAGTTTCTACGTTCTCTGCTGGGTAATGTTCTGAAGTGCTGCTGCTTTTACTGTGTTTGTCTGGTTTTGAAGAACTGTGCTTTAGAAAGTGTGGAATGATACCAGTGGAAGAAGCTGGTCTGAGGCAAGTCACAACTCTGCTGAGAGCACAGCACAAGATCTGTTGTGTTATCACCAAGGTGAGCCAACACAAGTTCTGGCTCTCTACTGCTGGTGACCAATTTCCATTTGCATGGAAATAAATGATTGATCTGTGAAAACAATGCAAGATTTTAAAATGCAGACTTTTGGAATGTTCCCTTGTCTTAACTGTATATTCAAATAATTTTATTGGTATTAGCACAGGAAGTAAAGAGCAAATGGTGCAGATTTGCAACATCTATGAAGTATTCTCAATTCATCCATTACCTTGTTTTTTTCTCTTATTATTGCTGTTCCTCAGAAACAGAATCAGAAAGGTCACCATCAGCCAGTAGCTGAGAATGAGGACTCTCATTTGTAGAATTCTACTGCTAGCTGAGAGCTGTAATTTCTGGCTGAAAAAAAAAAAAAATCCCAGACTTCAGAAGCTCTCCTTAATGCCTGAAATATGTAGTACTTTCCATTTTGGGGGAGGAAGGGAGGGAAGCCAGTTAAAGAAATTTAAATAAACCAAACAACAGTAGAGAGAGAATGATATTTCCCTAATATTTCTTTTTAGCAGGCTTTGTGATTTCTAGATGGCAGATGATCATAATAATAGTGTGATGAATCCTGACTGCCGTGGTTAAGGTGGTTTAGCTGACTTTTGAGATTAATAAGCATTTAAGCCCCACTAAACCACTTGGTTGGTTCCTTTTACAGGGCCAATTCTTAAGGTGCCGAGCACCCGCAACTCCCTTAAAAGTCAGGGAGTTGCGGGTTCTCAGCACCCTGCAAGATTTGGTCAGTAATACCCATTTTATAAGATTATGGGTAATGCACACAGAACCACAAAAACAAAGAAATCCAGAGCTGTGTCAAAGGAATACACTCAGAGGAAATTCTATGGTGACCTTAAATAAATCCATTTGTACCTAGGCTTGTTGCATATTTAGTCCTCTTAAATAAGCGCCAGGTATTATTATTACAGGGTTCAAAATACCTGCTTAACATTGGCAAATTATTTCAGAAATCAAGTATGTAGCCAGATAATGCCAAAATATCTTGTTTTCTTGCTTCTGTGACAAGTTTGTGGCTATAGCATATACATTACGGAGGTGCTGGTCAGAGCTCCATAGTTCAGGTTAATTCTGTTTTGCATAGCATATGAAAACTATCCAAATGATTGTGTCTCTTATTGACATTATGATACCAACCACTGTGCTGCTGAAGCCTGCTACAGCAGAACACAGCAGTGTTCTTTTAAGTGCTAACATTCCATTAATATGCCAACATTTATAGGGACGGTTGCTGGAGCAGCACTAGATCTGCATTTTTTTCTCCATGTACAAATACATTAAGCAACCCTGAAGCAGTTACATCCACATCGATCTTTCTGGCAGATGTAATAAATCAAATATGTTAGGCAGAGGCTGCTTGCACTTTGGCTGAATTTTCAGATTTGATGAGCACCTTCTAATCCCACTGAAGTCAATGTGATCTTCACATGCTCAGCGATTCTGAAAAGCAGGCCACGTGTTGCAGATAAAAGAGCCTATTTCAACACCCCTTGAAAGGATGACATCTTTTTTGTATAACTGAATGAGAATAGGGTTTGTAATTTCTGTAGAAAGAGCTGGCCCGGGGGTTCAGTGGCAGCACAATGGTCTATTATGCTGGAAATCTAAAATGATATCCCAAGCTGTGTGGGCTAGCAGGGTTGGAAATACTACAAAAGGAATGTGCTGAGGTCTTAGCGCAACATAGTCATTTGTTCGCATAGGACAAATCCAGATAGGTGGTGATGCTAAAAGTATGACTGAAGTAGTATTAGCAGGCTTCATGGAGAGTCTTCCACAACACTTCTCACTGACCAGCGCTGCTGATGTAGGCACCTGAGACAATGGAGGGACTTTATGGGTACCTCTGTGCTGCAGGTGGCAGCATGCCTCCCAGCTCAGGAAGACAGACATGCACTAAATCTGCTTGAGCTAGCATGCTACAGATAGTAGTATAGCTGGGGGTAGCACGGGCAGCAGCTCAGGCTAGCCACCTGAGTACAAACCCACCCAGACCCCCAGGTATGTATTCAGGCAGCTGTGCTACCCCCGGCTACACTGCTATCTTTAGGGCACTAACTTAAGCAGAGATAGCAGGTATCTGTCTACCTGAGCTGGGTAGCACACTCAGAGCTGCAGTGTAGACACACCCGAAGAGCTCAGTGTTGCTCAATAGATACAGGAACACTTAGTCTTTCTTAGTAACTTTGTTATTTTGATCTATGGGCATCTTGTTGAAGCTGTTGGGCATGTTAGGCACCTTTTATTCAGGCTAAATGAAGGAACAATTAAATCCTCTTTGTTTAGTGATAGCTGAAACAATGGATGTCACCATCCAAAGACTAGATGGAATGATCTCAGCATAGAGTTGATTTCATCTGTGTGACTGTGTCTGAGAGTCAGAAGCAGCCAGCGAGCAGGCAGAGAAGCAGTGAGCCAAAGAGACTGCCAAAAAAGCACTTGCAGAATGGCCCTGAGAGAAAGCCAAGAGAGATTTTTGGGCAGAGTTCTGGCTGGAAGAGGCTTGGAATTATGAGCAACAAAACTGCTTCTTGTTGTTTGAGTCCTACTGTGTCCAGGTAAACAGGACTTTATGTACATTCTTTGTAAATACCTGATTCCATCATTAATTTTTCCTAACACAAACACTCTACAAAACCCTATTGGCTAACTGCTTGGACCCAACAGGGATAGCAATAATCTAATTTAATAAGGGGTGGTCAGGAATTTTTTGATGAACTATTTTTGGTAGAAAAATGTTGATTCATCAAAACCAAATCTGTTTGCAGGAAAGGTGTGGTTTAGATGAATTTCTCAACTTGATTATTTTTTTGTAAAAGAAAGTTTTGAAATTGTTGAAATGTCCTATTTTGATATATTCTTAAAGAAAAAAATCTTATTTTGTGGTTCAGAACAACCTTTTGTTTTTAAATTTGAGATAATATAGTACAAAAACCTAAAAATCATCCAAACTGAAACAAAATGTTTAAGTTGAGCTGAACCAATTTTCCCCCCCGTTTGTTGGTTTGCAAAAATTGTCAAGAACTTGACCTTTTGTCCCAATTCAGGACAGGAACTTTATTTGAAATCTTGAATATTTTCCCCTGAATGAGAAAACTGTTTCCCATCATCTGTAAGTTTAAAGCACACAAATTTCTGAAGAGAAAGCCAGTTAATTGGCAGGGCTATTACCTGTTTCTTCACTGATAGAAGACCACAGCATAATAGTTAGCCTATTTAACATAGAACATGCCGTCTTCCAGCTTCACCACTCTCCTGATTGTTTTTGCATTCTCCCTTGCATTCTCTCCTCTTGTTAATTTTAAATGCCTTTTACACTACTGCAGAATCACCAATGGTCAGGATGATGGAGCAAACAGGTGTTTACCACATATTGCCATGCATAGGCCTTTGCACTCTTTTACATCTACACACACACACTTCCTACCCCGCAAAACAAGCTCAAAGGGAATGTGGGTGTGGACATGGTCTGAACTAAGAAAAGTGGGTACTAGGTAATCAGACGTAAAGTGTATAGAATCAGTAAAATGGCACAGTACTCTGGAAGAAGCAATAGTCATTACTGAAGAGAGTTAAAGCAGTAATGAAGGTGGAAAGTAAAGATTTCTGCAGCCTAGTCTCTTAGCAGTGCTCATTTCTTGTAAGTACCGTTTACAGAAAACCACCAGTTGACAAACTTTAATCTCTGGAATGCACTGATAGTGGGACTCCGGCCACAAACGAAATCATACGCTTCCTCCTTTCCACAATATATTGTGTGTTGCTGTAGAAAGCATGAAACAGAAAGATACCCAACAAGGGGGCCTTTGGGAACCAATCAAATCCCATAGAAATCAGGAGGAAAACAAGTCAGTGAGACAGGGAAATGCAAAACTAAAGTTTATTTAAAAGCTAGTTTCTAAAAAACACTTAATATTCTCAGCTAAACTATTATTACTAATTATTAATTAGTATTTGTTTTTGGTAGAAATCATAATGTGCTAGGTACTTTCCAAACAGAAAGGAAGAAGGGATCTTGTAAAGACTAAATGAAACTATTTCCTGGCTGTTTAATAATATTGGCTCTATACCACCTGATGTTAGAGATGCTTTACATGTAACTGTGCTTAAAAATTATAATTTGATTTCCCTTCGGTCCCAATCCTGTGTGATGCTAAGCATTTTCCAGGAACAACTGAGCACCCTCAGCTCCCATTGACTAGAAGTTGATTGCTCTTGGCACCTCATAAGATCAGGCTCTAGTTAGCATTACACAATTAAGATAAACTGCAGTTCCTTTAATTTCCTAAAATGCATCCAGATATAACAAATAACAATATTCTCCCCCTTACTAATCTGATGCTGTGGTATAATTTTTTCATGTTTTCTTTATCGCTGCCTCCAATTTCTGTGAGGTAAAATGAAGATAATGAGACTTTGCACAATACAAGTGCAGACATTCAAAGCAAGCACTCCGAAACTAGATCCAGACTCAACTGGAGGGCAGTAAATTAGCACATATATTAAAATATTCAGTTTGCTTTTGAAACGGGCTTTTCTGGAAGAATGTTTAGACGTCACATCACAGCTCCTGAAGAGAACAAAAACAAATATAATGAACTATTGTATGCGTGGTTAAAATACAGAACTCTCCTAGCCATGCAATTGGCATAAATTTGACAGTGAAACTATCCCCGAAAGTATTAGGTAGTTTAAAGAGAAACCATTTCTTGGCACTGGGATCAATAGATTCTAAATTGACTACAAAGGTGCAGGGAATAATTAAGCATGGAGAAGTTTATTATTATTTTTTAATTTTTACCCACCAACCAGCTCTGAGAAGGTTTAATGTTCCTCTGGAGAGTTGTCAAAATGCTATATAATTTTAATAGGCAGCCAACGTGGGTGGTTGCTACTGGCAGGCATTCCAATGTGGGGAACACCTGCTCTGCAAAGTAAAGTCAAGCTGCATTTAGAATTAAATAAAAAATGGGAAGCCCAGCAATGTAAGTACATTGACTGCTAGATTTGATAGATATAATACAATACCTATTATTTCTTTTCAGCTGTGTTGCATTTTTTTCTGAGGCAGCAGTGGAACACATTAGAGGGACAATGGTTATAACATATAGGCCCTATTCTTCCAATTCTTCTGCTGGTACAGAGGTGACCTTGAAGCCAAATGGGGGAGAGCAGGATACCAGGAGTTCATGCAAGGTATAGTGATCTCCTGCGCACCCTAAAGCTCAGCTTCATGTACAGCAGCTCTGGTGATGTGGTTGCAGATGGGAGCAGGAATGGAGGATTTCTCTTTAGGAGAATATGCCAGGTCTTCCCCACACACAGGGGTCACTAAGCTGCAGAACCTATTCTGCCATGAGGCTAAAGTAGGGGTTGCAGGGTGGCTTTGCTGCCACCTTGTGGGCAGGGAGAGCGTTCTTCACACCATGCCCCTGCAGAGTTCTCTAGCACTATGCCAGGTTACTTGGAAGGTGACTGCAGATAGATCAGTATAAAAGAGGAGGTGTGTATCTGAGGAATCCCCAAGTACAATTGACATGCTGTAGGTGAGACAAAGCACAGAGCTTGCACGCCGGGGGAGGAGGGACTGCAGTGTGTATGCGCCCTCCTGATTCTGGGATGGTGAGGCCTGTGGTGTGGCTATGTCTACACTAGCACTTTTGTCAGTCAGGGGTGTGAAAAAACCACACCCCTGACCGTCATAAGTTACACCAACAGAAGCACCGGTGTGGACAGTGCTATATTGGCAGGAGAGCATAGCTACTGCCCCGCATTGGGGGTTGTTTAATTATGCCGGCGGGAGAGCTCTCTCCCCTCGGCATAGAGCAGCTACACAGGAGACCTTACAGCGCCGCAATTGCATTGGAACATCTGTGCCACTGAAAGGTCTCTAGTGTAGACATAGCATTAGACAACTTTATGTAGGGCTGCCTAAGTTATAGCAGCCTGTTCCCAGCTGTCTATGGGTGGCATTGCTACCCAGAATTGCCACATTGCCCTGTGCTATGCTCCTGCCCCCAATATAATCCCTACAGTGGGGTTTGTGGTGGCGGTCTTATAGGGCAGCCTAAACTGCCTTGTGCAAAGCCTGTACAGGGAGAACCCTCCCCTGGCTGAATTCGGGGCTCTCACAGGCTTTGTACGCTGCCACAGCAGTGTAAACGGGCTGTAGCGGAGGAGAGAATCCTGCCCTGTTTTACTAGTTTGGGGATTTAGAAAGTTATGAAGTGCAAAAGTGATATCTGTACCAAAGCGGCATACGAGGGGGCTTGACTGTACTGTCCGTGTTAATCTGACCTAAAAGTAGAAACATGCTTAATGATTGCCATTGACCACTGCTACCAATGCTTTGAAAATCACCCAGTGACTTCCTTCCCTTGAAAGGTTTATATGCTTCACCAGTATTTTAAATATACTGCCATCTGCAAAATATTCAGTTTAGTGGAGACTTTGCACCAGTTATTACTATTGCAGGCATATGCTACTTTTTTCTAAAGATACCATATTAAAAGGATTCCTACTCTCAGTCCTTGTGCTTGTAGCAAAGGACAGGTAGGAACTCCCCCCTCTGACAAAGAGTTTTGAGTATTTGAAGGACTGGTAGGTTCACGTAATGCAGGGGTTCTCAAACTGCAGGTTGGGGCCCCTCAGAGGGTCATGAGGTTATTATATGGGGGGGTCACGAGCTGTCAGCCTGCACCCCAAACCCCGCTTTGCATTCAGCATTTATAATGGTATTAAATATATTAAAAAGTGTTTTTAATTTATCAGGGGGGTCGCACTCAGAGGCTTGCTATATGAAAGGGGTCACCAGTACAAAAGCTTGAGAACCACTGATGTAATGCTACAGCTCTTTCTGAAATGCTCCATTTCACTTCCTTTCTGACCACGCCCAACCATTCCTGCAGACTTCAGTTAGAATAATGATATTTAACTCTGTGATGCTGCACCCCATATTCTTCATAGTTACATTATTATGATATGATTATGGTATAATTATGATGCATTATGTACAAGATGGGTCATATGAGATGTCATTGGAAAAGTTATGATTTGCTGAATATGATTATCCTGTTTGTTTGCATGTATCATTTTTGTATCTGAAGTTATTAATATTGACTCTGTATCTGTATTTCAAAAGTAGTTACCCCTGAGTGATGCCCACTAGGCAAGATGCTTTCAGTCTAGATAGCTGGGTGGGGAAGAGTCTATTTAGGGTAATGAACCATTAGGGAAAACAATAGATCATAGGAGAAGCTTTTCTCCCACCTGGTGAGCCGGCCTGAGAACACTCCAGACGCCTGTAAGTAATGGTTGCTCTGACTCAGCAAAGTATGCAAGGGCCTGTGACCAGGCCACATGACTCCAGATGCCATCTTGGGATGTCAGTGTTTTTCCACAAACTAAGTTTGGGACAAAGGGTTCCCAGCATATGTTAAAGTTATTTAAGGCAGGGAGTGACATCATCGGTGGTTCTTCACTCCCCACACAAGAAGACTCCTGGAAACTCCTGAGGAGCAAAGACCGAACTGGGGGAAGAGCTGGGCCCAGCTAAAGGGATTTCTAGCCTGTGTATGAAAGACTTGGGGATTCCAAGTTCTAAAGCAAGTGCAGCTTGCCCCTTAAGAATCTGCAGCCTGCTTGTATCATCAGCCACGGTGAGAAATTGCTAATTCATATCCTGTCTTTCTAGTTTCTTAGGCTTAGTTTGCATTTTTGTTTATTTACTAGGTAAGATGCTTTGGTCTGTTTGCGATCCCTTATAATCACTTAAAATCTTTTGTAGTTAATAAACCTGATTTTGCTTTATCTAAACCAGTGAGTTTGAGTGAAATGCATGGGAAATGATAGCTCAAGGGACAAAGGCTGTTGCATATTCCTCTCCACATTGAGGGGGGGAGGTGAACTCTATGAGCTTATGCTGTACAGTTCCCTGTGCAGCTCAAGACGGTATAATTTTGGGTTTATGCTCCAGAGGAGGTTCAGACCTGGGGAGCTGAGAGTTATCTTGGCTTTAGCCTTCCTACTGTTGGTTCATGTAGTGGCTAGTCAGAGAGCCTGCATGTAACTGCAGCTGGGTATGTTCCTACCTATGTGTATGCTGGTGGAGGTGTAGGATCAGGAGAAGGTCTGCAGTTTATCACAGCAGCACAGTGAGAGAGGGAGCCCAGGCTGGTGGGCCAGAGGGCTCAATGGTACCCCAGTTCCAGATGGCACCCCAGGGGGAACCCGGCATAAACTCCATATAGCACTTTTCATCAGTAGATCTCAAAGCACTTTACAAAGAAAGTCAGTATTATTTCCCCCATTTTACAGATGAGGCACAGAGAGTGTCTTGCGTAAGGTCATCCAACAGGCCAGCAGTAGAGCCAGGAATAGAAACCAGCTCTCCTGAGTCCCAGTCTAGTTCTCTATCCACTAGATTTTTATTATTTTCAGTTGCTTCCCCTGTTGCCAGTAGGTTTCTTGATGGGACAAACCAAGTTCTCAGAACACCAGTTTAATTAAGTCTTGTGACCTTGTAGCCAAATAGTTAATCAATCCATAGGTGCTAGTCTTGAGACATTTGGATGCATCAAGATGGCTTCCATGAATTGTCTCAGTACAGAATGTGTTAAAGGTCTCAATGCTTCTCTGAACAGGAGTGTTGTCTCTGTCATTTAGGGTTTGTCTAGTCTAGGGAAAAAGAGGTTGAGATTTGCTGGGGGCTGACTAATGCATGTCACCCCTTTCTAACTACTGACTTATTTCTAGTGCAGATGCAGGTACCTATTACCTCAGTTTCACAGGGCCAGCCCTGAGCTAGTCTTTACATCTTTTCTAAATCTAAACAAACCTTCAGAACGTGTCTGTCCTCCTCAGTTTTGTGAAGGGATCTGTTGGCCATTTTGAAAATATGACCCTTGTCAGAATGTATGGTCTGTCTTGTCTTCTGTCTTTCTCCTAGATTCTTAACTTAAACTGCATACTGCAAATGACACAGATTTATGCCAGTCTTCTATAGCTGCTACTTAGCAGCAGTGTGGGCATCTGACAGTGGAGGTTCAGAGGACTTGTCAAACAGAAAAAAGGCCCAGGAAAAATTGCCTCCCCTGGGCTCATTCTAGTGGTCAAAGTACATATCAGAAAGTGTTTCTGTAGGTTTAGCAAGTCTGCTTTGAGAATTTTGAATAATTTTAAATTAATAAAGTTTGAGGGGATTAGATACTGTTCATCATAAATAAAGTTTGTTTTTTCCCACCCCCTTTTCTCTACGTCATTATGCACTGACACTGAAATGACCCAGCCACAGGTGGTATTTGATCACATAGATGACTGGGATGTTCCGTGGTTATAAATAACCATGTATTGTCACCTCTCAGAGAAGCTGTTTGGAAAATTCGAGTCCAAGCATGAAGCAAGCAAGACATAAATTTGGGTCTTTCCTGTCAAACATGATGTCCCGTTCTACCGGTTTAGAAGCGATTTTGTTTTTCAGTAATATGAAAGCCTTGGGTGTATAAAAGTAGCCAAGGATTCAGTGTATAAAATATACAGCATGAGTGCTGGAAATATCTCTCTGACAGAACTAAATGAGAAGCTACCTTGCTATGAGTTGGCAAAACTTTTAATGCCTGTTTACACAAAGTGAAGTCTTAGGCCTTGTCTACACTGACAAGTTTCTGAATAGTAAAGCAGCTTTCTGCGTTGTAACTCCTGAGGTGTACACACGGCCAAGCTACTTAGTGCACAGAAACTGCGCAGTTGCAGCACTATAAAACCCCCACCCTGACAAGAGGCGTACAGCTTTCTGCACCAGGGTACAGCGCCACGGTGCCAGTGTAGACACCCTGGTCGATTACAGCGCTGCGATTCGCCTCTAATTAGATGACCTTAAGCAAGCCAGTCTCTGTGCCTCATCTGTAAAATAATACTGATTTTCTTAGTAAAGTGCTTTGAGATCTACGGATGAAAAGTGCTATATGGAGCTTGTGCCGGGTTCCCCCCAGGGTGCCATCTGGAACTGGGGTCCCACAATGCCTGTTCTCACCTCTCTGGTCATCAGTTTGAACTCTACTGCCCTGCCCTTAGGTGAACAACCATCATCTCTGCCCTGTAAATTCCTTTGGAATTTTGGAAGTCCCCTTCCTGTTTGCTCGGTGATGTGTGCAGTGGTCTCAGTGCATCTTTCCAGGTGGCCATGCCTTCTCCATGCACCAGACGATCCCCCACTTGGAGCAATGCCAATCTGCTGGACCTCATCAGCATTTTGGGAGAGGAGGCTGTCCAGTCCCAGCTGCGCTCCAGCTTTAGGAATTATGATAACTACGGACAAATTGCACCATGCATGACAGAAAGGGGACATGACCGGGACACACTGCACTGCAGGGTCAAAGTGAAGGAGCTGCAGAACGCCTACCACAAGGCATGGGAGGCAAATCACCACTCTGGTGCTGCATGCACGAGTTGCCGGTTCTACAAAGAGCTGGGCACGATACTTGGTGGCAACCCCACCTTCACTGCGAAGGCCACCGTGGATACTTCGTTGGCTCGTGTGCCAGTCGAGAGTGGACCGAGCCAAGAGGAGGAAATCTTGGTTGAGGATGTGGATGGGGAGGGGGACCCAGAGGCAGAGGACAACTAGGAGGTCAGAGATGCATGCAGCCAGGAGCTCTTTTCTACCCCTGAGGAGCCTAGCCAGTCACAGCTGTCGGATCTTGGCGAAGCGCAAACAGGAGAGGAGGCCCCTGGTAAGTGGATTTGATTTTGGGAATCGCTGAAACAAGTTGTTGGGGGCAGGAGGGTTTCAGAAAGCAGGCTTGTGTCTGTATGATGCATGTACCGCCACATGCCTAGTCTGAGCGGCGGAACAAGGTGTTGATTGACTCCCTCACTTCACGAGAATCTGCCTCTGAGATCTCCAGGAAACGCTTGTGGAGATACTGGGCAATCCGTTACGGCAGTCCACATACTTTCAATATACATACATTATTCCTTAAATATTATCCATACATACCTCTTACAATGATTATTAGTCTTGACAAGTTATGAGCTTTCTGTAGATACTTTTACATGTTACTCTCTATGGATAAATATCCTGTAAGACGTGTTTGGTGTAGTGAATTGTCAGGTCTGAGGTGAGAGTTGTTCACAGAGAACTGCAGACCCTTTGCCAGAAGCCTCTGTGTCACATATGTCTACATAGCATTTTGGAATGAGCCCCCCAACCCAGTTTGACAGACTCAGGCTAGTGGGACAGGTGCTAGTGCTCTAAAATGGCTGTGGGACGTGCTTTGAAGTTGTGGATTGGGCTAGAGGCTTGGCTCTGAACCTCCCATTTCCTAGGCTACCCTAAGAGACTTTCTTCAGGGATGATACTATAGAAATATAGTTTGAATACATTGTTTACCTCACTCAGTTAGTGTGGAGACTTTTGCCATTATTTCAGTTCCACCTGTCATAGCTTCTAATGCTTGATGCAAAGGTGATAAGATCAAATACCACAAAATGGCTTATGAATGAGATCTCTGACCAGCTGTGTAGTTGAGAATGTATTCTTTGTGTTGGGGGAAATTTTTTTTTGTACTTTAGATATGAATTTGAGGCTAATGTCCTGTGTGTGTGTGTAACTATCCCTCAGATGTGTACATACTAAAACCCAGTGATTCTGTGTTTGTATTGTAGTTCATTCCCTTCCTCAGTTTTTCCTTCCTCAGTTTTTTATTCCACCATTGTTTTGTCTCTTTCTCTCACATATCTCATAGACTTTAAGACCAGAAGGGACCATCACGATCATCTAATCTGACCTCCTGCACATTGTAGGCCATAGAACCTCGCCCTCCCACTCTGGTAGTAGGCCCGTAACCTCTGGCTGAGTTACTGAAGTCCTCAGATCTTGATTTAGAGTCCTCTAGTTATAAGGAATCCACCATTTACTCTACTTCAAATCAGCAAATGATCCGTGCCCCATAGTACAGAGGAAGGCGAGCCCCTTTTCCCCCGCCAGTGTCTCTGCCAATCTGACCTGAGGAAAATTCCTTCCCAACCCTAAATATGATGATCATAGACTCTGAGCATGTGAGCAAGACCCACCAGACATCTGGGAAAGAATTCTCTGTATCACATCGGGAATTAGATTGTCAGCTCTGTGTAGGGAAAAGACATTGTTTTTTGTATGTTGCATATGATACATTCCTGGACACTGCAAATATATATATATATGATAAAAATAAATGTCAGTGAGTGTCATAAACCAGCTAAGGTGTAGACAGATGCTGTGCATGTATTTTCACACAACTCATGTAACAAACCTCAGTCCTGACTTGAAATACCCCTGCTATTCCTGTTCTGGGCTTTGCTTGAGAAAAGACTACCAGTCATACCAAGATGGGGTTTGGATTTATGTGCTGCACTTGTGGACACAGTAGGCTTCTTTAATGAGAATGGGTCTCATTCCAGCTTTGGAGGATATGTGGTGATAATGATGGAAGCTGGGGATGAGTTAAGAAAATAACATAGTAATGGATTTCTGTAGCTGCTTCACTAAAGCAGGTAGTTTCCAGCCTGTTTTAAAAGGGATGTTATGGATCCAGTACTTTCGGGTATTTCTGTATTTGTAAACCTGTTATCTTTGCAATGCCCTGAGGAAATGTGGGCAAGAGGTATGTGATTGTGCCTGTTAAGTTGTCCAAAAGCCCAAGGGGGTAGTACCTTAAATTCCAGATGATTTGGTATTTTTTGCCTTATTCTAGTGATGTTTGGCAAAGGTAATCAAAAAAATCCATTTATGAAATCAAAGGTGATTTGTTTTGTTGGTTTTAATACAGATTTTATTCGTGAGATGGTTCCAGAAAAAAAACTAACAGAGCATTGCTGTTTATTTTGATGATACTATGTACAGATGTATAGTAAAGGATGGGAAAACTCATTTGTAGGTGTTTTATTAAGAATGTTGATATTATGTATATTGCAGTTCAAATGCTACTGTTTCCCATGCCAAATACTATAAGTCTTGGAAGGTGTTTGTTAGCCCAGGTAATAGAATTCTTAAAAAGACATCTTTAAGTCATAGGCTCATAAGGCCAAACCCAGATCTCTGTTACATACCAGTGCGAATCTGGACTTAATTCCATTATCTTGAAGGGGGTTACTCTGAATGTACATTGGTATAACTGAGATCAGAATTTGGCCTTGATCATACTAAGTATTCTAACAAGAGTGTAGTCTTTGGTTCTTAAATGTCCTCCATACAGAAGGAAGGATGTTTTTAAATACTATACAGGGTATAAAAGTAAGATAAATATTAGACTGAATACTTTAGAGTGGCTTGGCAGCAGCAAATATAGGAACCATTCACTCTTATACATGCTTTGGATCAGCCTCTGTGGGATGAGCTTGTGTAGAACTGAATAGTGCTTATTTCAATGATCTTGTGGGTGGGTGGGTGTGACAGAGTGCTGACAGCCTGCAGCCTACCCAGCACTCTGGTCACTTAGGCACTAACTAGTTCCCCCTGGAGAAGCCCTGATTGAGGGGCAGAGTACTTAATGACCTAATCAGACTGTGGGTTGGTGAGCTAAGAGGCTAATTAGCCCTGCAGCTGAGAAAGTAATTAAAAAGCACGGGAAGGAAGCACAAAGGGAGGAGAGAGAAAGGGCTAGCAAAGCTTAGGGGAAGCCAACTCTGGCTGGTTGGATTGCTTCTGCTTCCTAGAGGAAGAGCAGAGGATTGAAGGACACTGTAAACAGATGTGCTGCTGCACAGGACTGTGGTGGTGGTAATATTAATAACTCACAAAGAGGTGTTAATAAACAAAAGGCATACAAGACTGTCTGTGTGGGGTCGCAGGACAGGAGTGGGGTCTGCCCTGTTACAGTCTGACAAGTTGACATAGCTGCTTCAAATAACTTGGAGGGTCTGTAACTGTTGATGTGCCCAGATTATTCCCCAGTAGCACAACAGCCCCTCTGAGCCATTGTAGCTTGGGTGCAAGTTAAGGCAGACTCTAGCCTGTGCTGGAGCCAAACCCAGATAGGGGAAGCACAAATCCTCCCTTGATCCTGGCAATGGGCTCAGCATTGCCACGCAGATACATCCCCCCCATGTGGCTTTGAGCAAGTTCCGCTCCCCCTGGCTTTCAACAGAATACACACATATTGGAGAAAGTTCCAGTTTATTCCCTACTTGGCTTTTTCCTGTGTTGTTCCTGTTATTGCAGTTAACAATAAATAAATTTCTCTTGTGCTTGGCTCTTTTTGTTTTTGCCTCTAGGGACACCATTCCATTCAGGTTCTTACACAGCCCTCATCATCAAGTGATATGATTCCATCTCTGCTTCTAGTTCCCTGTACTTCAGCGTGAATCTTAAGGTGCAGGTAATGACTGCCTGCCATCATGAGTCAGCAAAATAACTCTGCATTTCCCTATAGAATTCTAGTATCTGACACCGGTGTGACATGGTTTCTCTCTACAAAGTAGTAGAAATTGCCTCTCTTACATGTCAAACTCCTGCAGAGCACAACTACTAATCCAAACTTCCTTACTTTAAAAAGGATAGCCCCTTCACAAAACTGGGTTAGAATAGAGAGAAGTCTTGAAGGTTTGTAGTCCTTAAAATTAAAAGGTATTTGGAGCCACAACTCTCATTGACTTCAGTGAGGCCAGGATTTGGTCTAGTATCTATAGGCGCCAACTCTGTCTCCCATCCAAGCATAGGTGCAGATGTTCTGAGAAAATCCAAGTACTGTAGGAAGTGGACTGGGCACACTTTCCTCTTGGTCAATATTGAACAAATGCCCCAGCAAGGTGTTTGAAATATTGCGCTGCTGAAGGTGCCATCATTTGGATGAGCAGTAAGCTGATATCCTAGTAAACTGCAGTAATTGAAGATCCCATGGCACTTCTTGTGAAAGTGAGTGTCAATGCTACCAGAGTTCAACTCCAGTAATTACATTCCACCAACTTAAATCCCCTATAGGTTGTGATAAAGTATTCTTTATTTCTTGTGCTTTATATTGTCACGTAGTGTTCCTTTCTACTGTTACATATTTTCCACATTTCACCACAGAGGTAGTGGCATTTCAGTGGTGGATGAAATTGTGCCTATGTGTAACTAGTATATCCTTTTGTAAAGCACTTTGGAAATCTTTGGGATGAAAGGTTCTATATAAATAAGATATAAAAGGAAGTGTAAATGTAACACTGACAGATCCCGGTTGTTGGGATTGAACCTGTGGAGCTAAATGCATGAGCTAAAAGCCACATGCTTCTTAGCTCAGGCTGTAGCAGACTGATTAATCTAAGTGGTCTTGGTGCCACTAGAGGGGACAGAACACCACATGCAGGAGGTATGTGGGTTAAATAAAAATTAAGGCTAAAAAAATACAGCCGCGGGCGGGGAAATGGTGGGTGCTGAGCACTTATCAACACTTCCCTCTCCCCCTCAGTGCCTCCTGCCCACCGATAGGCCCTGCTGATCAGTGCTTCCCCCTCCCTTCCCATGCCTCTTGCCCGCCACAGTCAGCTGTTTTGTGGCATGCAGGAGGCTGGGGGGAAAGGGGTAGGAGCGAGGAGGCAGCGTGCTCGGGAGAGGGGGTGGAATCGGATGGGATGAGGTGGAGTAGGGGCAGGGCCTGGGGCAGAGCTGAGGGTGGAGCATCCCCTGGCACAGTGGAAAGTCAGTGCCTGTGGGCTTTAATTATATGATGACAGACCATTTCTCAAACAATATAGGGTGATCTGCTGAACACATGTTCAAAACATCACTTGCATTCTGCAGCCTTCCCTTTGGTTACATAAAGTTTTTGCATTTAATTTTCGATGCTTTTTTCTAAAGAATCAAGAGAGCTACCCAGTTCTATAAATAGGTACCAGATAGCTGAGACTAACAGGTGTTTGTCTTTTAGTAAGCTGTGCATTTGAACATGTAACAGGAACCAGAAACAAAAGGGCAACCAGTGTCTGTTAGTCCTGCAGACTAAAGACACATTCCCATACCTGTGCATGTGTGTATACTTATAAAGGCATTCCTTTAGCCAGCCCTTTAGTTATTTAATGCCATTGCCAATTGTTACATGACATGTATTTATGCAATTAAAAAACACCTAAGGCCTTATGTCACCTTAAAATCATTTTGAGGCCTATCACTAAATGGAAAAACCCACAAAAACACCAAGAAGAGAAGCTAAGAGTTGCTTGGGGGATAGGATTGTTGCCATTTAACTAATTTTAAAAAGTGTGCACTTTCTGAGCTGCTCACACATGTTCATGGAATAGACCTTTAAAATACACACCTTCCGGCTTATTGAAAAATCTGCTGTGTATACCCAGTGAATAGCTTTCAAATGGTCCTAACTTTATTCAATCAAACTCATTTTTGTTTTCAAACCAAGCAAAGTGCACACTCCTCAATGATTATTTCCATGCCATGTTTTAACTGTCAAACTTCAGCTGTATTCAGGGAGGCCTTTTCAAATAAACGGGACTAGAATTTTTTAGAATGATGAAAAATAAATGTTTCACTCACCTGCTTAGAAACATCTGGAAGGATTTCATTCAAATATTCCACAAATTGGGCAGAGGCCAAGCACAGAAAATTGCAGTCTCAGATGTGAAAGATTCCCAAAGGAAAATTATGACCATGTGAAAAGAGAGGTGTTGTAGCACTCAGGGGTGCTGGAATTAGGGGTACTGGGTGTGTGGCAGCGCCCCCCGGCTTGAAGTAGGTTCCATCATAGACAGTGTTTACAGTTTTGTTCAGTGGCTTTTAGCACCTCCACTATAAAAATTGTTCCAACACACCTCGTAGCACCTTCACTTAAAGCAGCCGATTATCATGCAACAATAATAGTATTTCCTGGGTTTGTTTTGGAAAGAAAAAGCCCTCTGAATTCTTTCAATGGATTACACTTCTCTTGTTCACGATGAGGACAGAATTCTTTTCTCAGTATCGGCTACTACGGGGGATGGGGGTGGGATTTCTTATCTTATTTTGTTTTTGCATAGATAGGGGGCAGATACTCTGCTGATGTAAATTGGTGTGGCCTCATTGGAATCAGCTCATGATGTACCCCATACTATCTTCTATCCAAGGATTTGAGCTCAAGCACTTTTCAGACATTAGTGAATTTACCAGGCGGAGGCAGAGGATTAGACGTTGTGTCGGAGCAGGCTGTAGCTAAGTAAATTAATTTAATTTAGAACAGTATTTTTTGCCCATTTTATACTTAATGAGTGTTTTTAGCCTATGGGAACAACATCCAAGATGCAACACCTCTGCCATGATATATGGTATTGTAGGTACTCTAAAAGCCTGCTTTTGTCAGTGCAAAACATCATTAGCCAACCACTATGGCATATAGGAAAAATCCTGAACAATTCCACATTTCTCTGTGTAGTGAGTCGGCATGGCTCCCCTCCTGCCCAGAAGAGGGAGCCCACGTGCAGGCACCAGAGTGGGTGGAGCCACCGCCGCCTGTCCCCGCCCCCCGGAAGTCAAGAGGCGGGACAGGAAGTATAAAGGCCGGCCGCCAGAGCTCAGTTGGCGGCCAGCCACCGCAGGGAGCAGACGTGCGGCCGGGAGCTCCCGACCAGGAGACCTCCGAGGCCCGGGCCCTAACTGGCCTGAGCTACCCCGGGCACGCTACGAGGAGGAGCCGCCGGAGCCCGTCCATGCCCGCCACTGGGAGAATCCCTGGGAACCCCATCCCACCAACCCGGAGGGCGAGACTGCATCCGAACCCCTCCGCCCCTGCTGTTACCCAGAGGAGCCACCCGAGGACCGTTGGCCTGACTTCCCGGCAGAGCTACCGGACCTGCCACTGAGCCCTGGCTGAGAGGAGCCCATGCAGATGGCCTGGCCCGAGCCCGGCGCAACGAACGAGGTAGGCTCGGAGGGGGATCATGGAAGTAGCCCGGGGGTAGCCGACCCCGGTCCGGCTGCAACTGAGTGTGAGCCAATGTCAGTGTGTTGCAGTCTGGATACCCCGCTGACCAGCAGCGGCAGCAACCGCTGCTAGGGCCCCGGGCTGGAACGCAGTGGAGTGGGTGGGCCTGCGTTCCCCCCTGCCACCCCCCGCTCACGGGTGGCAGGCCTCCCCCTCACCCAACGCTCGGCTACAGCAGCCTAGGCATATCCTGGGCTCTGAACTATTTGCTCGCTCAGCCCCTGCAAACAAGGGCCTGAGCTTAACTGCGTTTGCCCCGCCCTGATCCAGGGCCTGGGCTCTGAACTATTTACTCGCTCAGTCCCCTGCAACCAAGGGCCTGAGCCCTGAGCTAACTGCCGGCTTTACTCCGCCCTGCACCAGAGAGCCGGAGCTTCGGGACTAACTGACTGCTTGTTCCCCCAGTAGTGAGTCGGTGTGGCTCCCCTCCTGCCTGGAAGGGTCGAGCCCCGGCTAGGACCGATTACATTCCCTGGAGTACAGTATCCCAAATTTGCAAAGGGAACATGGAAGGAGTATTTTTTTTTTCATGCTCAATTTAAATAGCTTAGGAGGCCTAAAATCCTCAGTGTAATATATCTTTGAATGATCTCTTCTCTAAAGATACCCATCATAACATATACCCACTCCTGGGTATATAATTCTCTGTGTGAACCACAGGAAATTCCCAGCCTCAAACTTATCAGCTATTGGTTCCAATAGACTTCTCATGCCCATCCTTACAATGGATAATAGGTGCTACCAAATGCTCTGATTGTCAATTCCTTTCTGACCTGTGTTTGAAAAGAGCTCCTGGACTGCTACAGTCTAGTACTTTAGACTAGTGGTTACCTAGTAGTGCTACAAGGCTGGGGAACAACTAAGCAGCAATTCTGCAGAAAAGGACCTGTGGATTACAGTGGATGAGAGGCTGGTTATGAGTCAACAGTGTGTCCTTGTTGCCAAGAAGGCTACTGGCATATTGGATTGCATTAGTAGGAGCCACGGCTGGTTCCAGCTTTTTTGCCGCCCCAAGTGGAGAAGGGGGCAGGGGGGAAGGAAAAAAAAGCCGCGATCAGCAGCACTTCGTCGGCTGCTCTACCGTGCCGCTTCATTCTTTGGCGGCAATTCGATGGCCAGTCCTTCCCTCCGTGAGGGACTGAGGGACCCACCGCCGAAGACCCGGACATGCCGCCCCTTTCCATTGGCCGCCCCAAGCACCTAGTGCCTGGAGCCGGCCTTGGTAGGAGCATTGCCAGCAGATCGAGGGAAGTGATTATTCCCCTCTATTCAGCACTGGTGAGGCCATATCTGGAGTATTGCATCCAGTTTTGGGCCCCCCACTACAGAAAGGATGTGGACAAATTGGAGAGGGTCCAGCGGAGGGCAATGAAAATGAGGGCACATGAATTACGAGGAGAAGCTGAGGGAACTGGGCTTGTTTAGTGTACAGAAGAGAAGAGTGACGGGGAATTTGATAGCAGCCTTCAACTACCTGAAGGGGGGTTCCAAAGAGGATGGAACTCAGCTGTTCTCAGTGGTGGCAGATGACAGAACAAGGAGCAATGGTCTCAAGTTGCAGTGCGGGAGGTCTAGTCTGGATGTTAGGAAAACGGTTTCACTAGGAGGGTAGTGAAGTACTGTAATGGGTTACCTAGGGAGGTGGTGGAAATGCCATCCTTAGAGGTTTTTAAGGCCCGGCTTGACAAAGCCCTGTCTGGAATAATTTAGTTGGGGTTGGTCCTGCTTTGAACAGGGGGTTGGACTAGATGACTTCCTGAGGTCTCTTCCAACCCTAATCTTCTATGATTCTAGCTCACCTTGTCATTTTACTGGCTATTGCTATTTAAAGAGCTGCAGTTTCAGTTCTGTTAATCGCTTGAAATTCTAAACTCCATGGCTCCCATGTCTTTTTGCGGCTCCAGAATTGATAGTCCCAGCTGCATAGTGTGGTTGTACCAGTCCGCCCATATTGAAATTGGTCTGAGGAGAGAACTGTCTCCACCCTCCAAATAAGGAATGAGACCAACATGTAACTGTCATAAAAACATGCTTAAGTTTCAACAACTGTAGTACGTGGATGCAGTATTCACGTGGTGCTCAGCGCCAGCCCTTGTAAAGCAAGGCACATCTTCCTCTGAGGTACCTAGCTGAGCTAGGACTGTGTCAGGAGAAGATCATTCAGCTCCTGACATGCCAGCTCTGCCCTGGACTCCTGACAGCAACTTGTCAAGGCTGCTCTCTGCTCAAGCTTCAATTGCCTCAGGACCATGGCCACACACAGGAGCATGATTCAAGAGAGCTATTGTTACATAATATATAGCTTCAGAGAACAATTATTACAGGTAAGTGATTCTCTCTTATTTACAAATACCTCACCACTCCACTTCATTAAAGGTGCCACAGATCCTGAATTTTTCCCCAGACTTACTATCTTTGGGGTCCATTTTAACAACTCATCACTAGGACAGGGAGGGTTTCTATATAGCTCAAAAAGTATGGGATCAGCAGCTTTATTAGCTGGACACAACCAAGTGAAGGAATCCACTAACATTAAAAAGATGTAATGCTTGGCCATATATATAGCTGCATAGACATTCATTTTTCCAGAAATCGTATTGTTTGTGGGTCCCAGTCTGCCAGAATGGCAAGAGAGAGCACTTTGACATATCCCAAATATGGACATGCCTCAACTTTCCTTTTTCATGTCTTTTTAATTAAAGAGAGTTTGTAGAGATCTGCAAATTCTGACAAGGATAAAGCAGAGATTTTTAAAAGTCACTACCACATCCATCCTTGTGATAGAAACACTTGCTTTGCTTGAGGAACTGTAAGCCTAGACACAATTTTAGGCACTCAGATTAAACTTGTAATGATCAAACTGGTTCAGGGCTGGAAAATTCCCTTTACATTCATTGATTCCAAGGTCAGAAGGGACCGTTGTGATCATCTAGTCTGACGTCCTGTATAACACAGACCATAGAACTTCCCCAAAATAATTCCTAGAGCCAATCTAGAAAAACATCCAATCTTGATTTAAAAATGGCCAGTGATGGAGAATCCACCACAACTCTTGATAAATAATTCCAGTGGTTAATTACCCTCACGATTAAAAAGCTATGCCTTATTTTTAGTCTAAATTTGTCTAGCTTCAACTTCCAGCCATTGAATAATATTTTGCCTTTGTCTACTAGATTGAAGAGCCTATTACCAAAAATTTTCTCCCAGGTTGTAGATCGAGTCACCCTTTAACCTTGTCTGTGTGGGATCCTGACTGAATGGGGGAGGCAACCTAGTGACAGATGATGTGGAAAAAAGCTGAAGTACTCAAGGCTTTTTTTTTTTTGCCTCGGTCTTCACAGACAAGGTCAGCTCCCAGACTGCTGTTCTGGGCAACACAGTATGGGGAGGAGGTGAGCAGCCCTCAGTGGTGAAAGAACAGGGTAAGGACTATTTAAAAAAGCTGGACATGCACAAGTCTATGGGTCCAGATCTAATGCATCCGAGGGTGCTGAGGGAATTGGCTGATGTGAGTGCAGAACCACTGGCCATTTTCTTTGAAAACTCATGGCGATCGGGGGAGGTCCCAGACGACTGGAAAAAGGCAAATATAGTGCCCATCTTTTAAAAAGGGAAGAAGGAGAACCCGGGGAACTACAGACCGGTCAGCCTCACCTCAGTCTCTGGAAAAATAATGGAGCAGGTCCTCAAGGAAACCATTCCGAAGCACTTGGAGGAGAGGAAGGTGATCAAGAACAGTCAACATGGATTCACCAAGGGCAAGTCATACCTGACCAACCTGATTGCCTTCTATGATGAGATAACTGGCTCTGTGGATATGGGGAAAGGGGTGTATGTGATATATCTTGACTTTAGCAAAGCTTTTGATATGGTATTCTTGCCAGCAAGTTAAAGAAGTATGGGTGGATGAATGGACTATAAGGTGGATAGAAACCTGGCTAGATTGTCGGGCTCAACAGGTAGTGATCAATGGCTCGATGTCTAGTTGGCAGCTGGTATCAAGCAGAGTGCCCCAGGGGTTGGTCCTGGGGCCGGTTTTGTTCAACATCTTTATTAATGATCTGGGATGGATTGCACCCTCATCAAGTTCATAGATGACACTAAGCTTGGGGGAGAAATAGATACGCTGGAGGGTAGGGATAGGGTCCAGAGTGACCTAGACAAATTGGAGGATTGGGCCAAAAGAAATCTGATGAGGTTCACAACTTAGGATGGAAGAATCCCATGCACCGCTACAGACTGGGGACTGACTGGCTAAGCGGCAGTTCTGCTGAAAAGGAGCTGGGGATTACAGTGGATGAGAAACTGGTTATGAGTCAGCAGTGTGCCCTTGTTGCCAAGAAGGCTAACAGCATATTGGGCTGCATTAGGAGGAGCACTGCCAGCAGACCGAGGGAAGTGATTATTCTGCTCTATTTGGCACTGGTGAGGCCACATCTAGAGTATTGCATCCAGTTTTGGGCCCCCCACTACAGAAAGGATGTGGACAAATTGGAGAGTCCAGCAGAGGGCAATGAAAATGAGGGCACATGACTTACAAGGAGAGGCTGAGGGAACTGGGCTTGTTTAGTCTGCAGAAGAGATGAGTGAGAGGGGATTTGATAGCAGCCTTCAACTACCTGAAGGGGGGTTCCAAAGAGGATGAAGCACGGCTATTCTCAGTGGTGGCAGATGACAGAACAAGGATCAATGGTCTCAAGTTGCAGTGGGGGAGGTCTAGGTTGGATATTGGGGAAACACTTTCACTAGGAGGGTGGTGAAGCACTGGAATGGGTTACCTAGGGAGGTGGTGGAATCTCCATCCTTAGAAGTTTTTAGGGCCTGGCTTGACAAAGCCCTGGCTGGGATGATTTAGTTGGTGTTGGCCCTGCTTTGACGAGGGGGTTGGACTAGATGACTTCCTGAGGTCTCTTCCAACCCCAGTCTTCTATGATTCTTCTGTGGTTGTCTTTGAGAAGCTAAATAGATTGAGCTCCTCGAGTCTATCACTATAAGGCATGTCTTCTAATCCTTTAATCATTCTCATGGCTCTTCTCCATTTTATCTACATCCTTCTTGGATTGTGGATACCACAAATGGAAACAGCAGCAGTTGTGCAGAGGTAAAATAATCTCACTGATCCTACTCAAAATTCCTCTTATTTATGCATCCAATAATTGCATTAGTCCTTTTGGCCACAGTGTCATACGGGTTGCTCATGTTAACTGATTATGCACTGTAACCCACAAATCTTTTTCATAGTCACTGCTTCCCAGCGTTGAGTCCCCAATCCTGTGTCCTACATTCTTTGTTCCTAGATGTATACATTTACATTTAGCTGTATTAAAATGTATATTGTTTGCTTGCGCCCATGTTCCCAAGCAATCCAGATTGCTCTGAATCAGTCACCTGTCCTCTTCATTATTTATTATTTCCCCAATTTTTGTGTCACCTGTTAACTAATGATTTTATTTTTTCTTCCAGGTTATTGGTAAAAATGTTAAATAGCATAGGGCCAAAAACCAATTGTTGCAGGAATGCACTAGAAATACTCTCTCTCAGTGATGATGATTCCCTATTTAAAGTTACATTTTGAGATCTATCAAATATGCATGTTAATTTTATATCTTTCTGGTTTTTAATCAATATCTTGTGCAGTACCAAGTCAAATACCTTACTGAAGTCTAATGCAGCATTGTTGCAGAGTCAGTCCCAGGATATTAGAGACACAACGTGGGTGAAGTAATATCTTTTATTGGACCAACTTCTGTTGGTGAGAGGGACAAGCTTTTGAGCTCACACAGACTTCCTGTGATCTGGGAAACTGACACTTTGAGTATGCTTTCCCCAGACCTGAAGAAGAACTTTGTGTGGCTCAAAAGCTTGTCCCTCTCACCAACAGAAGTTGGTCCAATTAAAGATATTACCTCATCCACCTTGTCTTACTGAAGTCTAAGTATATTACATTTGCCAACCAAACTTGTAATCTCACTGCAAAAAAAACATATTTGGTTGTCAGGATCTATTATCCATAAACCCATGCTGATTGGCATTCATTATGTTAACCTCCTTTAATTCATTGTTAATTGAGTCCTATATCATTATCGGTTTGAGAAATGCTCCTCACTCCTATTCTAGCTTCCAGATATTCACCTCACTCTAACAAATCTTTACACTTTTGTTTCCAATTGGTTTGATCAAGTCACTCTCCAGAATACTTTTAAAGTATAGGATAAAATGAAGAACACCCATGAAATATAGGAATATCAGATTTGTAAGTTCTTTTTGTTTCCCGTGTCTCCTTTTAAATATAAATTATCTATATATTAGCTAATGTTGAAATAAACCTGAAGCCTATAGCGACCTCTACTTTTCAGATGGATTCATTTTGTTTTAGAAATTACACAGGTCTGATCTCATTGCAGGGTAGATGGTTTCTGGAAAGACGGAGGCAAATTGCACAAGGTATTCGAAAGGCATAGAGATTTTTAAAAAAGCATAATGTTATTGGCATGTCATAACTCAAACAGGTTGATCTAGAGAAATAGTATATTTTACTCATTTGGAGGGAATAGGAGAGTGATTGATTGATTTATAAACAACTGTTTCCACATCAGTGTCAGTGGTTGCCTTTTAAAATAAGCACTTGCCAAGAACTACCAAACAATGGTATCTAAGATACCACAATTTCTCTAGAACAATGTAAAATAACTTTGGTACTTGTATGGTAACTGTTTTGTGCTCACTGACAAATACTGTACCTCTACAGAGTCTTTAATTCCACATGGTCTCCCGTTCAGGTTCTATAAATTTCATATGGTCCTGATCAGTGATGAGCTCCCAAAATCCTAATAACCATTCCCTACCGGGTCCTCGGCGGCACTTCAGCGGCGGGTGGGGGGGGGTTCACTTGCTCCGGGTTTTCGGCAGCATTTTGGCGGCGGGTCCTTCACTCGGAGTGAGTGAAGACCCCCCCCCCCCCGCCACTGCCGAAGTGCCGCCAAAGACCTGGTAGGGAACCGCACGGTGAGTACAAGCCCCACGTGCCTGTCTCCCCCACCCAGCCACCCGATCCCAACCCATTTCCTGCCCCCGACTGCCCCCCTAGAACCCGCAACCCATCAACCCCCCCGCTCCTTGTCCTCTGACCACCCCCTCCTGAGACCCCCCACCCTAAGTGGCCCCCAGGACCCCACCCAACTCGCCCCGCTCCCTGTTCCCTGACTGCCCCGACCCCATCCACCACCAACCCAACAGACCCCCCAGAACTCCCACGCCTACCCAACCCCCCCCATTCCCCGTCCCCTGACTGCCCCCCAGAACCTCTGCCCCCTTCAACCCCTCCTCCCAGCCCCGGCCCCCTTACCATGCTGCTCAAAGCGGCAGGAGCTGCCGAGCTGCCCAGAGCACTGGTGCCGGTGGTGCGGCGCCGTGGGGCTCTGCGGGGGGTAGGGGGGAGCGGGGAAGGGGCCGGGGGAGCCTCCCCAGCTGGGAACTCAGGCGGGCCGGACAGGACAGTCCCATGGGCCGGATGTGGCCTGCGGACCAGAGTTTGCCCACCTGCCAGCCCCTTTACAACCAGTTCTACACTGGCTTCTAAATTTAACAACTGGTTCTTGCGAACCGGCTCCAGCTCACCACTGGTCCTGATGCAAGGTTTGTAGAACCTGCAAAGCACTGACCCAAGCACTCAAAATTTAGGGAGCAGAAGCCACATAAGTGTTGTTGGATGGCTAGGAGGCCTGTCGAAGAAGAGGAGGGGAGAGTCATGGGTGGTGGTGGGGGGGGGCACCAACTGTAGTAGCCGTGTGAGGTGGAGGAAAAAGGAAGCCATATGGGGATCTGGGGAAGTGGTTTAGGGAGGAGTAGGGTTCATTGTTGCACATCTTGCCATCTGTGGAAGCTCCTGTAAAGTTTGCTAAGCCAAAGGGATTCCTGTCACTGAGCACTTCTTACACAATTTTTAAATCAAAGAAATTGTTACACCTGTGTAGCTACATTGAAAACAACAGGGTTGCCCAGGTGTAACAAAGGGTACTGTTTGTAGATAGTGGTGTTGGACGGGAGAGCAGATTTTGGCCTGCAGAGTCTTTGAATCGTGTGAGGATGCAAGAGCAGGGAAGAGCGCAGCTTGACTTTCACATCCCAGTTTTTGAGCGATGGCAGTTAAAGAAAATGGGCATAAATCTCCACTGCCTGCCACACTGTGTAGTTATTTATTCTTGTGCAAAGGGAGTGGAAAGTGGGTGCAAAAAAACTACTATGCTGATTTTAGCAGCATTTTATTCTGACTTTGCTCGGATGAAAATGATTACACAAGGTGAAAGGCAGTGGGGAGTCAGAATAAATATTTGTATACTGAGCATATATATGGAGTAAATGAAACAAATAGAAAATCCCATGAAGACATTTTTACTGTCATTTTCAGAGCAGAACTGCTCTTTAAGGGGGGGATCAGAAATTAGATTTCTTACACAGTGGTTTTGTGGAGTGACCGGGGTAATCTCTGCATATCATAGACCCATGTACTCAAAATCAAAATGCATGTTTTCCAGAGTTCTTTGACTCCACAGGCAAACTAAACAAAGGGAATTTAGCAGATACAAGAAGTCCACAGTCACCAGCTGTAAACTTCTTAAAGCCCTTCTGAAAAGTTCCTTATCAGAACACCCTCATGACAAGGTCTCCAATTCACATGCAAGTCACACAGGGCAGAAAGTTAGCTGAGAGGGAGGAGAGTAAAACTTTTTGGGTGATTAAACTGTGCATTTCATTATATATTTGTTAGCTTTTTAAGTGTAACCTTAACTTCAAATTTTCAGGTTTTCTAATGTGTTGTTGTTAAACTGCAATATATATATGTATATATGCTTAAGATTCCACCCTCCCTTTAAATAAAAAAAATTACAACCTTTACTTCATCTTAAACTATTTTGGTTGACAATTGTTCACAGGTAGGCAATCATTAATAATAATTACTATTAGTTAATAATTGAAAACATATTCAGTACTGTACAATACACAAAAATAAAGAGTTCCTGCCTCAAAACCTTATCGTCTGAAAGATAGGAACATGAACAGCACAGCACACTGGGCAATGTAGAGGATGGATAACTTAGGAATTTTGTTCTGTTTTTTAATTAGTTTCTATAAGACCACATCTTGTGCGTTTCATAGAAGCCAGACTTCTCATTTGAAGAGCATGCATTTTTTTTTATTGCTGAAAGTATGTATCCATTTTTTCTGAGTAATGAGTCTTCCAGTAAACAAGTAATTATTCATGGTCATGGGGAAGCTGCTGACATTTGTTTGAGTCTCATTTTTTTTAGGGTTTAGGTCAGTAGTTCTCAAACTTTTGTACTTGTGACCCCTTTCACATAGCAAGCCTCTGAGTGTGACCCCGCCCCTTAGATATATAAAAAAAGTGTTTTTAATTTATAACACCATTATATATGCTAGAGGCAAAGTAAGATTTGGGGTGGAGGCTGACAGCTCATGACCCCCCACGTAATAACCTTGCGACTCCCTGAGGGGTCCTGACCCCCAGTTTGAGAACCCCTGCTTTAGGTAGTATATTGCTGTTCATTCCCTCAGCCCACATTACGTAGTGATATCATTCCATTACTGATTGTCTCTGCAGACAAGCTATACTTTTCTGTATTAATCAGAACACTGTTCTTCATTTTTTTTCTGATCCTTGCGTCCTGAGGAGGGGGCTCATTCCACAGTCTCAGACCAGCCCCCTAGAAAAGTCCATTTCCCACACAGACGAGCATTAGGCTTATTGTTGAGAGTTCCATTGGGCCAGAGGAGTGGAGCTGTAGACCATGGTCTTCATCTCAGAGCCTTACACAATCTTTTAGGTATCCTGGGCCCAGAACATGGACCACTTTGAAAATAAGGACTGATACCTTGAACTTGATTTGAAATTCTAGAGGAATCCAGTGTAGTGAGCGGAGGATAAGTTTGATGTGCCTACAGTATTCTGTGTTGCTGAGGGGATGAGCTGCAGCGTTCTGGAAGAGTTGGAGTTTCCTAAATGCTGAAGGCTTCATATATCACACTGCTGTAATAGAGTGGATGAAGGTATGAGTAACCTGAGGTCAGGTCTTCATCTGGTGGGATAGGACCAAGTCTCCTAGCCAAGCTCAGATGGCAGAAAGCATTACTTGCAGATGCTGCTATGTGAGAACTCAGTGTTAGTGAAGAATCCAGGGGTATATCTAGGCAGCATTTTGAAGTGAGCAGCAGTGAGCTTCCCAGCCTGGGTCCATTGACTTAGGCTGGTGGGGTTCACCCTTGTGCTCTAAAAACAGCTGTATAGACAGAACTTTGAAGTTGCAGCTTGGGCTGGAGCTTGGACTCTGATGCCTCGGGATGGGGGTAGTCTGTCAACCCAGGCTGAGAGGCTTGCTCATGTGGGATCCAAAATGCTGTGCAGATGTACCCCCAGAACACTCCTAGGCTATGGCCTGAATTGACTAATTGTGGGTGTGTATCCTCAACCGACGGAGACGGCACTGTGACTGTGAACTGTTCAAAATCCTTGCCTCTGCCCACCTCTGTGTTCGGCTTCAGTCAGCTCCTCTACTCGCCGTTGCCCCTGGACCTCCACTAGGGAATACACAGAACATAGGGGTCTCCAGGGTAAATTTAACTCAGCCTCAGGTGGCATAAACTTTTTAAAGAATTCCCCACTGGTGGATGGGGGTGATGCACATCTCCATCCCCTTCCTAATGGGTAGTTTTAGGGTTACCATACGTTTGGATTTCCCCAGACATGTCCGGCTTTTTGGTCCTCAAATCCCCGTCTGGGGGGAATTTTCAAAAAGCCGAACATGTCCGGGAAAATAGGGAGGCATAAGCCAGGGTCCGCCTGGCCCCAGCACAACCCGCCGGATCCGCAGCGCAGCCCAGCCGCCCCGGCTACATTGTAGCAAGCTAAGGCGGGGAGGAGAGGGGGCGCAGCCACAGAAGGTGGCGGAGGGGCCGTTGCTGCCCCTGCAGGCTGGGCGGACCGCGTGCCCCAGCCGAGCCCGCAGGACCACGGGGACGCCGAGCCCAGCCAGTGGCTAGGCCTTCCCTCGTGGGCGGGGACCCCCCGGCCACTGGGGGACCCTTCCTGCGGCCCCGTCACCCCGCCCGGCTCAGAACCCAGTGCTGCGGGAGCTGTTTCCAATGGGGACAGACAGGCCGGGGAACGTGCTCGGCTATGGCAGGAAGGAGGCTGCGGCATGGGGCGGGGAGTGTGGCATGTGCCGGGGCTGCAGGGACCCATGCCGCCCCGGTCGCTGCTGAGCATCCAAAGCCCCTGCCAGGCAGAGGCTGCCGGGTGTGCGGGGGAGCAGGGCAGGTGGGGGGCGCAGAGGCTGCAGGGGCGGGGGATGCAGCGGCTGCAGGGTGAGTGGGGAGCGGGGGTTACAGAGGCTGCCGGGGTGGGTGCAGGGGCTGCAGGGTGAGTTGGGAGCGAGGGTCACAGAGGCTGCCGGGGGGGGGGGGGAGAGGTGCAGAGGCTGCAGGGCAAGTGGGGAGCAGGGAAGCACTTAGCAACCCCCAACCAAGATCAGAGCGGGAGGGAAGAGGGGGAATGCAGGGTGCTCAGAGGAGGGGGCAGAGTTGGGGCAGGGACTTTGGGGAAGGGGTTGGAATGGGGGTGGCGAAGGGGCGGGGGTGGGGCGGGACTGGGGGTGGGGAAGGGGCGGAGTTGGGGCAGGGCCAAGGCCCCCGTGGAGTGTCCTCTTTTTTCAGTGTTGAAATATGGTAACCCTAGGTAATTTGCACTGCTAGTCCCTTCCCAACATGTTCCCTCTCAGGTGAAACCTGGATCCCACAGAAGATGATGACAGGAAATATTGATTCCGACAGGGTGGTGCCCTCCACTTTTGGATCTTAGCGGAATGATCCATCCCAAGGCGATCACCTTAAAAAGAATTTAAATGCACCCTAAATCAGACAGATTACAGCCTAATTTTGGCTTATTGCTGATTGCTGTCAGACCAATTGTGAGTTGAGTTTCTGCATATTTATTTGCAGCACAGATGTAAAAATGACTATATGAAATGAATGCTTCCCAGCAAAATAAATTAATGTTCCCATTGTTTGTACAAAGTGTGCATTTGTTTTGCGAATCAGCGATATTTAGAGTCAGCCATGTTTTGAGTTACCCCAATGGTGACTGCTTCTTGATTTCCTTGCTTTCGCTGAGGCTCTTGTGATGACACAAAGGAGGTGGGGCAGTAGGTTGCAGTTCCCAAGTAAAATTTTGAAGTTCTGGTGTCTTGTGTTTTTAGCTGATGATTCCTGTTTTGTTTGTTTTATTTGAAGTGTTATCGAGAACTAAATAACTTATCAACTGTTCCAACTGAAACTTTAAATCAGCAGCAGAGATAAAAGATCATTAGGGCTGTCAAGCGATTAAAAAAATTAACTGCGCGATTAATCGCACTGTTAAACAATAATAGAATACCGTTTATTTAAATATTTTTGGATATTTTCAACATGTTCAAATATATTGATTTCAATTACAACAGAGAATACAAAGTGTACAGTGCTCACTTTGTATTTTTTTCATTACAAGTGTTTGCATTGTAAAAAAATGAAAGCAATAGTATTTTCCATTCACCTAATACAAGTAATGTAGTGCAATTTGTTTATCATGAAAGTTGAACTTACAAATGTAGAATTATGTACAAAAAAACCTGCATTCAAAAATAAAACAATGTAAAACTTTAGAGCCTTTTATTTTAGAGTGCAAGTCCACTCAGTCTCACTTCTTGTTCAGTCACTCAGACAAATAAGTTTCTTTACATTTGCAGGAGATAGTGTAAACAAGAAGCGGGCAGCATTATCACCTGAACGTGAGAACAGGTGTTCTCATGGCACTGTTGTAGACAGCGTCACAAGATATTCATGTGCCAGATGCACTAAAGATTCACATGTCCCTTCATGTTTCAAGTACCATTCCCGGGGACATGCGTCCATGCTGATGATGGATTCTGCTCGATAACAATCCAAAGCAGTGCGGACCGGCGCGTGTTCATTTTCATTATCTGAGTCAGATGCCACTAGCAGAAGGTTGATTTTTCCTTTTTGGTGGTTTGGGTTCTGTAGTTTCCACATCGGAGTGTTGCTCTTTTAAGACTTCTGAAAGCATGCTCCATACCTCGCCCCTCTCAGATTTTGGAAGGCACTTCAGATTCTTAAACCTTGGGTCAAGTGCTGTAGCTATCTTTAGAAATCTCACATTGGTACCTTTGCATTTTGTCAAATCTGCAGTAAAGTGTTCTTAAAACGAACATGTGTTGGGTCATCATCCGAGACTGCTATAACATGAAATATATGGCAGAATGCAGGTAAAACAGAGCAGGGGACATACCCCTCTGGAGTTCAGTCACATTTAATTAACACCTTATTTTTTAACGAGCATGAAGCATGTCCTCTGGAATGGTGGCTGAAGCATGAAGAGGCATATGAATGTGTAGCTTATCTGGCACGTAAATACCTTGCAATGCCAGCTACAAAAGTGTCACTGAAATGCTTGTTCTCGCTTTCTGGTGACATTGTAAATAAGAAGTGGGCAGTATTATCTCCTGCAAATGTAAACAAACTTGTTTGTCTTAGCGATTGGCTGAACAAGAAGTAGGACTGAGTGGACTTGTAGGCTCTGAAGTTTTACATTGTTTTGTTTTTGAGTGCAGATATGTAATGAAAAAATCTACATTTGTAAGTTGCACTTTCACGATAAAGTAAGGTAACCAGACAGCAAGTGTGAAAAATCGGGACGGGGGTGAGGGGTAATAGGAGCCTATATAAGAAAAAGACCTCAAAATTGGGACTGTCCCTATAAAATCAGGACATTTGGTCACCCTACGATAAAGTGATTGCACTATAGTACTTGAATGAGGTGAATTGAAAAATACTATTTCTTTTGTTTATCATTTTTACAGTGCAAATATTAGTAATCAGAAATATATACTTTGATTTCAATTACAAAACAGAATACAATATATATGAAAATGTAGAAAAACATCCAAAATAGTTAATAAATTTCAGTTGGTATTCTCTTGTTTAACAGTGTGATTAAAACCACAATTAATTTTTTGAGTTAATCGCGTGAGTTAACTGCAATTAATCGACAGCCCTAAAGATAATCTGTTCTACAAAATTCCCAAAGGCAAAGACATTCAGATTTTTTTTAACATGAAAAATCCTGAAACTGCTCTGTTTCTTTTGAAGTTTTGATTGACACCCACACACACCCAGACACACACTCTTGTCTGCTTATGAGCCCATCATCGAAGATGCTGATCGCTTTGGCTTCCAGTTAAGCCATTAGGAATCAGTGCCATGGAGCTCTTTGACCATACTTGTAGAATAGGTGCTCATCTTCCTCTGCCATATTCCTCTGGGTTTTAGAACCTATTATTTTTCACCAAAATGTATTTTAATAGCTATCACTGTTTACGGAAAGTGCTTACAGACACTTTGAAGAAAAGGGTGTTGTTTTTCATTTTACTTCTATAATTGCTGCAGATGTTGCATAGCCTCATCTATGTTAGTTAAATATTATGCCTCTGTAACATTTTTGATCCTCATTAATTATAGCTCAGGAAAGCATACAAAGACAACCTGCCTCTTTAATACAATCAAGATTAATTGCATGGTTCCTTCATAAGAACGAACCACCAACAGCTTAACAAAAAATGTTTGTCTTCAAGCAGCCCTTGGATAATTTTTTTTTAAAACTGTTACAGGAAGTGAGTGGCTGCCAAATTATCATGCCCGTGAGCCTCACCCTCATTATCAGACTAAACGAATGTACACACCCTTGCACTTTTATCCTCTTCCAAGCCCAAGGAAAAGAAAAGGAGGGAATAAAAAAATCTTTACACAAAAGTGTCTCTGAAGTCTGGAATGTGCCTGGTTGTTTGAAGACAAGATTTATACCTGCCAGCCTTCTTTTAAGCTCATTGTTGAGACTCGTCTGTTTTCAAATCAACCGCAGACTGACTGCTTCAAGTACTTCATTTTATAATGACCACATAATCTAAGATAAACGCACAAGGAATTGTGGTCACTTTCAGGCAGCAATCAAGTCCCTGATGCAGCTAGCGGGAGAAGGTAAACGGGGATTGGTAAGAGATGTGTATGGGGGGGGATGAGATATACAAGAAAGCAGACGGAGTGCAATGTCTGTGACATGGACAGCAAATATAAAAATGGATTTGGCCACTGCGAGTGCATGTTAGGCAGCTGGGTTTTAGTCCTTAAACAGATTGGCTACTGAATTTAGGCATAGGAGGGGGCATATTTTTATATAGGCAAAAGTGTTCATAGCACTTTATAGATGACAGAGTCCCTTGCCCGATATGCTCACATTCTAGTACAGAGACGAGAAGGACTGGGATATAAAATCATGTTGTTTAATTTATTTGTTAGGCCATATTTCTTGTTGGTTCCAATGCTTTTATATAGCTCATCCTCCCACTAAGAAACGCTGTAAGATCGCTACTTTCTATCTCAGAACTTCCTTTCCCGTTTCAAGACTAACCATCATAGCATCAAATGTTTCTACTCCGAGAAGCTTCAGGCTTCAACATTCCAGAAAAGCTCAGATGACTACTTGATTTTCCCTCCCTTTTTTCAGGAGGGATCAGTCTAAATCACAAGGTATTAGGGTGTGTAAAGAAGAAAAGGGGTGGGAAGGAAGAAAGGACAAAAAACAGAACATGCAGAAGAGGGGCAACATGTTCTGGACAGAGAACATCATTTCCTCTAGCTTTGGTTAATGTAAATCCAATATTAACAGGTATCAATGCACTAGTTATAGAATATGTTGAGGTGATGTGGACAGAAAAAAGCCCATCATAAATACCCCACCCCAACAATTTGCAGATTTATTTATCATTCATTTTGCAGTATTACTCAGAGCCCCCCCCCCCCCCCCCGCCAAGTGTGAGGCCATAGTGCTGTATAAAAACACACTAAGATGCATTTCTTGTCCTGAGGAGTTTACCATCTAATCTGAAATACTACCGAACATTTGTAGCTTGCAGATGTCTGCTACTCCCACAAACAATTAGGCATTCTAAGCTGGCAACATAGTGACAACACTATAGGAGAATCGCTGTACAGCAGTGATTGAAATAAAATTAAAAAGAGAAAATGATATTTTTATCAATCCATTCAGAATCGTTTTCATTGGTTTAGGCACTAAGAAGCATTGTAGGACTGATAACAGAAGGATGCAACAGATGTCATGACCCCAATAGGCTGGTTTATAGCATTTTATTTGGACTGCACATCTCTTTAGGTATTTGTTAAAGATGGACATGAGTTACAGTAAGCTTGATTCAATGCCTATAAAGTCAGTGGGAGTCTTTCCATTGACATCAGTGGGTGCTGGATTGGGCCCAACATTAGGCTCTGGTTCTAGATTTCTAACTCTCAATGTTCAGGGATGTTTAGATGGAGGGTTTTAGTTATCAGTTTTAAAGATAAAGGTCACTTGCAAAATTTCCAGGCTTATGAGATATTTGGGATGTTCCGATTTTGAGTTTTGATTAGGATCCATCTGAGTTAGAACATTATTGAAATTTTGCATCCAAATAAGTATAATTTTCAATACAAATAAAAATGTTTTCAGGACACAAGGTACAGCATTTGTTTTCAGCTAGACATGCCATTACAAGTCTGAATAAAGTGGATTTACGATTAAAAAAGAAAATGCAAAGTTCAGCTATCAAACTTACACAAAAGAATAATCCTTGTCTGGGATAGTAGGAAAAACACCTGTACTCTAAATGAAGTGTAGTGATAAAGATGCTTGTGTCCACAATGTCAATATGAGCTCAGTCACAATTGCCCTGTTGTTGTTTTTTTCAACAGATGAAAGGTTTCACATTTGTGCTGATATTTCTCAAGGTTTGATATCCTCTTACTGGTGCCAGCAGGAGGTTTGTGAAGTTCCCAAAGAAACCAATTTCATGAGACCATAGTCAGTGGATTGAAAAAAGGAACATAGGTCCACGGGGCAATCACAGGATTCCATTGTGGATACGAAGCTTGGCGCCTTTATAACTTAAGACCTTGGGTATCTGAGAAAATAGCATTCTGTATTTCATTCTGACATTTTAGCTCTTGGCAGCAAAGTAAGGACTATTGGTTGAGCTCAAGTCAAATGCAATGAAAGAAAAGCAGTTTTACTAAAAGAGATGCAGGTGAAGGAACTCACTGTCACACAACAGCAGTAAAAGAGAAAAATCGAAATATGTGGCTCTAGGCAGTCATTTCATTACAGTTGCTGTGTATCTGTCTAAAAATAGCTCACTTGCAATTCCAAGGTATTTAAAGCCATAATCAAAGCATCTTGTCCTAATTAGAACATTAGACATGAATTATACAGCAGAGACCCTGAAATTATACCGCACTGCCCCTCCATCTCTACACACACGCAATCCTACACCCACAAGCCCTCTATTATTTTCTGCCCAACACAGTTCAATCACAACAGTATCTCTTGTGCTATTATTTAATTTGAAATCTGCATGTAGAGTAAGAAATATTGAATTTAATAGCTATGTGCTGAAGACTTTTTTTGTACTGCATTGGCCCCATTCCCACCGTCTTCCATCTGGATCCATACTACCTTAGAAAGGATCACCACCATCTTCTTGCATACAACAAAAGCTAGATTCCCCCTGCAACTGACACTGCCCTTGCAGCCAGAATGCCTCCTCTTGTACTCCTTGTAGAGAGATGTTTATAGAAGATTGTAATTTAGAGATGCTCCCTCAAAAGGGACTGTATTATGAAAATAGGAATTTAGCGATGTGCCCTGGAGGTGGGGGTTGGGAACACTGCACGACTGTGTGCAGCAGTTCATCAGAGATGCTCTCCAGTTTGTTTTATTAAAGTTTTATTCCTTTCACAGTCATCGGTTTGTTATTTAATGAACCACAAAATAGTTTCAGCCTCCTCGCCATCAATTCTTTGTTTGACCTTCTACCCTACATCAACAGTCCCTGTTACCAAAATGGCTACTCATAGACTTTTGTCTTCACTAAATACTGCCTTTTCCACACTCTCCATTTCAGAGTTGCCTCACATTTCCCTCTCTCCAACTGCCATCTCATCTGCTTCCACATCACCCACTTAACCTCTGGTTTCCACCTGCCCACCACATACTTCTTGAACTTCAAACCATTTACTTCCAATCTCAGGACCCTCCTTCCCTCTCTCTCTCCTCCCACCTCATAGGAATGGCCATACTGGATCAGACTAGTGATCCATCTAGTTCAGTATCTTAGAGACAAGAGTGCTTTGGAGGAAGGTGGAGGAAAACTTACAGAAGGCAAAGTTATGGATTGATCTGCCATACAGGGGAGTTTCTTCCAGACCCCTGGTAATTAGACAGTGGCTTTTGCCTAGAAACTTGATAGTTTATATCTGTTCCCAGATTCTTGGGTTTTTATTCTTTGCTATTATAACCCTGAATATTCTTTTTATTTATATATAAAACAGTTTCTTTTCTTGTTCAACTGAGCTCTTGGTTTCAGGGATATTTTGTAGCGGTGGTCTACAGACTAATTGTGTGATAAGTGAAGAAGTATTTCCCTCTAGCAATTTTAAATTATCTGCCTTTCAGGTTCAATGAATCTCCCTCTCTTTTTGTGCATTGTCTGAAAGAGTGAAAAGGTAGAAGTTTCCTATCTACCTTCTGTAGTCATCTCTCTGACTCTCTCTCTAGGGGGGGAGGGATAGCTCAGTGGTTTGAGCATTGGCCTGCTAAACCCAGGGTTGTGAGTTCAATCCTTGAGGGGGCCACTTAGGGATCTGGGGAAAATCAGTACTTGGTCCTGCTAGTGAAGGCAGGGGGCTGGACTTGATGACCTCTCAGGGTCCCTTCCAGCTCTATGAGATAGGTATAGGTATATCTCTGGATATCTTTATCATGCCCCTTTGTATTAGTTTCTTCTCTAGAATGAAGAGACCCAGTTTTTTCCAATCTCTCTTCTCATGAAAGTTTTTTCATGCCTCTACTCATTGTTTTTGCCTGTTTCTGAAACCCCTCCATCCCTTTCAAGGTAGGGTGACCAGAAATGAACACAGTATTCCAAGAGTCAGCATAACTTTGATTTACATAATGGCATTATATTTTAGAATTATTCTCCATTTCATTCCTTGTGCATCCAAAAAAGAAAAAAAGTTAGACCACTGCTTATTGTTGAGCAAAGGTTTTCACTAAGCTGTTTGCAATGATGCCCAAGTCTGTTTCTTGTGTTGTCATAGTTAACTTAGAACCTAGTAAGGTATGTGTTCTGGTTATTGCTTTCAATCAGCATTATTTGCATTTGTCAACGCTTAATTTTAATCTGTTAAAATGTAATCTATTAACCTGATTCCTGATTTTAATCTATTGACCTAGCTTGGTTAGTTACCTCTGAAGTTCCTCACACTCTCTCCTTTCGTCTGACTAGCCTAAATAATTTTGTCATGGGCAATGCCACCTCATTGTTCATCTCTTTTTCCAGCTCTCTAAATAAATTACACAATACTGGCCTTCACACAGAATCTTGTCGACCTCTGCTGTTATCCTTTTGCCATGAAGAAAATAGACCACTATTCCTACTCTTTATTTTGTCTTTTAGCTGGTATTTGTAGTTCACTCCACAACTACTTAGTATCATTGAGTCTCTTGAGAGGAATTTTGTCAAAGACTCGACAGTCCAAATAAATTATGTCAACCAACATTCATTGATCCACCATATAAATCAGTGGTGGGCAACCTGCAGCCCGCAGGCCACATGCGGCCCGTCAGGGTAATCCACTGGCGGGCCACCAAACAATTTGTTTACATTTGCACGGCCACTCGCAACTCCCAGTGGCCGCGGTTCACCGTTCCCAGCCAATGGGAGCTGCAGGAAGTGGCGGCCATCACATCCCTGAGGCCTGCGCCACTTCCCTCAGTTACCGTTGGCTGGGAACGGCAAACCATGGCCACTGGGAGCTGCGGGCGCCCATGCAAATGTAAACAAAGTGTCTGGTGGCCCACCAGCAAATTACCCTGATGGGCCTCAGGTTGCCCACGTCTAATATAAATGAATGAATCAAAGAATTCTAATAGAGAGTTAGATAAAATTAGTGGTGCTCAGGGGCATGCTGTAAATATTTTTTTTAAATGGGGAATTGTGTGAATGGTTATGTAGTCCCACAATCGCAGTATATTCAGGGATCTGACCACAATTCAGTGTGGGCTTGAAAACCCTAACGAAAGCAGGAGATCTGAAAAAGGCTGTTTTATGCCAAAAAGTTTAAATTCCTTCTCTTTAATACCTTTTTATGTTACGATGAATTAAAAACCAAATATGAATTTTATTTTATTTTAATTTACAAGATTCACTGTACATGCAATAAGAGTATTTTAAGTCAGTAAGCCAATAACAGTTTTGCATCTGTACTTATTGCCAACATAGATTCCAACTTTCTCCTATCCAAGGGAAAAAAAACACAATCAAAACCTTCCTATTATTATCTCAAGCAATAGTGTTTTTTTTAAAGAGAGAGGCCTTGCAGCATGCTTGGAAAGCCAACAAACTGGCTTTGATGCTAGGAGTGACTTCCAGGAGGGCCCCTCACTGTAAAAATCCTATCAACATTACCCTCTCGTTGACCCCTGGACAATGTTAATTCTCTGCTGCTATAATATAATACAGTAGAACCTCAGAGTTATGAACACCTGGGGAATGGAGGTTGTTCATAACTCTGACTAAAACATTTTGGTTGTTCTTGCAACTGAACATTGACTTAACACAGCTTCAAAACTTTACTATGCAGAAGAAAAACGCTGCTTTTAACCCTTAATTTAAATGAAACAAGCACAAACAGTTTCCTTACCTTGTAAATTTTTTTTCAACTTTCCCTTTATTTAGTTAGTAGTTTAACACAGTACTGTACTGTATTTGCTATTTTTTTCCTCTGCTGCTGCCTGAGTGCGTACTTCGGGTTCCAAACGAGGTGTGTGGTTGGCCAGTCAATTCGTAACTCTGGTGTTTGTAACTCTGAGGTTCTACTATACAAAGAAAGAGACATTCTCTAAGGTAGCCTGAGTTTCCAAATCTTTTCCTGTTGATTTATAAAAAAAAAAAAAAAAAAAAAGAGAACCCTAACAAAATGCTTGCTTCGGTGCATTTACTAGCAAGGGTGGGATGAAATGCATATAAGGACACAGGAAACTTGTAGTGTTCCTATCCCCATGTGGGACTATTGAGACAAGATCAAGATAAGGAACACTGAAATCAAACTAAAGAAAGCCTGTACAGGAATACCTTCCTGTATCAGATCCTTATGGTAGGCAAGTATTGTTCCCATGACAGATCAACATTTCAAAGGGACATTGCAATAGCACAGAAGCTACAACAAATGTACAAAAGAAGATATCCCTGAAGAATGTGTGAAGGTGACTGGAACATGGAGAATATAAAAAATGGAAGAACAATGGTACTCAATCACTAAAACTAATGCAGCAAATGATGCTGCATATTACTTACATCTATCTATGGCAAAATCATATACATGTAATATTTTAGACTATTCATACAATGTTGCCATCCACATTTTAACAAAGTTTTCCAATACAGTTTGCATTGACATTATCCGATTTTCTTGGGGCTATGAAGTGGGGATTTTCATAGCATCACAGGGGGCTGATTACAGCAAAACTTCAACAAACTATGTATTCCTATTGCTGTAAGGGAAATAACCCGAAACGAACAGACTTCTGCATGAAACTTCCAAAATCAGCAATATTGTGAGCTTCCTGTATTACTATGGTTTGATCTTTGCACAATACAAAGACTGTCACAGTGCACATTTTACAAAATAATAGTCTCATTTAAATAACTATTGATCCAACCCAGTACACATTACTCAGGAAACGCTTTCACTGGATTTTGTGGGAGGTTTGCTTGAGTAATGACCAAGGCTCAAATCACCCCTTCCATAGGCATATAAAAAGGGGAGGAAATGCTGTGAGTTGTAACTCCCATCCCATTAGGGAGGAGGATGGGTTTCACCTGCAGGCACAGAGAGCAGGCTAGGGGCATAGCGTTAAAAGGCCATTGGTGGCATTTTGGCAGTGCTAAGTGCTCCAGAGAGTTGGAAGCACCAACCCATACAATTGCAGGATGAGGTAAGAGGAGAAGTGGGCAAGTCCCTACTGCATGTGTGTGCTTCCTTCCCACCTCTGTACCAGAATAACCTCTCAGGAAGCCATACTGTCATAGGAACGTCACTTGGCTGAAACCCTACTGCCCTCAGGACTGTGTCAGTGTGCTCAGGAGGTTTCTACGCAAGTAGTGCTGATAATGTCAATGTAATCTTGCATCTAAAATCCTACAGGGGGATGATGCTTTGGTGAGCAGCCCCTCCTCCCATCCCCCCACTAGCTCCTCCCTCTTCATAGCAAAGGGAGAGATGTGATGCCATTTCCATTGATCTCCCTCACATTTAGCCCACTTTTACCTGTTTTTTACCCCCACCGTTTTTTAGCCCATGGTCAGGCACTCCCCATAAGGGATGGTCTGGCTCTGAGTAAGTACAGCCTTGTGTAACTATGGAAAGAATAGCATTAATACTGAAGCAATTGAATGTGCACCAAACAGCAAAACTACACAATATAATACTATTTCTCCAAATGAATAGTTGATTAAAGGAAAGCAAAGATCATAAAAAGAAAAGGTCTGGAAAATAAAGCTGTCAAATATAAAACAACTGGTGAACCACAATGTCACACAATGCTTGGAGGCCCCTGGTGCATTTTCCTGAGGTGCTTCAACTGTTGAAATACAAAAGCTAATCATACTGGAAAAATAAACACAAGTGGGAAGGTGTTTGTTTAAAATGGCAAACCTTTGTAGAGAAAAGGTGGGCCAAGTACACACCCACCTTGTCTCTAATATTGTGGGATCAACACAGCCACAACAACACTGCATAAAGCATTTTGTAGTTAGTAATAGCTTCATGCTTGGGTTTGCACACATGTAATGAGAGCTACTTTGCAGGCTGAATTTTTGCTGGCTTGGCTCTGCTTTGTATCTCATTTACATAAATCCATGTATGCTCCTCAACGCCAAATTTGTATATCACATCTCCGACTGCAAGTGGCATTTAATTAAAACCATAAATTATCTTTTAATGATGAACAGTGAAGGTATTGACAAATGAGTTATTTTTCTGTTAAGATTAATTACATCAAAGTTAGACACACCAATGTGCGCCTGGGCAAGGGTGTTTTGATTGTTGCTAACAAGCTGTATGGTATGCTGCTACACTTTTTTCATGGGCAGATAATAGGAAACTAACAAAAACCTGTCGTGTCATGACTTATTGGCTTCAGACACCCCACTATGAAAAGCTTTGGACCACCAAACCTGTTATTGGCATCTCAAGATGATGCATCTTTAGGATTGTAAAGAAACGTGACTAACCTCAGTTGGTTTGCAGAGGGCCATTTTATCAAAGCATCTCCCGTGCTCAGACTGTTACATGCATAAAGTTGTTCAGCTGAAATACTGAAGTCTATTTTTTCCCCCTACATGTGCATCCTTATAATGGAAAGCTCCAGAAGCAGGATGCAGATATACAAAACATATGGACCTAATAAGACAATCAAAGCTCTTTAACAGAGAGAGAATATTAGTCAACAAGAAACTCAGAGACAGATTTTGCCACCCTTACTCTCTGAGGTATACTAGCCATTGAAATCAGTAGGCCTACATATGGAGTAAGGTATTATTCTACATGAGTAAAGTTGAAAAAATCTCTAACTAAAAGCCAAATACTTTAGGGTGAAAATGCATATCACAGTTTGCTTAATGCCCATAAAATGTATGATCATTTCCATAAAATAATTCTTCTACCTCAGAAATGTGGAAGTTGGAAATGAACAGGTACGGGATGTAGCCACTTCACTCATGCCACCTATTCTTTCTTCACTTATTATCACTACATGCAAACATTGAATCTATCTCCCCTTGTAAGTATTCTCACACTTGCTTCTTATCAAACTGTCTGTACTGAGCTACCTTGATTATCACTTCAAAAGTTTTTTTCTCTTACTTAATTGGCCTCTCAGAGTTGGTAAGACAACTCCCACCTGTTCATGCTCTCTGTATGTGTGTATATATTTCTCCTCAATATATGTTTCACTCTATATGCATCCGAAGAAGTGGGCTGTAGCCCACGAAAGCTTATGCTCTAATAAATTTGTTAGTCTCTAAGGTGCCACAAGTACTCCTGTTCTTTTTGAGGATACAAACTAACACGGCTGCTACCCTAATACATGCAAGTTATATCTTTCCACCAACCTCAACTACTGTATTCCCCTTTGTTGTGTTCTGAAACAATTATAAATATATTGTTGAATATATACAGACAAATATGCTATTTAGCTGAATAAGAACTAAAGACTTTCATACTAGTGTAATCTCAGGGTGGATTAGCAAATTTTCCTCTCAGTCGATGTATTGAAGGAGTAGCAAGATTCCTTTCATGAATGAAGCAGGAAATCTTATCACTAGGGATTTGGAATGTATCAAATACACCTCTACCCCGATATAACGTGACCCGATATAACACGAATTTGGATATAACGTGGTAAAGCAGCACGCCGAGGGGGCGGGGCTGTGCACTCCGGCGGATCAAAGCAAGTTCGATATAACACGGTTTCACCTATAATGCGGTAAGATTTTTTGGCTCCCGAGGACAGCGTTATATCAGGGTAGAGGTGTATATGGTCTTTTATGTTTATATAATTGGTACATTTGCTTGTGTTTAATAACTAATATGTATACTATCTTTTTAATAAGTAATAGTGTACTATATGTTAGAGGTATATAAAACATTGGAAATTATACCCTTAGTAAGGAAATGGAATTTTACAACCTTCTAATAGTATGTTCTTCTTAACTTTACATATATTTGTGGAAATTATAAGGAGGCAAAGTTAAAGTTGCTAAAATGTAGGCTTTCATTCAGCAATTCCATTTTCAATAATCTGTTAGTCATTTGTTATTTTGACTTGTATATATTGTTATGCAAATTTAATTAAGAGGCAACGTTAGGTTTGGATGGGTGATATAAGTTGAGTGCACTTTTTTTAATTTAAAAAAATGAGAAAAATTCTAACTATTTTGTTTTTTTCCACTTTTCAACCAGCCCTAACAAACTAGATGGGACAAAGCTCTACCAAATATTCTGTAACAGACAATCCTGCAATGGCAGGGGAATGCACTAGATGATCTGCAACACAGTCAGTTTTATATTACTGTTACTTATTTGTATTTTCTTAGCACCTAGAGGCCCCAATCAGGCCACCAATTGCGCTAGGTGCTATACACATATCCATCTCTAATTTCCTGATGAGAATATAGTATTTGGTTTGTATATAAGAAAAAAAAAGGTGAAAAAGTTAGAGGGGAAACCCTTTTTGTAATTAAAAATAATATTCAGAATGTAGGAGCTTTCACCCATTCTACAGCGATGTGCAACTAACCTGACAATAAGCGAACACCAAAAACAAAAGAAAAAACATAAGATCCACTATGTAAAATTAGCTTCTGTAGTTAACAGAAGCTGAGACAGATTTCCATGAAATCAAGGACCCTATGGCAACCGTAATGGAACAACTGCAGTCTTTCCAAGAATTTTTGTTTTAAAAGGGGATTGGAAGAAAATGTACAAGGAAGAATTAATACAAGAGGATTACCTCCTTCTTTCATTGTTCCTTTTTATTTATGTTTTCAAACTGAGTGAAAAAGAGTTGCACATAGAAAAATACATATATTTCTGTTCAGCACATTTAAATGTTAGCTCAGGCCCTTCTTAATTGTTTTGTTATATTAAAAGTTTTATTTAAGTAATAACTTTGCCACTTATATGTAATTCTGTGAAACACTTGAATGTCTCCTAAGTACATATGAGAGGAATGATTGGGTTAACGAGCCATAATATTTTGGAAATATACCTAAGTACATCTAAAGCCGAAAGATATGTTGTGTATAGTATGTTCAGGATATGCAAGCACACATGAAATTTATTTATATATACTATTAAATTTGAGTCAAAACAGAAACTGCTTTAACATCTAAAGAAGACAATAATCCCACCAGCTTGCTCCACATAAATTTATCACAACAATGAACAAGCACAATAGTGCTTCACAAAGACTTTCTAACCAGTAAGATTTTATATAATTTCTGTGAAATCAAAATACCACAAGTATGAATCCTTTTCAGAAGGACTTACATCTAGAACTATGACTTCCTTACGGTTACTAGGTTAGTCAGTCCCAGCAGCTGTATATGAGATTGCTAAATCTGTGCTATTCCTGGTACAATTTTCTCCTATGGGAGATTCCTTGTTACTAAGATTTATAAAGTGAGGGTATTGTGATGTCATCTCTTACCATTGTGCTGCTTTGTTGTTCTTGCATTCCCATCTTAATGACCGCACAAGTTGATAGACTCAAAGAAAAAGTGGAGATATGTAAATTCAGTGGTTGATGCTGGGAAGGTGGAGCAGATTTCTAAACTGGGAGGCAGTGAAGGGAGCAACTCAACATTCAAACTATTTGAAAGAAACCTTTAATGTCTCATCAGCCTGGCACTTTAAAACCGCCTCCCCCGCAACCTGTCCTGAAAACTGGAAAAACTGGGTGTCTGACTGCAATTTATGGAGACATTAGTAATGAAAAGACATTACAGATCCCATGACAACTTTGGTTTTTGGTAGATAGAAATGTTATCTTATCCTCTAAAATTAGATCCATATATTGTTCTGGAGCCACGTGAGAAACTGCCATTAATATCAAAATTACAAAATAAAGTGATTATTTCTTAGCTTGTAATTGAAATCTGAAATTTCAATGCATTTTGATAAAATTTTCATGAACAATTTTGCGAATATGTTGTTTCATTTTTAGACTAGCTCTCCTGTTTGATAATTGGTATGTTGCCATTATCAATATTTTTAGCACTTTTCGTACCACTCACATTTTGAAGCACTGTAGAATGCAATACAGCATGGGGCCGGGTCCTAAAAGCTGCTGAGTGCCTGCAACCCCACTGAGGTCAGCACATCTCTCAGGATTTGACCCATGACTTAATTAATCTATGGGCTGAATTTCAGTGAAAGGATACTTTTGTGTTTTTCATACACAAAGAGCAAAAATGCATCATTTCAGTCTGGATGTGTCATTTCAGCATATGGAAAAGAACAAAGAAAGAACAAATGTAAGTCTCCATGAGAGAGCGCAGTGTGATGAGACCCATACAATTCATACAGTGCACTGTCCCTGCAGCAGTTAGAGAGTTAGTACCTTACCTTTAAAAGTACAGGTCCTGAGCCAGCAAAGTTTTTAAGCATGAGTAGTCCTATTGGCTTCTAGGGGACTACTCACATGCTTAAAATCATCTGAGTGTTTATATGCTTTGCCAGATCAGTCAGTGTACTTCACATTCCTTCTGCTCGAATAATCGACCTTTTCAAGTCAGCACTGCCTGTTCTAGAATTTGGTAGGTAGGTTCATGGTAGGTAAAAAAGAGCAAGTAAATCCATACCTCACATCTTCAAAGTTATCATTTTAAGTTAACATTTAATTTCTATTGATCTTTTTTTTATTACTGAATATGCTTTTAACAGTTCTGGTTTGCTACAGCTGGTTTCCTGTTATTTCTGCCAAATGTGAAATAGCTATAAAACTTGAAAAGGTTCTGGTGCTGTCACTGCATGAAAAATTGCATCTACGGAGGAAAATTAAGTATGAGCTTTATCCTTTAATTGCTTTAATCTTATTTCATAAGTCAACTTTTTTACCCCCAGCCCATCTCAAAGCTTCCGATACGTAACTATTTTTTGCCCTTTAGGTTATGTTATTTCAGTCAGGTATAATGTGTTCATTAGCAACAACAAAAGAGATGAGAATTATCTGCTTGTATTTCAGGTCCAAACCAACTTAACAGTCCCCATATTTAGCTAACAAGAGCAGTGCCTCTGGCTCATCTTCACAAAATATGTAATCTAATCTCTAGTAGACAACATAAAAGGTGCTGGCTGCAACCATTTATTAAGGAAATAGATCATGCCAGCAGACAAACTAATAGAAAATGGTTTAGTTACTCCCAAGGGGCCAAATCTTTCACTCCATATGTAGGCAAATCTCCCACTGAGATCAATGGAAGTTTTACTTGAATAAGTAAAGAATAGCCTAGAAGTAGTTCAAGGAAAAATTAAATGCAAGTTCCTTCTCGCATGAGTGTAGGGACACACTCAGGGTGCGTGTGTGTGTGAGAGAGAGAGCGAGAGAGAGAGAGAGAACACACACAGTAGACTATAAAGCATATTATCAGCAGGAGTCTGGGAAAACCATATTCCTCATGAGTAGCGGAGCTCTGAGTGAGTTATGCACATCCTCTCAAATGTATGCCAAAAAAGTCTTCTGCATATGCCACTCATTTTACAGAACAAAAACTATTTTGGAAATATTTTAAAGCATTGACTTTTTTTTGCTATTTTTCAGATCCCTCTACCAATAAAGCTGGGCTCACTTAACTGCAATGAGCCTGCCTGTATAGGCCCTGAATGGAGAGGAAAAAAAAAAAAAGTAAATATCAGAAACTTCTTTAAATTATAGAAAGTGTGTTTGTATACATATATATGTGATATTGCAGGACCTCTTAGGGCTAGAAGCAATTGCTGTGTATCCTATTGGAAATTTGGGACTCTCCCTTTTGCACTGAATTAAGACTCACACTTTTAGCTTTACTGTTGCTCTGGTGGAGATGGATTAGTGGGCAGAGTGAAGGTGAAACAGCCATAGGTAAGGCTAAGATTTTTGTCATGGATATTTTTAGTAAAAGTCACAGACAGGTCACGGGCAATAAAGAAAAATTCATGGGAGCCCATGACCTGTCTGTGACTCTTACTAAAAATATCCATGACAAAATGGGGAGCTCAGATATGGGGTCCCCACACTGCCTGCAGAGGCTGTGCAGCTGCGAGGGCCCGCTCTGAGCTCTGGGGGTCCTCACCCCCAGTGAGGGCTAGGCGCTCCACAGTCTCCTGCCGCCTGCAGCGGCTGGGAGCTCTGGGGGCCCCACCGCCCACGGTGGCTAAGAGCTGCAGCCCCGCCACCAGCGGCGGCTTGGAGCTTGGGGACCCTGTCACCTGTGGCAGCCAGGAGATTCAGGGGTACCCCCACCTCCCGCAGCTGCTGGGGAGGGGGACGAGGGTACCCTACAGCTCCAGCTGCTGGGGCTGAATTCACAGAGGTTGCTGGAAGTCACCGATTCCGTGACTTCCACGACCCCCATGAAAAAATCGTAGCCTTAGTCATAGGTGCAAAATAATCAGACTTTACACGCACACCCCTAATTGGCAATGTACTAGCATATCCTTTTTCTGCACCGAAACTTTGAAATGAAAGCACTTTTCAAAGGAAAATTATATTTGAATGATATGAAATAAATATGCCATGTGATGTTCAGAGATTTAGTTTTGCCTTTCCCAATCTCACTTTCACCCAGTTAAAAGCTGGGGCCACCTCCTTTTATTTGTTTTGGAGGTTTTTTGGGAAATGGGAAACTTTGTACAGCTGAATAGTCAGGTGATCACCAGCTAACCATATGTGAAGAAAAGGAAGTGGCAAAATTTCAAGTCACACAAAGATGAGGCATTCCTGGTCTTGTCTCCGTACTCTTGTAGCTATGCTTTAAGGGTAAGGTTTTCAAAATGCTCGGTATTGACCTAACTCTATTCTCATTGAAGTCAGTGATAAAATTCTTGTTCACTTCAATGGGAACAGACTTAGCCCAATGTTAAATGCTCATCCTAAATCTTTTTTATGACGAATAAAGATCCTGTGTTTTAGGGTATACAGTAACTATTTCTGATTATAGGAAACAATAGTCTAATGTCCACTGTTTGGCTTTTTTAAAGAGTCCATCAATTTCATCCTCATTCTATCTGAAATTCTCAGTCGTCTCTCCCTTCCTTCGCAAAAACTCCACTTTTTGACAGTTGAAAAAGTAGCAATCACAAGCACCAACGAGGGGGGAGGTGTGCCTGCCTCTCTATAGAGATTCTGAAAGCCAAAACTTCAGACAACTTCTTAAAAAGGTGATATCAGGTAATGCTTTAAAATAGTCTGTTAGTCTTTTGGTTGTTATTTCTAATATACCCACTTACAAGTTTGAAAATAGTATTTCCCCCTACCCCTGTAGTTCAGATTTTCCTGTTTGGAAAGGAACTGAAACATGGCTGCTTTTGTTTCACAGTTTCAACTTATAAAGCACATTATCATCCCAAAAGAAATCTGTGCAGTAGCGTTACCAGTTGAAGTTAGCAGAGTTCTGGAAAGAGGATTTGGTGGTTGTTTGCTGCCTCGGCGCCAGTGAGAGGGAGCACAAAACATCTGGAGTGAAATCCTGGCCCCACTGAAGTCAGTGGGAGCTTTACCATTGACTCAATGGGGTCAAGATTTCACCCTTTGAGTTAGATTCACTGGGAGGACTTAGGTGTGTAACTACCACTTTAGGCACCTAAATCCAACATTTAGGCACCACTGGCATTCACAAAACCACTGGTCAGCTGCTGCCACCTAACACTGTAGATGCCTACAGTCCTTAGGTACCTATGGGTTTGTCTGCACAGGGCCACAGTCCAGACTATGGAGATGTGAATGGTAGCGTACTCTAATGTGTTGTGCTCTGACTCCCCCATGGAGACCCTGCTGGTGTGACTATGTTAATGTGAACTAGGTACCTTTTAGTGGACACCAGCAGGGTCTACACAGCATGGTTAGAGCACTACCCGTTAGAGTGCAATTCACACCCCCATAGAAAAGACTGTGGCTCTATGCAGACAAGCCCTAAATTTCCATTGGTAAATTCCGTTAGGCACCTAGGTTCTGCCACTGGGCAAGCACATAACCACCTAAGTCCTGACACCACTGAGCTGCTCAGCATCTAATTCATGCCTAAACTGCAGCGTGATTCACAGTCTAAGCTCTCCCCCATCCGTCGGGTCTGATCTGATAGGTTTTCTTAGAAACACCTAAGAGCACAACTATCAGCTTCGGGCCCACATAAAACAGGAAGGAGCAGGTTCCACACTTGTGCCCAATAGCCAGGTGCTTAGGATACTCCCTTTGCACGTGGGAGACCCACGTTCAAATCCACCTGATGGGAAGCAGGGATTTAAAGCGTGGTCTGCTCACCGCCCTGGTGAGGGGGCGGTAACCACTTAGCTATCAGGTATTGTAATATGAGACTCTGCTGTTGAAGCTGTTCTACTGTGTATAAAATACTTAAATATTCATTGTACTAGGGACTGGAGCCTTTGTCTCCCAGGTGTGAGCATGCTAACCAGTAGACTATACAGTCTCTCTGGTCCAATAAATATTTAGGCATTTAATACAAAATGGTACTCCCAATCCTTGCAAAGGACTCTTGCATGGCTTGGTTGAACTGGACCCTGTGTGTTCATTCAGCCATAGGCAGTAGCTTATATTGTTGTTTCACAACATTTTAGTTGATCAAAGGAGCAACACAGATTCAATCTGAATCCTAATTCCATCCTGGCTTGGTTAAAGGAAAATTGTCTCCTGAAGATATTAGAAGGGGAAAGTCCTCCAAGGATGACAACGCAAGAAAAGCATTATCTTCATTGACTGCCTTACCTTTGAAAGAATATTCTATTGTTTTTTTCAAAAGCTAGGTGTGGACCATTTACCTGTCAGTGCCGTACCAGTTCAGTTAGAAGCCATGGTCTATTTCAAAGTATTCAAATCCTCCCGGAGGTGCCAGACATAAATGTGAAACTGATATCCTAAATGAAGTAATTCTCAGATGGAATGTGACCCAGTATTTGTAGTGACTTTACTTCTGCTTCAAGTAATATAGTGTGATTCCAGGGAAGTGAACATCATCCCTCACAAAGTGACATTAAAATGAAGAAATCATGTTTTTTTTTTATCCAGCTGTTTAAAAAAAAATCCAATACATTTATGGAAAGATTTTTCCACCTTCCATAAAGAGAAAACCCAGTGGAGTTCCTTGGCCATAGCCTCTTTTGATTCCTCTGCTGATGTGAGAGTTCTTTATCATAGAATCATAGAATATCAGGGTTGGAAGGGACCTCAGGAGATCATCTAGTCCAACCCCCTGCTCAAAGCAGGACCAACCCAAACTAAATCATTTATAGTGAATAACAACCACATTGTATTCCTGTGAAAAAATATGGACCAAATTCTGATCTATATTAAACCAGTGTAAATCAACTCCAGGGAAGAATTATTTTGATTTACACCAGTTTAACTCAGATCAGAATTTGGCCCATTGAACAGAGTCTGGAGCCAGACTGCTGCCAAAAGTAATGTATTTACCTATGTACTCTAAAGTGTAAATGTACATGTCCTGAGGGAATAATCACAAACATTAACATTTAATAATTATTTTCTTCTTGATGGCTTTATTAATTGAGTATTCCAAAACCAAAGTTGCTTTTGACTTTAAGCTACATTAAATGACAGCGAAGAAAGAGAAATTGAGTATGCCAGCCTGATCTTAGTCATTTGAACTGACTTCCTCTTGTCCAGTAAAGCCAATGTCCTTTCTAAATGTTATGATATTCCATGATTTGGCCTCTATCAATATCTCTGACATGGACATATTTCCAGACCTATAGCTGGATACTGCAATAGCCATCACTATTTTTTTCTTCTTTTGGTGAGAAGGGGGACTAGCACCATTAGGCCCAGTCCAATAGCTCTTGCTCCAGGTAGTGACAATTGTAAGATTAAGTCCTGGTATTGTACTTTTTCTTTGGCATAAAAATTGACACTCTGGGTCAGATCCCCAGCTGCTGTGGATCCACACAGCTCCATTCACTTCAGTGGTGTAAATTGGGATAGCACCCCTGACTTTTATGGAGTGACACCCGTTTACACCAGCTGAGGATCTGGCTCTTTATCTTACAGAACATGGAACACAAATGATATCCAGCACCTGGTCGTGCAATTTCCAAAGATTCAGAGTCTGCAAAAATTAAAACTAATTTCCCCTTTAGCTTACAGAGTTCCCGTGCATTTTTCTAATCTGCTACAACAGTTAGTGGTTAAACTGTATGCTTGTGGGTCTGGTACAGTACCATGGTTTGCTCTTCTGTACAGGACTTGGGCTCCACAGAGCTTGATTTTAGCAGGACTGAGGAACCTCTCTGCTGGAAACAAAACTCAGCATGCTCCTAAACTTGTATTTACAGGTACATAATTCCCCACATTCATTCAGCCTCATTCCCCAGCTGGTGCACTGAAATCTTGCAGTAACATTCTTTGTTCAGAATGGCACAGAAATATTGTAAGGTGTAGAGGCTACATTTGAATGCTGGGTTGTGAAATAACAATCCAGACAAAGTATTCTTCCTCTCAAATGAAGTCACGCTATGCTGAACACCTCCAAAGAAGTTTGTGGGCTAATGGGGGCATTGGTACTTTCACTAATCAACATATCTGAAACAAGTTTAACACAAGGAAACTTGGCTTCTTTAATTAAATGTGCAACTAAGCAAGCACTCCGTTTACTCTCTAATGTGTGCAGAAATAACAAAGAAAAGTTCTTTGGCATTAATGCCCTAAGCAAAGATGCATGCTGAAAGGTAGTGCTTGTTCAAACTAAACCTAATAATGACACACTTTTCAGAAATATTTTTTGACTGTTATCTCATGACAGTTGCGTTTCTGCCTTGAACAATATCTAGTTTTTAAAAAAAGAGAGAAAATGTATTATAAAAAAATCTTACCTGATGCAGATGTAAGTAACAAAACCAAAATCCAGCCAGGAGATCCGTCTGTGAATAAAGCTCTAGCAATATCCAATCCAAATAAGGCAAGAGGTTTTCACAGGTGGCAAGGGTCGTTCTCAGCCAGATGTTGCATGGTACATTTGTGGAGAATTTGTCACGAGTATCCACAGATCCACTCCAGTGTGCTGAGGTGCAGTATAAACCTTCACGCACTTGCCGTCTCAGAGGACTTCCCAATAACTTTTCCTTTGCTGCTTTCTCTTTAGCTTCAAAGTTTTGAAAACTACAGTGAATGGAAAAGGGGCTTTCTCTCTGTGGAAACTCACCTGCACCACCTAGAGGTGTACCACAGGATTAGAAAAGCCAAGCAGTTATCCTACGCAGATCTGACACCTACTCTTTTCCAATTCATCCCATGACTATTTATAGAGCTTATATACTACTTTCAGTTTTTTTACTCTTGTTTATATGGACATAATTCACTTAAAGATTCTTTGCCTGTTTGTTAACAGATATGGAGAGCCAAAACATGAGCTATAACACAAGAACCCAAATTTTTATGTATCAGAGGGGTAGCTGTGTTAGTCTGTATCCACAAAAACAACGAGGAGTCCGGTGGCACCTTAAAGACTAACAGATTTATTTGGGCATAAGCTTTTGTGAGTAAAAAAACTCACTTCTTCAGATGCATGAAGTGAAAATTACAGATGCAGGCATTATATTACTGACACATAAAGAGAAGGGAGTTATCTCACAAGTGGAGAACCAGTGTTGACAGAGCCAATTCAATCAGGGTGGATGTAGTCCACTCCCAATAATTGATGAGGAGGTGTCAATTCCAGGAGAGGTAAAGTTGCTTTTGTACTGAGCCAGCCACTCCCAGGCCCTATTCAAGCCCAAATTAATGGTGTTAAATTTACAAATGAATTTTAGTTCTGCAGTTTCTCTTTGAAGTCTGTTTCTGAAGTTTTTTTGTTCAAGTATGGCTACTTTTAAATCTGTTATAGAATGTCCAGGAAGACTGAAGTGTTCTCCTACTGGCTTTTGTATGTTACCATAAGTTGGTGGTGTCTCTAAGATAGCTAGGAGTGCTGGTAGCATAGGGTCTGAGGAGAGAGTACAAATAGCCAGATAATCCTGCTGTACGAGTGCCAATGCCTGAGATGATGGGGCATCCAGGGTTTCCAGGTTTATGGATCTTGGGTAGCAGAAGAATACCCCTGGTCGGGGTTCTGGGTATCTGTGTAGATTTGTTCCTGTGCTATAGCAGGGAGTTTTTTGAGCAGATGGTGTAGTTTCTTTTGGTATTCCTCAGTGGGATCGGAGGATAGTGGCCTGTAGAATGTGGTATTGGAGAGCTGGCTGGCAGCCTCCTGTTCATAATCCGACCTGTTCATTATGACTACAGCACCTCCTTTGTCAGAGCCTTTAATTATAATGTCAGAGTTGTTTCTGAGGCTGTGGATGGCATTGCGTTCTGTACGGCTGAGGTTATGGGGCAAGTGATGCTGTTTTTTCACAATTTCCACCTGTGCATGTCTGTGGAAGTACTCTATGTAGAAGTCCAGTCTGTCATTTCGACCATCAGGAGGAGTCCATGCAGAATTCTTCTTCTTGTAGTATTGGTAGGAGGGTTCCTGAGGATCAGTGCACTTTTCAGTGGTGTGTTGAAAATATTCCTTGAGTTGGAGATGACAAAAGTAGGCTTCCAGATCACCGCAGAACTGTATCATGTTCGTGAGGGTGGTGGGGCTGAAAGAAAGTCACCGAGATAGGACAGACTCTTCCACCGGGTTAAGTGTGTGGTTGGATAGATTAACAATATCATTGGGTGAGTTAAGGGTACTACTGTTGTAGCTCCCTATGGTATGTAGGAGTTTAGATAGTTTACTGTCCTTTTTCCTTTGTAGAGAAATGAAGTGTGTGTTGTAAATGGCTTGTTACAGGTGAGTGCAGTCACCCCTGGGCTATTGGCTAGGCTGGGTGGATGTGTGTCCCGTGTTCCTTCTCTCTCATATATATATATATATATATATATGTATATATGTTTTTTACAAAAAAAAACCTCACAAGCTTATGGTTTCATTCCACATTGGAACAAACAAATTTTGAAGCCTCAAACATTTTTTTGCTGAATAGAAATGTTGTTTTTCTGGCCAGCCATACAGTTAATCCCAAATGCAGGTAAGTCCGATAAAGAAGAATAGCTTAGTATTATGAAAACCTCCGTTTACATCCAATATCTAATATCGAAATTTGGCAGCACTGGGTGGTTCAGTGAAGAATATTTCTTGGGCAGGGGAATTAAAAAAGCATTTAAGCTCCAATGGAGTTTTGTAAATTCCAGGTTCATAAGATTAGGTTTCTACTGCATTAAATTGGAAAAACTCAGCAGCTGGGCTGAGCACCAAACTCATGGGCTCGGATTACATCCAAAACGTGTATGTGCATTTGTTGGCATCAAAAACTTGTGTGCATATGGCACCATCACTTGCCTCACCTTGTCAGCCTCCTGTTTGTGAGTTGGTATGAAATTGTCATTCAAGATTGTTTTATATTTTTAAGGATCCTTTTAAATAAAGTGGCTGTCACTCCTAAGAAGCAGTGACCCCACAGGAGTACCACTTATGGCTGCACATTCACATGCAGAGAAGAAAAGCTCATAGCTGCCAGTACCCAGCCTGGCTGGGATTGTCACTGGCTTACCACTTCCATTCTGCTTGGCACTAGTCCTTGCCAAAGTCCTGGGATGAGAGACAGGGCTGTCTGACCTCCTGACTGCTCAGTGGCACCCTGTCCCAACTGCCACTGTCAGCTGTAGGCAATTGAATCTCAGCTCCATTCCCCTGCTGAGCTGAGCAGATGAATAATAGGGACTGAGCTGGGAGCCACAGCGGAGAACAGTAGCTCTTAGAGAGCAAAGAAGGGGGCTGAGCAATCAGAAGAAGATGAGCTGAGACTGCTACAGACAAAAAGAGGAGTGCAGGATTGGAGAACCTTGAAGCGTGAAGGGCAGCAGAGGACACTGGGGAAAAGAACTGTGCAGGGGAGAGATGGGAAACAACCTTTTCCCAAGTGTGTTTATTTCATTTAGCTTAGCGACAAGACTGATGGAAAAAATAACAAAGGGTTGTTCACAATATTCTAGTTAAAAATAGAAATTATTATTACAGGTAGTTTTTCAAGCTGTGGAAACTATAGAGTATAATTAGGATACATACTACATGTGCTTTCTACAAGTGACCTGAACTACCCCTTTAGTTCAGTGCATGTGAAGAAAATATTTTCTATTGGTTATTGTGCCTAATGATCTTTCTCCTCTGGTTCTCACACTGAACCGCAGGGTGGAAAGGGGATACTTTGGGGCACCAAGGACAGAGTGGGTACACTTGGACAGGGGAAGGGAAAGGATGGCCATGGCAAGGGTGGTATAAAGAAACTCCAAGCTGTAACCTTACATAGCCTCAAGCATTTTGATTGTGCAGGTTTGATTATTTGTCTTTGTCTTAGGGTTCTGAGCTCTTTGGGGCAGCAGCCATCTCCTCTTGTGGGTATGTATAATGCCTCGAACATCTTGGGTGATACTGCAATATAAATAATCACCATTCCGAGCAGCACTATTTTGTGTTTTTTCATGGCAGTCAATAACCAAATAAGTCCCTCAGGCCTGCCTTTACCCTGCCTTTTGTGCTAGGCATCCTGAAACTAGAAATTCCCCACTGTTGCAATTCAGGGTTTATAACTCAAAGGGCCATAAAGAGGGCCCTTGACCATGTGAGTCATTTCCCCTTTTTCAGTAGAAAACATTTCTGCCTTCTTTCTACAATACAAAAACCTTCAAGTCCTCTCTTTGTGACAAAAATTGTGGCATCCATTTCAATGCAAAACATGTTTAATGGGGTTGGGGAGAAGAGCAGCAACAAGAATACAATTGAAGTGAAATCTGCACTTTCCTCAGTAGCAGAACTCCGAAGTACATAGGAGCGGCACTTCTGTCGGTGACCCTCCACCAGTACAGACAATGGGCCTCCTTCCCAGTGCCCCTTTGGAACTTTTCTTCCCCAGCTCCGGAATGCCTAAGGTGTGTCTGAGCAAAACTTCCTCCTGCCACACGTGCCTCATTTGGTGCACAGGTTGGCCTCATTAGAGGTTAACTGAGAATTAAATAGGAGTATACTCATACTTTGCTTCTGACCCTGCCTCATCCTCTGAACAATACTTCAGACATTTCTCTGGCTCCCTAATTCTGGTGCAATACAATCCACCTTTCCTCCACAGCCAGCTCCCTCCCCCTACCTACCTGCCTTCTGGCTACTAACCCACCTGCTTCTCCACTTCACAGGTTCTTACCCCAAACTTTGTGACCACTCTGTTTCCTCACACCTCACACTTGTCTCATGCTTTTCATTAGGACTGAGGTACAATATTTGGGAGGTATCTTGCATAAGGAATACATGCTGGGGATTGGGAAGAGTTTATAACAGTGAGGAGGATTAGGGCTCATTCAAGAAAAGACCACTTACCTGCTGGAAATTCTCCCAGTTTTCCAGGCTAGTGTCTCTTCCTGACTCCTTCAAAACTCTGAAGTTTGTATGTGCCTATGAACTCAACCAGACAACTAAGGATGAGCGAAAAACTGCATGTTTGGAGACCCTTTCCAAATTGTAACACACCTGGGTCAGCCTAGTCCAGGGGTCGGCAACCTTTGGCACGCGGCTCACCAGGGTAAGCACCCTGGCAGGACGGGCTGGTTTGTTTACCTGCCGCATCTGCAGGTTCGGCCGATCGCGGCTCCCACTGGCTGCGGTTCGCCACTCCAGGCCAATGGGGGTGGTGGGAAGCGGCAGCCAGCACATCCCTAGGCCCATCTCTGAATCTCTACAGCTCAAATGTTTTAATAGTGAGGGTAATTAACCATTGGAATCATTTACCAAGGTCTGTGGGGGAGTCTCCATCATTGGCAGTTTAAATGAAGATTGGATGTTTTTCTAAAAGCTCCACTCTTGTTCAAAGAGGAATTATTTCAGAGAAGTCCTATGGTCTGTATTATGCAGCAGTTCAGACTAAATTATCACAGTGGTCCCTTCTGGCCTTCAAATCTATGAAAAAAACCATAAGAGGAACCTTATCTCAAGCAATTTTATCAATGGCTGATTTCAAATGCTTTAGAAACTCAATTATCTGAATCACATTTTATCTGAAACTCTGTTATTCAAAACAATATCCTCATGGTCCTCACACACCCTGATATTATGGTGATGAGAGTCATATAATTACTTGGATAGATATAAATTTTCAGATAACAGAGGGTTTCAGAAAAGTGATTTTAGATAACTATGAATGGCGGAGGAACTTGGGGAAGCCCAAGAGCAAAACGCAAGTGTAGAGTGGGACATCATAGCTAAATTGTGTTTAGTTTGGATTAGCTAAAGCACTTTAAGAGGCCTGCTTCGGCATCACTAAAGTCAATTGGAGTTTTGCCACTGACATCAATGAGGCAGGGTCAGATACTAGGTACAGCTGTTAAAGCTCTTTAATGCTGGACCTCCATTAAAGCACCTGAACTAGAGCTCATTGGATGCTTACCATGCTGTCTTGCGCAAAAACTGTGTTTCTGTCTGAGTTTGGAGTTTCACTATTTCTGTGTCTTTGTTGGTCTGTATGGTTTTAGAGTTATGTACGTTACAATTTTTTCACTCGTCGCTATTCCTTGTCACTTCCTGTCTGTTGGTATTTCTGTAGTTGCTATTGTAAAATTATTTGCTTAACCAAATAATTGTCTTTATGTCTCTTAGTTTTGTTCTTTGGTACATTACTGTATGTACTGGTGCTTTTTCTTCTCATTATCATTTCTATAAAACATCCAGTACTTTATACTGGTACAGTTTTATTTTATTTTATTTTTTAGCTTGGGAGAAGGATCATTACTTTTAGATTAATTATTTCATATTCCAAACTTTCATAGTAGCATGAAAATTAGGATCCCAATAAGCATTTTCCTTCCAGAAAGAGTTGTGCCAATTTATTACGATCACCTCTGTTTCCTCCTGAAATTCTTCTTATTGCATTGTTCATTGAGGGTGTTTATCCTGATTCCATACCTGCATCTTCCTATCTATTAGAATTTTGTGTCAAGTGTATATGTTGCTAGGTTGACTCTTATGGGTTTTGTATTCTTGTCTTCATCTTTGCCTTTCTTGCCACTATTAGTAACTTCCAGAACTTTTCTCACTTTTACAGATCTAGTAGTCATCTGGCATAGCAGATGCCAATTTCAGACAGTATATATATTGTGCTCTCCTTTAAACCTGTGTGAAGATGTACATGTGTTTGATATGGTTTATATATGTTTAAGTAAGTAAAAAGAACACATGGCAGGGTGGTGTGGTCACAAAAATATTCTAACAAAAGATTAAAAGCTTCATATTCCAAATATAGTTAAAATGTTAAGTTGGAGAAACAGGCAAGATTCTTTTTAGCACTTTTCTGGCTGAGCTCACTGGCGATTTTATTAATGCATTGCAGAATAATGGACTCACCTTTGTTCCAAGGAGCTTAAGGCCAGACTTTTCAGAACCATTTTTGTCTTGGACAAGTTTATATGAAAGATAGACGCTGCACACTGATAAACTTTGAGTGTTTTGAGGACAGAGAGCAAATATGAGATCAGCCCTCCTCATCTTGTTGATTTTGCACAAAATGTCAGCGTCTGCTTAAGTATGAACATTGCCCCATCTTGTAAATAAACTGATAATTATTTTTGTAATCATTCTGAAAGCATGACATTTATTTTTATATAAAAGTTCCTGGAAGAGCTCATGGAATCACTTTATGAACCAAGTTATCAAGCCACTAAAATATATTCACTCATTTCTGGTGCATTGTAAGGCCTAAGACCCTTGTTTTTATACCTCTTTAAGACCACATAAGGCAGCATGTTATACCACCAGTAATTTTTAATTTTTAATGAATTAATCCATTACAGTTTTTCTTCAATAATTGGATGTACAATTAGCTTTAATGGAGAAATCTGCATGTGGGCTAGAAAAAGTGATAACTATCCAGGCCTCTAATGCTGATTTCTTAGAGCGGGACCAGGTGGGGATCTCCATGGTTCCATAGAATGGAATTTATGAAGCATTAATGAGTTTAGCTTCAATATCCCTGTGAAATTAGGTGGCATTATTACCTCCATTTTACACATGGGGAACTGAAGCACACAGAGAGAGAGAGATTAAGGTCAAAAGTGTCTGGAGTTTTGTGCCCAATTTGAGAGGACTCAGCCTGATTTTGTCAGAGTACTTAGCATTATATAGGATGCCATATTCTTAAGTACAACTCCCATTGACTTCAGTTGCAGCTGTGAGTGCTCAGCACTTCTGCATATAAAGCCCCATGTAAACTACATGCTGAGCACCCAGAAAATGAGAAACTCATGGTGGCATTTGTCAAGCTGGAAGGGGGGACCACCATGCTGGTAAATGGCTGAATGGCTCCTGCCCTCATGATTATCTGAACTCCCAATTATCCCAATTAAATCCGTGTCCCACCTGCTATTCGGATAACCAGGAGTACACTGTATTTTGAAAATAATAGAACAGCTCATATGCATGCCTGTCCTACCAGGTGTCACTCATCTTCCACACGGAGACCCTGTAAGGTTTCAAAATTCTTCAAAACTTTTCAGCAGGGTCTGCCTCTCTTGGTTACAGTGCCATGTCAGTTCTTGGATTGGGTGAGAGTGACCCCCGCCACCCCAAGGCAGGCTGGTCACTTTCTACAATTCTCAGTTTTTGGTCTGGTAGCCTTCCTCAACCGCTTCAAACCAGGAGATACAATTACCCCCAGGCAGATAGTGTTTCTCTAGGCATATTTACCTACCTAGCACATTGCATTAATTATTTCTCAGTAACTTTAGTTCCTGCAGGAAACTCCAGGAACTTCCCCATGGAGCCAAAATAGAAACACTAGCTCATAAAGATACATATGACACTTATAAAGCTGAGACCATAGTCTTTGCTTATTTCACAGTTCTGTAACTCATTTCACAGGCTGATACTTCCTGATAGTTTATTCATAATGATATCACGTCTCTCCCTGCCCCTCCCCCACCCCCCAGTCACTGCATTTCTTATCTTGTTTAAAAAAATAAATTAACCTCTTCCCTCTGGCAGGTAGCAATACAAGAGGAGAAACTGAAAGAAACCAGAACTTTTCATTGGTCTGTAATATCTGTCACAGGGACAATTCAGGGTGCATGGACAATGTGCCTCAGGCAGTAAAGGAGTATTTACCTGATGCTTTTATACAACGGGAATAATCTGTTTCTCTGTAATCACCAACACTGTAAGAAATTTCTTGCACTGTTAAATCTACAAAGCAGTAGGTAACTTCTGTATCCTCTTCAGATAGCAATTGGACAGCACTATACTCTCCTGCTACATAATTAGTGATCATGGCTTGATTTTTATTTAATTTTACAATGTAAACTAGACATGACTAGCACTGGGTTTATAAATTATAGGTGATCCAGGGTACCATGGTCAAACCTAAAGCCTAATTTAAACTGTGTACACAGAACATAACACTACAGGTAACACTGTGTCTAAACTACAAGCAGTTTTTGACCACATTGGTGACACACTTAAATTACAGAAAAATCAGAGATGCTTAAGGCATGTCTGATCAGAGCTAACATCTAGAGCTAATGGAATATTATATTCCATTTGCTATTCAGTTGACGTCTATGGCATTTCTTCTTTACAATGACAGGAGATTTTAAATTCAGATTCCTTAAATTCATTTACACTTCCATTATTCCCAATAACTTAATACAAACTTCCTAGGCTAAATATGTATCAAATGTAAGGGGGAAATTCTAGGATGTTTTCCAGATATTAATATACTTTGGCATGCAGCACATTTATTAAAGATATTGTTCTGAAATTCAATTTTGTTTATAACACCTTTGCTGGCAGATTATTTGCAATGAATCTAGATGGTTTGCAGATTTGATGAATATTTTAATATGGTATCATGTCACCTGTAACGTATGAGTTTGGTATACTACTAACTTTCAGGATGCATAATAAATTCAAGCTGTCAGCATGGTATATGAACAAACCCTGCTTTGTAATAATACTTTCTATGAGCATAGACAGTTTTAGGTCGGAAGGAAGTCAGGAGGCCCAGTCTGTTCTCCAAATATGCTTTTTGTTCTCCTTTTAAAAGTGAACTGAAAGGCTGCTTAGTTGCCAAGAGCAAAGTTCTGGGTTCTCAGTTTGTCCTACAACAGCTGATATCACTAACACCAAAAACAAGGTTAATGATAATGCTTTAGATATTAGTGATGTCCACAGAAGGTGGAGGAGACTAAGAACACTGGACTCAGGTTTTGGCAAGAGCAAACTATTTTGTTTTAAATTTCATTTAGTCCTCAGTGCATTTTCTGTCACTGACTTGGCTCTTAATCGGTTTGGGCTAGATTGTGCAACCCATTACTCCTGCTGCTGAGCATTTACTCATGCAAGTAGTCCCAATGAAGTCAAGGGAACTACTTGTCTAAGTGCTCACCAACAGGTGAAATTCACCCCGGTGAATTTCTCACCCCTGTTAGCATGAGGCCTACATCTACCTGAAATCCTATAACTCAATGTTTCTGAGGTACAAACTGGGGTCGCTGCTTGCGTAGGGAAAGCCCCTGGTGGGCCGGGCCAGTTTGTTTACCTGCCCCATCCGCAGGTCTGGCTGATCGCGGCTCCCACTGGCCGCGGTTCGCCACTGCAGGCCAATGGGGGCTGCTGGAAGCGGCGGCCAGTAAGTCCCTCGGCCTGCGCCGCTTCCAGCAGCTCCCATTGGCCTGCAGCAGCGAACCGCGGCCAGTGGGAGCTGCGATCGGCCAAACTTGCAGACAAGTCAGGTAAACAAACCATCCCGGCCCACCGGGGGCTTTTCCTACACAAGCAGCGACCCCAGTTTGAGAAACACTGCTATAACTGAAAAGGTAGATAGGCCACACATAAAGGTTGCATGATCTAGCCTTTTCTTTGTATTTTTCTTTTGATGTAGAAAAAGACATTGTCCAAATGTGATCCTTAGTAAGCTCGCATGGGTTCGGAAGTTTGTACCTGGTGCATAGATAATACAGTGGTAGACTTATTAGAGGTGTCATACATAGTTAGATTTATACACTTTACTTGTACCCGTCACTTCAATATCTGCATTTGGTGGTTTACTTCATATATCAACTGCTCTCTATGTAAATTCTAACTGAACTCCCTTTACCAGGCAGCACTTTCCCATCTTGTATTCTTTTTCCTGCTGTTTAGATGGGATCTGAGCTAAAATAGTTGTGTAGCATTTTGCAGACAATTTTTGCAGATAGCTTAGCAGCTATTTCCTTCAGAAGTGGAATACCTCAGTGAGGTCTTTCCTTTTAAACTACTCTTGATGAATATTCTTAATTTGTATTTCAGTAGTGCCTAGAGGTCCCCCGCCCTCCCCCGAAAGATCATGGATTCATTGTGCTATACAGACACAAAGTTAGAGACAGTGCCAGCTCCCAAGAGTTTACAGTCTAAATAGACAAGATAGACAATAGAGGAAAGAGAGGGATGGAGAGTGAAGTGATTAGGACTGGGAATAGAACCATGTCTTATTGGCTGGACCATAATGTGTAAAAACACCACCGTAGCTGTATATTTATGAATAAATAACCTTTACATATTTCTGTTTTCCCCATGCTAGTGCCACCTTAGTTTCTATAATACATTCAGATTATCTTCATTTGTAACTTAGCAAAGACTTCATTACTTCAGTTATTAAGGAAAGTTAATTTAAATGCTTAGCAAAGCCTGATGTGCTCTATGAGCTCCAAACTTGGGCATTAAAAGATGTTATCAGAACACACTGGTAGCCTTAATCTGAATTTACTAGATTTGTTGACTTCAGGCTAACATAAGGCCAAATTTTCAAGAGTCTCATAAACTGCATCCACAAAATTTGGATAGGTATCTACTTACATGTGTGCATTTGCATACACAAATGCATAGTTGCATTTATACTTATTTGTTCACTTGCATATTATGAATGTACCAATAGATGCATGTGCACATTTTCAGGCCATTTATTATGCTCCTTTGGAAACTCAGCCTTTAACATTAGCAAGAATGTTATATGATTTATCTCCAATGTTAAGCTCTAATGATTTTTCTATGCTATTCGTCCAGAGTATCTGAAGTGCAATGTGAGAGACTCTATGTGGCTATTTATGTGGTTCCCCATTATTGTATTATCTGGTTATCTCATAATCTTTAATGTATTTGCCATCACCTCCCCCCCCATGAGATAGAGAAGTACTATTATTACTTACAGATGAGGCACTGAGTGAGGAATTCTGGGTTCTAAACATAACTGTGCCACTTGTGCGCTATGGGCTTGATCTTGTAAAGAGCTGAGCGCTATCTATATGTAAGCCCCGTGGCCTAAGGCCGTAGAGAATAAAAATATCTTTATTTTCACCTATAGGTGAAATGGGAGAAGGTGGTCTTCAGAGACGGAGCTCCAGCCCAAGCCCACAGGTCTACACAGCTATTTAAAGCATCATAAAGTGAGCTCTGCAAGCCCGAGTCTGTAGACAAGGGCTCTGAGACCTGCTGCCATGAGATCCTGCTTGCTGTGTAGACATATCTTCAAGGTCTAGAGTCCAGGGTAGCCCCACCATGTGTACAGTCCCTGAGCTGGGGACACCAGGGCTTCAAGGTTCTGTGGCTCCAGGGCAGCCCTGGCATGTGGACTGCCCTGGGGTTGGAGATCCCAGGGTTTCCATACTACTGGGCCAGCTGACTTCCCTGACTGCCTGACTCCCACAGGCAATGGAGCCATCTTCCCTGAGAGTCAGGTAGCCTGGAGAGTCAGCTAGACCAGGAGTCTGAGAGTCCTGAGGTCCATAACTCTGAGGCAGTCAGCATGGTGGGGCTGCTATGGAGCCAGGGACCCCAGAAGCTCTGGACTAAAATCAATATGATTTTTATCCGTTTCACTGCTGCCCGCCTGTTAGGTCAGTTTCACCATGATAAGAATCATGTACATTTTAGTCAGCCCATGCTGGGGTTCTCGGGGAGCATACTTCATTTTAGAAACCTATTTTTAGAAACTCTGTTTCAGTGCACCAGGAGGCTGAATTCATGGTGCACAGTCACCCTTAATTCTGGCATTTCCTAACTTTTGAGTTCATGACTTTGCAACCTTAACAGTGTTCTTTTAATGTAACATGTGTAATTAATATTTATACAGCACTAAAGATGTTTGTGGTGCTTAGTAGACATAAAAAAAGTCCCAGTATGCAAAGTAAAAAATCTAAATTCCTCTTAACCTCTCTATTTTAGCATAGTATCCCAATTAAATCGAAAACACACACAATTTAACCTCTTCTTCTTCTTCCCCTTATCCCATCAACTTGGGTTAGGTCATCATGCAAGCATCCACCACCTTCCTCTTTCTGAAGTGGCACTAATATTCACTGCTTCCCATCTTCTTTGATGCAATCCGTCCATCACTTTGGCAACTTTCCCAGAAATCTTTCCTACCACCATCTCTCCTACCATGCTATATTCACCAGGTACCCTTCATTCATCCTCTGTATGTTCTAAACCAAACTCTGGACCTAAAATATCACAGATGTTTGGTTGACAGACTATTAAAAAAGTCAACATTCTGTAAGTTACCTGCAAATTCTAGATATTCTAAATTCATCTTTTCTTCATAAGACATTAATTCAGCCATACATTGCTGGTCCATGACTGTCTGTGTTGCCCTTTTTACCTTAGTATGATCTATTTATTCCCTCTTCGGAGTCTAATCATATCGTTGCTATTACATAATAGATTTGAACTCTCTTGCTGTAGACACAATCTATAAGATCTGGGGACATACAATTTAATCATCTTGGATAATTGTCTGATGGTAGCCCTGAAAATTAAGTTAGAGCAGCTGCAAAACATGTGGAATAATGAGATTTTATCTATATTACAGCCCTGATGAAATAATGTGGAGACCTTATAACAAATTTTATTGACCTCCTCTGGGGTATCATCATAATATCTCCTGTGTCAGATCTACATCATTGTAACTGGATTTTAAAGAATTTCTGTGATGGCTCAAAAAAAAAAAAAAAATCTGTTCCACAGCACTGCTTCTTTCAATACAATCTAAATCTCTTTTTCATTTCTCCTTTTAATTGGGGGTAGAGGGGAATGTTACCAGTCTTTCTAGGACTAGAACTCTCTGCTGATGTTAAAGTTTACCCAACATCAGTTGTAGGCTAGATTGCTACTGGCCCTTATGCAGATTGTGGTAGGGTGCAAGAAGTTTTCTTATACACCAGGGGTTGGCAACCTTTCAGAAGTGATGTGCCGAGTCTTCATTTATACACTCTAATTTAAGGTTTCGCGTGCCAGTAATACATTTTAACGTTTTTAGAAGGTCTCTTTTTATAAGTCTATAATATATAACTAAACAATTTAGATTGTTGTATGTAAAACAAATAAGGTTTTAAAAATGTTTAAGAAGCTTCATTTAAAATTAAATTAAAATGCAGAGCCCCCTGGACTGGTGGCCAGGACCCAGGCAGTGTGAGTGACACTGAAAATCAGCTTGCATGCCGCCTTCGGCACGCATGCCATAGGTTGCCTACCCCTGTTATACACCCTGGGCAAGGGATAGATACAATCGCAGCCCCTGCACTTGAGATTCACACAGACTGCTCCCAAGGCACACTGTTTCTAGGGGGTCACATCTATGACCCTCTCTCTGCACTGGCCAGCCAAAGGGGCTGCACACATCTGAGGAAGGATGGTACAGCCTGTGTATTTATCCTCACAGTACTCCTGTGAGTTAAGGAAGTATTATTATACCCACTTACAGCTGCATAGAGAGGCTAAGGGACTTCCCTAATATCTCACAGGATGTCTGTGGTGGAGAAGGGACTCAAACTCAGTTTTTCCAAGCCCTACGTTAGCATTCTAACCACTGGACCAGCCATCCTGTCATGCTTGGATCATCCAAACATTCCTCAAATCAAAGATATGTTTACTAGGTACAGCCTAACATATGTCTTTAGATTTGCATGTATCCAAAAGCAGATTAAAAATGCCACCTTCAAAGCAACATTGAAATACTTAACACTGATGGTTAAATTTAGTAGAGTTCTACAAATGTTTGTCATTCCATCTCTCCCTTCTTTCCCCCTCCCTTCCCCCGACTCTGTCCTTTAATAAAGATTGAACATTTGTTAATGAATGCAAAGACAAATACCAAAAGGAAGCAGGGATATACTGAAAAAAAGTCCTCAGCTTCAGATTACTTCAGTAAAACAATCAGAGTTACTGCACTGGGAAAGTTGGCGACAAACTGCTCTCTTTCTCAGAGTTGTTAATGGTTTTCTATAACATTAAAAAAAGGGAACTCACATTAAGTACATAGCATTGCCTCCTGCTGGTACATAAACTTGGATAACTTTCTAATGGAAATATAGTGTTTTTCCTTCTCTCCTTGTGTCTCCAGCTATGCTGGATTTCACCTTTAAAGTGCTTTGAGGAGAAAGGAGAAAGAGGCGGCACCATGGAGTAGGTTTTTAAAACCACTTTTCCTGATAGGAATAATTTGTCTCAGTAGGGTACAGAGAAAATGCATGTTACTCATTATTGTGCTCCTATGCAGTGAAATCTTTCAAGGGAAAGGCCACCCCTCGCTCTGTGTGACATCCCAATTCAGGGATATTGCCACCCTCAGAGATGTAGAATTTTACAGCAGAATGCTTACTACTTATTTTCAGGTTCTGTCCACTAGACTCAATTTACTTCTGGTACCAAATACCCGACTTGTAGCAAGGAAAATACAAATATTATTTGCCTTTATATAATATCATACTTGGTCCAGATTTACATTACTTTGTCCAGGCAAAAGTTATTCTGTAGAATTTATTTTATTGTCATCCAAATCAAATCAATGTCTGAGACTCTAGTGAATTTGGCTACTCACTCAGTAGCATTTCATAGAATCATAGAATATCAGGATTGGAAGGGACCTCAGGAGGTCATCTAGTCCAACCCCCTGCTTGAAGCAGGACCTGTCCCCAGATCCTTAAATGGCCCCCTCAAGGCTGCTTGAAGTGGTTGGGTGAGAGTCAGGGATAGCTGTCTGATTTGCCGAGGCTTCAAAACCAGAACTAAGAAGCTTAGAGAAGATTGCCTCAGGTACACCTTTATGGCGGCTGCCCTTTTTACCCAGTGTTGGTAGCACTTTGATCTGTTATAGGGAGTTCCTCCAGGCCCACGAGTTTCTCCCTTGGCTTTACCAGAAGGCAGGGAAAAGAGACAATCCCCTTTACTGTGACACTCCTCAAAGAAGCATAAGCATTCATACCTCTCTTGGCCTCCAAAGCTGAAGAAAATAGTGGCTCCTCCATCGTCGGAGTCCTCGGTGTGGGACTCTTTGGCTGCAGAAACATACCACTCTGGTACCAAAGGTACAGGGCACCCTCAGGCTTACCACTCCCCAGTGCTGCTTCCTTGACTCTGGTTCCCGAGTTTGGACTGTTGAGGCCAGCTGCTTCTTCAGAGTAGAGGCTGGAGCCATCACTCTTGATCACAGTGAGGCAAAGGCCTATTTCAGTACCAACCATCCTAGCGGCCTATGCAGTTGCAAAGGATCTTCTGAGCCTCTCCGTACCACCCTCAATGGTTACTCAGACCAATGGTGTCTTACCAGGGCCACTGTATGGCATTCACATGTTGTCTCCTGTGTTGGTGTCTGCTCCAGCACTAGTGGCTTCAGGCCCAGTGTCACATCCTTTGGTGATGGAGCTGGCTTTAAGACTGTGAGTATCCCCTCCACCACAGTGCATGGTACCAATAGCTAGAAAGCCCCCAGTGTTGCTGCCTGTACAGTAGTCTAGTCAGATCTTGGTCCCAACTGCCGATGACACCATCTGGTAATGCACCTCCATGACCCACCAAGTACTTGTGCTCCTCCTTAATCTGGAGTGGATTCCTACATCTTCCACTATAAGGAATCCAGGGCATCTTCCATGGATCATTATTGGTCTCATAGGAATCATCACAAAACTGGGTAACTGGGCAACTAAATGGCAGATGAAGTTCAGTGTTGATAAATGCAAAGTAATGCACATTGGAAACATAATCCCAACTATACATATAAAATGATGGGGTCTAAATTAGCTGTTATCACTCAAGAGAGAGATCTTGGAGTCATTGTGGATAGTTCTCTGAAAAAATCCACTCAATGTACAGCAGCAATCAAAAAACTAATGGAATGTTGGGAATCATTAAGAAAGTGATAGATAATAAGACATAAAATATCATATTGCTGCTATATAAATCCATGGTATGCTCACATCTTGAATACTGCATGCAGATGTGGTTGCCCATCTCAAAAAGAGATATTGGAATTGGAAAAGGTTCAGAAATGATTAGGAGTATGGAACACTTCCGTATGAGGAGAGATTAATAAGATTGGGACTTTTTAGCTTGGAAAAGAGACAACTAAGGGGGGATATGCTAGAAGTCTATAAAATCATGACTGGTGTGAATAAAGTAAATAAGGAAGAGTTATTTTCTCCTCATAATACAAGAACTAGGGCTCACCAAATGAAGTTAATAGGCAGCAGGTTTAAAACAAACAAAAGGAAGCATTTCTTCACACAACACACAGTCAACCTGCAGAACTTTTTGCCAGAGGATGTTCTGAAGGCCAAGACTATATCAGGGTTCAAAAAAGAACTAGATAAATTCATGGAGGATAAGTCCATCAGTAGCTATTAGCCAGGATGGGCAAGGATGGTGTCCCTAGTCTCTGTTTGCCAGAAGTTGGGAATGGGCGACAGCGGATGGATCACTTGATGATTACCTGTTCTGTTCATTCCTTCTGAAGCACCTGGCATTGGCCACTGTCGGAAGACAGGATACTGGGCTAGATGGACCTTTGGTCTGACCCTCTTGTTTACAAAGAATAATTTGACTTTCTGGGCTTGTCAAATAAATTGTTCACTGAACATAATGATAATTTCCTCAGTTTGGTAGAGCTCCTTGGGAAATACGATGATGTCATGCATGATCACCTATGTCAAACAGTTTGTAAAGAAGCTATGGACGCTTACTGCAGCAAAGCAATTCAAAATGAATTGATTGTCCTTATGGCAAGGAAGGTGCTTGATAACATATTGATGTGGCTCAGGAAAGCCAAGGGCTATGCCATAATAATGGACTGCACTCCTGACATTAGTGACAGTGAAAAGATGTCATTTGCAGTAAGATTTGTTGACGATGACGATGTCTGTATCCAAGTAAAGGAACACTTTATCTGTTAACGGTCTGTGGACCACTCTCCTGGAAAAGGCCTAATAGAACTGTTTATGAACGTTTTCAATGAGAATAAAATAAAACTTCAGGAGAGCCGTGGCCAAGGCTACAACAATGACACAAACATGAAAGGAAGAAACTGTGGCACCTAGGCAAGGATCCTTGCACTGAATCCAAGGCTACATCTTCACTACGGGGGGGTGGTGGTGGTGTCGATTTAAGATACGCAAATTCAGCTAAGCGAATAGCGTAGCTGAATTCGACGTATCGCAGCCGACTTACCCCGCTGTAGGGACGGCGGCAAAATCGACCTCTGCGGCTTCTCGTTGACGGCGCTTACTCCCACCTCCGCTGATGGAGTAAGAGCGTCGATTCGGGGATTGATTGTTGCGTCCCGATGGGACGCGATAAATCAATCCCCGAGAGGTCGATTTGTACCCGCCAATTCAGGCGGGTAGTGTAGACCCAGCCCAAGATCTTTCTTCATGCCTTGTGGCTGCCATTCCCTCAACCTGGTTGTATCAGATGCAACAGCATCTTCGTTAGATTCAGTATCTTTCTTTGGAGTACTGCAAAGGATATACATCCTGTTTTCAGCATCAACTTTACTATGACGTGGAAGATCTTCATGAACATTGTTACGAATCTGATCTTGAAGCCTCTAAGTGACACTCCCTGAGAGAGCCACACTGACAGCATAAGACCAGTGAGGTACCAAGTGACTGAGGTTTATGACACTCTGATGGAACTGGCGCAGTCGAGTAAAGCCAAGGCTGGAATCCAAAACACGGTGCAAACCCTGGCAAACCAGATCACTGACTTCAAATTTCTGGTCTCAGTTGTGGTTTGGCACGTCCTGTTCCAAGTAAATGTTGTAAGCAAAGCATTACAAAGTCAGTCGATGGACACTGCAACTGCTACTGCTGCCTTGATTTCATTGTTGCCTACAGAGACAATGGATTTGAAGAGACCATCAATGCTGTCCAAGGAAATGGTGGAAAACTTAGGAGTTGAGCCTGTCTTCAAGGAAACTCATATTCATCGGAAGAAGAAACAGTCTGGTTACGAGGGCAGAGGTGAGGTGATGGGAAGCAAAAAGAAGAAAAATTCAAGAGGGAATTTTTTTGCTCACTTTTTGACACTGCTCAAGTGTCCATTTAACAAAGGTTTGGACAAATGAAGCAACATGAAAAGACCAAGCATTTTTTTGTATGACCTTAGTAAGCTGACAGCACACAGGAAAACACTCTTGAACAATTGTACAGATTTTTACCAGATGCTGACACATGAGGAATGTTCGGGTATGTCAATGTCAAAGATAAAGGCCTTTATGTCAAATTGGACATCCATCCATCACATTTTGCAACACGAGAAGTACTTTCCACTCCAAGTTCTCCAATTCATTCATGACGCAGAGCTGAAGGACACTTTTTCTAATGTGTGGATAGCTTTGAGGATTCTGCTCATGCTGCCGGTCACAGTCGCAGGTGATGAGCGCAGCTTTTTGAAGCTCAGGGTCATTAAAATATATCTTCGATCGATGATGGTTGACAAAAGACTGACATGGCTTGCTATTTTATTGCTTGAAAATGCCATTGGCCAGTCTTTGGATCTCTCTGATGCTGTGTTTCAGTTCACAAGAGCAAAGGCAAGAAACGTAATCTTTTGAACTAAAGGACTAGAGTTAACATTCTTAGGCTGTCCCTACTGTAACACTATTTAATACTGGTCCACTCAATGTTGGTGCACAGCTCAGTTTCAATTTTTTTTATTTGCTTATATATGGGATGAACAAATACAGATTTACAGATCCTAGCATGCAAATTTATCGTCTTATATGACAGGGATGAATCATGCATGTGAATCATGAAGAGGGAAGACCTACATTTAAATCTCTTCTCCATATCAGGCAGAGGGGAGACTTGAACCCACATTCCCACCTCATGCACAGAGGCAGGAATAAGTACTACCTAGGACATCCCTGACCAGTATTATCTAGCCCAGTGTTTCTCAAACTGGGGTCGCCGCTTGTGTTGGGAAAGCCCCTGGTGGGCCGGGCCGGTTTGGCGTGGGCCAAGGGATATACTGTCTGCTGCTTCCAGCAGCTCCCATTGGCCTGCAGCGGCGAACCGTGGCCAGTGGGAGCCGCGATCGGCCAGACCTGCGGATGGGGCAGGTAAACAAACTGGCCGGCCCGCCAGGAGCTTTCCCTACACAAGCGGTGACCGCAGTTTGAGAAACACTGGTGTAGCCTGTTCTGAAAAACCTACAATGACAGAGATTCCATAACCCCCCTAGGTAATTTAGGGTGCTTAACTACCCTGACAATTAGGAAGTTTTTCCTAATGTCTAACCTAAATCTCCCTTGCTGCAATTTAACCCTATTGCTTCTTATCCTGTCCTTAGTGGATAAGAAATTTTTTTTATCACCTTCCTCTTTATAACAATCTTTTACATACTTGAAGACTGTTATCATGCCTTCCCTCAGTCTAGCCTTTTTTGCAACTGTATCACATGTTGACATATTCAATTTTGATCCACTAGATCCTTTTCAGCAGTACTATTGCCTAGCCAGTTATTTCCCATTTTGTAGTTGTACATTTGATTTTTTTTCTTCTTAAGTGAAGTACTTTGCAGTTGTCTTTATGAAATTTCATCTTGTTCAATTCCGTCTAATTTTCCAATTTAAGGTTGTTTTGAATTCTCAATTGGTCCCCCAAAATCTTTGCAACCCCTCCCAGCTTGGTGTCATCCACAAATTTTATAAACATACTGTCCACTCTATTATCCAAGTCATTAATAAAAATATTAACTAACATTGGACCCAAAACTGACCCCGTGGGGCCCCACTAGATACGTCCTCCCATTTTGACAGCGAACTGGTGATAACTACTTTTTAAGTAAGGTCTTTCTACCAGTTGGGCACCCACCTAATAGCAATTTCATCTAGCCCACATTTTCCTAGTTTGCTTATGAGAATATCCTGTGGGACTGTGTCCTGTGGGACTGTGTCAAAAGCCTTACACAAATCAAGATATATCACATCTACTGCTTCCTCATTACCCTCATCCACTAGGTCAGTAGCCCTATCAAAGAAGGAAATTAAGTTGGTTTTGCATGATTTGTTCTTGACAAATCTATGCTGGCTATTCCTTGTAATCCTACTATCATCTAAGTGCTTACAAACTGATTGTTTAATAACTTGTTCCAGTATCTTTCCAGGTATTGAAGTGAGGCTGACTGATCTATAATTCCCTGGGTCCTCTTTGTTCCCCTTTTTAAAGATAGGGATTATGTTTGCCCTTCCCCACCCCTCAGGGACTCACCCATCCTCCAGGAGTTCTCGAAGACAATTGCTAATGGTTCCAGGATTGTTTCAGCTAGTTCCTTAAGTACGTTAGGATGCATTTTATCAGGCACTGCTGATCTGAATACATATAAGTTCTGTAAATATTCTTTAACTCATTTCCCCCCCTATTTTTGTCTTACATTCATCCCCCTGGTTGTTAAGATTAATTATGCTGAGTATCTGGTCACCATTAAGCTTTTAGTGAAGATTGAAGGAAAATGGGCATTAAACACCTCAGCCTTCTGGATGTCACCAGGTATGAGTTTTCCTTCCACGCTAAATAGTAAACCTACACTTTCCTTTGTCTCTCTCTTGCTCCTAATGTATTTAAAGAACCACTTCTTATTGCCTTTTTGTCCCTTGCTAGATGTAACTCACATCATGTATCGGTCTGGAAATGAACAGAGAAAAATCAATACTACTTGCCCCTCCAGAGAATAGAGTTTATTGGAGCAATCCTAGATTCAACACTAGCCAGGGCTTTTCAGCTGCTGCCAAGATTCCTAGTGATACAGGATGCTGCATGACCCTCAAGAACCATCCTCAAACATCAGTGAGGAACTGCTTCAGGCTGCCATAAGTGCATATGATGGTATGCACTTATGACCCCTCTCAGACATATTCCTTTTTCCCTGGGACCAGGGCCGGCTCCAGAGTTTTTGCCGTCCCAAGCGCCAGGAAAAAAAATAAAATAAAGCCGCGATCGGCGGCACTTCGGTGGCAGCTCCACCGCCGCCGCTTCATTCTTCAGCAGCAATTTGGTGGCAGGTCCTTCCCTCTGAGAGGGACTGAGGGACCCGCCACCGAATTGCCACCGAAGAGCCGGATGTGCTGCCCCCTTTCCGTTGGCCGCCCCAAGCACCTGCTTGCTGCGTTGGTGCCTGGAGCCGGCCCTGCTTGGGAGAAGAACATGGTCTATGCCTACTCCCAGTACTGCTGATCCCCAAGATCAATGTCAGGCTGATAAGGATGAACAAAAGTTCCACACTCTGGATGTTTGATAAGCCCTAGCCTTTTATCTAGATAGAACTAGGCCCTTCCATGGCTCCTCCCAACTATTTTTCTCCTATACAGAACAAGTGAGGGAGCATCTTGTAATGGCACCACAGCTGTCCAAGTGGATCACCAGCTGCATCATCATGTGTTACAATGTTCTGGGTCTTACCCCTCCAGTACAGTTATCTGAGCATTCAACCAGAGCTCACTCATCATCCATGCTGTTTGCGAGTAATGTCCCAATTGCAGGCATTTGCAGAGCAGCAATGTGGTCCCCAGCGCACACCTTTGCTACACATTATGCAATTCTGACTTTATCAAAGGAAGGTGCTAAGAGAGAACAGTTCTGCAGTCCCTCTGCCAATAACACTCCAAGCCCCTCCTCCTACTGGAAACTGCTTGGGAGTCACCTAAGTTAATGCACATAGGCAATCACTTGAAGGAAGAACAGTTACTAACCTTTTGGTATTATTGGTTTGAGATGTGTTGCATATGTCCATTTCATGACCCATATTCCTTCCTCCAATGCATTGGAACCTCTCATCTAAGGGTCTGGTGTGAAGGAATGGGGGTGGGGAGGACATCTTTGCCCTTTATACCCTCAGCTCAGAACACAATGGGCACAAGGGGCAGGCATGGCTGCCCCGACAGGTACCACTTAGGAAAACTCTGGCACTGGGACCCGAGATACACACGCACACCTACTGCAATCGACATAGGCAACACATATTGAAGAACAGTAGTTATGAAAAGGCAACTGTTCTTGAATAGGATTAAATAGGACCATATAGTTTTTGTGTCTCTGTGTTTTAGGCTGTTTTTATTTTATTCTATTTTTGTCAATGGGAATAATACTAAAATCTGCCACTCCATATAAAATTGCTCTAATCAAAATAAAAATATTTTAAAAAATAAAGAAAAAAACCAACTACCTGAGGGTAAAATCCTTATGGCTCCTTATGTTGGGGCTCCGATCATCCAAGTATCCCCAGTACAGCAACAGCTGCCCTCCACCTTTGTTGTGCAGTGTAAGTCTGTAAAATACAAGGGAAAATGCAAATGTTAACTTAATGCAGTCAACAGCAATGGGATTGCTTGATATCTCTTTGCTTTGTAGGTTTTCTTTCCTCCACTCCACACTTCTCTTCTTTGTTTGTTACATATAAACTCTGAAATATACACAACAGCTGTAGCCAGTATAATTTATGTATGTATGCAGGGTCTGGATGAATGTTTCCCTGACAGCTAGTTGGGAGAGGGGAAGAGACCCTGGGTATGTTTATGTAAATACCGGTTGCTCCTGCTTTGCTTAGGCTAGGTCTACACTACCCACCTGAATCGGCGGGTAGAAATTGACCTCGCGGGGATCGATTAACGCGTCCCGTTGGGACGCGACAATCGATCCCCAAATCGGCGCTCTTACTCCACCAGCGGAGGTGGGAGTAAGCGCCGTCGACAGAAAGCCGCAGAAGTCGATTTTGCCGCCTTCCTCACAGCGGGGTAAGTCGGCTGTGATATGTCGAATTCAGCTACGCTATTCACGTAGCTGAATTTGCATATCTTAAATCAACTCCCCCCTGTAGTGTAGATGTACCCTTAGATTTGCTAGCTATTCAGCAGATGGAGCCGTGTTTTGCTCATTGTCATCAACTTGGCTGGTGTTGGGTCACAAATTATGTTCATACTGCATGCAGGAGTGGTGAACTATGGTTACCAATGTTTGTAATTATTGTGGGAATACAGAAAAGAAAGTCTGTGCTGAACCTGTCCCAAAGGAGGGAGTCACTTTCGGTTTGGTAAAACAAGGGCTCGAATGTCCGAGCCTTGTGAAAGTAAGAAGGATGGGGGCAGGAATACCAGCCCGGAGGCTGCACACCCTGAAGGGTCCTTCCTAGCCTGGTTTAACCTGGTTCTTCCCTCCTCTCCCCCCCCCCCGCCACACACACAGTTCAAAGAAAGAGCTAAATAGGCTTCATTAGGAGCCTCGTTGTTATTTTAAATGCTCCATCAGAGCTGAAGCCAGTTGTGATAGGGCTGTGTTTCTACCCTGCCTGTCCAGAGCTGGAAATCACTGAGAGCTGAAATCACCTGTGACAGGACTGTGTTTCCTGCACAGAGCTAAAATCACTAAGAGACTGGCTAGGAGGAGCGGCCGGTGGGAGCAGCAAGCAGGCAGATGGCAGGAGCAGGTGACTGGCGTGGGCGGCCGGCAGAGGCAACTGGTGGGAGCAGCAAGTGGGTGGCCAGCAGGGGCGGCCGGCGGGACATGAGGGCAGCAGTGGAGAGGTGTGTTGAGCGAGTAACATGCTTCTTACCCCCCACTTTAGCCCCTACCCAGGGTGGGAGGTGAACTCTGCAGAGCACATCTGAACTCTGGGTCTGCACTGACCAAGGACAGCAACTGTGGGTGGGGTGCAGGGTCAGGCATGTCAAAGGGACTTTTGGGTTACTGGACTTAAGAACTGAGGGGAAAAGGCACGGCCCAACCTACTTGGGGGTGGGTCTTTTATTCATGGTTTATGTTTATGAACCCTGTTTGCAGTGTTTTCCCAAATTAATGCCAAGTTACTTCCCTCCTTTTATTAAAAGTTTCTTTTCTACACTCATACTCTGTGCTTGTGAGTGGGGAATTATTGCCTCTCAGAGGTGCCCAGGGGTGATGTGTAAATTTCCCAGGTTACTGGGTGGGGGCTTGAGCCGGTTCTGTGTTGGATCGATGGAAAGGAACCCCAAGACATTGAACCCAGCCCTGGCTGCTGCTGGCTCCACCTAGCAGAAGGGTTACACGTAAAAGCCTAATATAATAGATTTTTAAAAAATTGAATTTAATACAAATATAAAGCCTATATTTGCAATGCTCCAAGCCTCACCATTTTCTAGCTAAAATGGAGTTGAGAGAGTGGCTGGTGACCATAACAAGCTAGAAGAACAAAGTGACAGAGTAATAACAAATATATTACACGTATAACCCATAATATATAGAATACAGTATGTGTCATGACAATGGACATTTTAAATATATTTGAATAAATGAAAATATATTGTCACATCATTCCTATCAAATGTCATGAAACGTGGTCCATTTCACAATGCCTATAAATAATTCACATACTTCTCAATACTGTATATACAGTTCTGTATGCTGACCTGTATATTTCAAATAAATGTTCAATACATTTGATGAAACATCAAAATGTGCACACAGGGAATCTATTATTTTTCCACTGCGGTGTAAGATACAAATTTTTACATGTTCAAGAAATGAATCAACCAACTATAAAAAGATCCATACATTTTGTGAATACATTTTAATGTGTCCTTTGTTGATGATCACCATTCAGCTAATGACTCACAAGAGGCTTTGCCTCTGGCGCTAAACTGACTTGTGAAGACCTTAACATGGATCACTGATTAATGTTTTATGATCAGTCTTAATACCAGAAATCTAATGGAGCAATTACTAATAGACTAGTTCATTCTAAAGTCACATCACAAGTAATGCCACAGTTATGATTCTATCAGCTTCTCCATTACAAACCTTCATGTTCAATATATCTTAACCATGTCAAATTGATAGAGAAGAACATTTTAGGTGGATAAAGTATTAGTCTCTGCTTTTTCTTTTCTTTTTTTGGGGGGGGCGGGGGGGAGGGATGCTGATGTTAAGTAATATATTTTGAGCTTATAAAGAAGCACAAAATATAAATTTCATGCAGTTCAAGTATGTTATTTTGCCAGACTGTAAACCAAAAATGTAGTTTTTTAAAAAAAGAAAAAATAAGAGAATTATGCCTTCCTGTGGACTAAGCCATATTTTGCTAATATGAAAAAATATATTGTAAAGTTGCATATGTTTAATGTCATATCATAAACATGTAGTAAATCTCATGACCAAAGCTCTCTCTGGCTCACATTTTGGATCTCTGTTATGTATTTAGGACTCGCTCAACATGCACAAGTGAGAAATGTGGAGTGATATAGAGTGTGAAGAATAGGAGAGTTTGATGACATATACTTTTTATTGTGAGGCAATTCTATTATGTGCAACATTGTCACCACATTTAAGGCCTCAATCCTGTTTCCATCAGTGGGAGCTTTTTCCATCTCATGAATGGAACCCAAAGTGTCAGCGCTACGATCTGAAGTGGAGGGGAGAAAAGAGGGGCAGTGTGGCTCTGTGGAGGCAATGCATGCTGAGAAAACAATTACTACAGGGAAGTAACCTATTTTTCTCCTTCATGACATTTCTTCCCTATGGGAAGAGACTGTCAAGCACTTACTTCCTTGAGGAGATGGGCCGAGGAACTTTGCCAGTTAAACAATGATTGAAGCACTGTCCTCAACAAACGAGCATCTGTCCTTGATGCAACATCAAGCTATTTGTGAAACTGTGATCCATTCGCTACATAGAATAATCCAGGTTTCTGAAAATAGCACAGCATGGATACGTGCCATTGAGGTTGCCATCCCTCAAGAGCTGGCCCTTTGAGGACAAAGTATTGAGCAACTATTTAATAAGAGCTGGGATCTAACCAGACTCCGACACAAACTCTTTGAATGGGCTGCCTCTGCCTTTTTCTTTGCAAAACACCCCTCAGTGCAGTAAATAAACTAACAGTGGAGCATTATTTCTGCCTGCTTTAAAAGGTTGTGTTTTATTCTTCTCATTCAGAGAATTCACTCAGAACATTTTCAGTGGTTGGAGTGATCCTTTCTAAATACTTTCTTCACAAGATGATATAGGAAATAAAAGGTAAGTGTGTTGTGTTATTTTTTGTTCTATTGCACTTCCCTTGTTGTCCCAGATCACTTTAGTGATGCCATTTTTTGTTGTTGTTGGACAAACATTTCCTTTGGGACTGGCCCTTCCTCACCCCTTACTCGAGTATAACTTCTATTGACCTTCAGAGGGGAATTTGCTGGAAAAAGGATTGGGGCCTATATTTCTTAAGGCTTGGTAACTTAATTGGAGTTACTTCTGATTCACATTGGTGTACAGATGGGCCTGAACTGGAATACCAAATCCAAACACCCTGAACTATGGGGAAGTCTCAATTTAGATCCAGATCTGAACTTTACAACTTGGGCCTATCTCATCTTTACTGTCAACCAAAACCTAAATAAACACAGGAAAGGAAGAGAAAGTATTGTTGCCTGGCTGCCTTAAATAGGATGAGCTACACAATGGCACATGTCAACATTTCCCAAAGACCTAAGTAGGGAAAACACAACTAATACTGAAAAATCCCCCTGTGACAGCAGAACTGACTCTCAGAATTGCAGATGCAAAATGGGTTGCTTGTGGGTGGGATTTTTTGAGCACCAGAACCCAGCAAGCTCTACCAGCTCAGTTAGTTCTGGGCAGTGTCACAAGGCTTGTATGAGTCAGAATCTAACCTGAGACCTCTAAAACTTGTTGTATGAGTCTCTACTGCATGAGCTAAAAGCCACATGCCTCATAGGCCAAGGCCGTAGCAGACCCATCAATCTCTAGACGGTCTAGGTGACATTAGAGGGGGACAGAGCACCACACAAAGCAGGCATGGGGTACACTTGGATCCTATAGTGTACATTGAGAAGGACAACGGGCAAAGGATCAACTTCTGGGTCATTTTAGTGGGAGAGTTGGAAATGGAAAGCCAAAGGAATATGTTCTTCAGGACCATTTATTTTGTGCTTGAGCTGTGTGATTTACTAGAATAACACCTGAGGACCCAGTTCTGCAAACTTTAATTTCCTGACTTCAGTGGGACTCTGCATGGGGTAAAGGTATGTAGGATCAGGTCCTGAAATTATATTCTCCATTATCTAAAGGCTCTTTGTTATAATACTTATATCTATTGTTCTAAGAATTTTGGCTTCTAGCTATGTTAACTCAGTTGTAATAATTATTTTACCACTTACAATTGCTGTTTTCCAGGGACTGTGTTACTAAAGGAAAATAGAGTCCATTATAAATGCCATTATATTACTTGTTAAATTGGTTTTTATATATAATATATATATATATATATAGAGAGAGAGAGAGAGAGCACTTTTTGTAGTCTTCCTTTTTAGTTGACTAATAATAATAAAAACAACTCAGTCAGGGCATGCTAGTCCTGGCCTTCTGTCTAGAGGGCTGGTCTGCCTGGTTGGCATTGAGCACACTGAAGAACCTTCCTTTTAGAAGTTAGTTCTTTGTGTGATTGGATTTTTACCTATTGGATTTTGCAATTTCTGTTCTTACAATATTATTTTGAAAGAGATTCATTATGCATAACAAGATGTAATTAGTTCTCTTAAATAAATCTTCAGTGTCTCCCATAGATCCAACAAATCTGAGGCTTTGACACCATTAATTTTTTTAGAAGGGTCAAAGTGTTTATTAATTTGATATATAGGAGCCTGTGAATTATGTGAAACTAAATGTACATATTTTAGATTACTTAATTGACTCTATGACTATTCTGTCCTTGACTAGGTTTGAGATTTACATCAGGTGTGATAGACCCAGGCCAGTTGGGTATAGCAGAAGGCAGATATACTGGCCACTGGATTAACAGTTTTCTGTTCCCTGACTGACCAGAGCAGGGGCTGCTCCAGGCTAATAAGAACACCTGACTCCAATTAACCTGCAAAGAGTCAGGTGAGGGCATTAAGCTAATGTGACCACCTGACTCTAATTAAGGCCCTGCTGATACTATAAAAAGGGCTCACTCCAGTCAGGCAGGGGAGAGCCAGGGAGACAGAGGAGAGGAAGTGCGGCCGAAGGGCTGGTTAATGAAGATACCCTCAAGTTATTGATAAGGGAGCCCTAAGGTAAGGGTGAAGAAGGGAGAAGTAGGAGAGCTGTGGGGAAGTGGCCCAGGGAAATGTAGCAACTCTGGCAGTGAAAGGTTCGCTGCCAACAGCTGCTACCATTAGGGTCCCTGGGCCGGAACCCGGAGTAGAGGGCGGGCCCGGGTTCCCCCCCAACCCACCACTACAGGAACACCTCCTGGGAGGGGAAGTCAGGCCCCTGTCAGGACAGGAGGCTAAACTGTTCTAAAACAAGCCTTAGGGACAACAGAGACTGTGGGAGTTCTCTCACCAACCTCCTTGCTGGCTTATGATGAAAAGGGCTCAGTAGACTGTAACCCTGGCCCTAGAGAGAGAAGGGCTACGTGGAGGGTCACAGAGAACCACTGAGGCTAGCATATACTGCCTAGAAGCGCAGGACCCACGGGGACAAGGTCAGAGCTCTGCCACAACTGGTGTCAGAAGTGGGATCATGATTGTCCACAGAGTGGCGGAACAAAGAGGTTTTTACTTTAAAAAAAAAAAGTGCACTGGGGTTTTTGGTTTTGGGTTTTTGTTTGTACCACCATGGAGGAGGTGGTGAGAGCACTGGTGCAAGCCACAGCGGCCCAGCAGGAGGCAACCTGGGCTCAGGCGATGGTGCAACAGGAGTCCATGAAATTACAGCAGGAAACCAACCAATTATTAATGAGCCAGGCGACCCAAGATCGAGCCCTCCTGCGCGAGGTTGTGGACCAGCTGAAGATCCTCACCACCCAGGCTCGGCGGTCCAATGGGACGCGAACCCTGAGGGCCACCAGTTGTCTGCCAAAGATGACAACAGACGATGATATAGAGATGTATCTCCTCTCATTTGAAAGGACTGCTCAGCGTGAGGCATGGCCCCTGGAGCAGTGGGCCAGCATTCTCACCCCTTTTTTGTATGGAGAGGCCCAGAAGGCCTACTTTGATCTGCCCACTGAGGATGCCGCTGACTATTCGCGGCTGAGGGCAGAGATCCTAGCACGATCCGGGGTGACGGCAGCAGTACGGGCCCAGAGGTTCCAGGAGCGGAAATACAGGGAGAACAAACTTCTAAGGTCCCAACTATTCGACGTCATACACCTCGCTTGGAAGTGGTTACGGCCTGAGGCATGCAGCCCAGAGGAGATTTTAGAGACTTTGGTCATAGACCATTACATGCGGGGACTTCCACTAGATCTCTGCAAATGGGTATGCCAGAATGATCCATCCACCTACGATGAAATGATCATTTTGGTGGAAAGACGGATGACAGCCTGGGAGTTAACCCAACTACCCAAGGAAGGCCCCTCATGAATCAAACACTCGACCCCGACTGCGGCGGGTCGGGCGGCCAACCCCCCAGGAAGGCCTAGGTGGAAGAAGAGGGAGGTCGAAAACCAATCGGGAACCCAGAAGGAAGAGGAAGGCCTAAGTGGGGGGAACCCTGGGACTAAACCCCCTAACCCATGTGATAGGGGAGTGACTAGAAGCAATTATAGACGTTATGGGTGCGGGGAGTTGGGGCACATAGCTGCCCAGTGCCCCAATGTCATAGAGCCAATGCAGTGTAACCTGGGGAACGGGGCAGACCCATGTAGCCTATTCAATATTGTAGGGGTCGCAGTCACCCCACATAAATATACAAGGCAGGTAAAGTTGAATGGGGTAGAAACCATGGCACTCATAGACTTGGAGTGCTATCACCCTAATTTCGGTTAAATTAGTGAAGCGCAGCCAGTTAATGCAGGCCAAGCGTATGGGGGGTAACCTGTGTCCATGGGACTGTTAGCTACTACCCCATCATACCAGTAAAAATTGAAATTCAGGGAAATGTCACTAATATTACTTCTAAAGATATTACAATGATAATGAACCTACTGAAAGAAATAACTTCACAAGAAAGGTCACCATAATTTAAATTGTAAAACATCTGTCATGTCATTAATTCTACTTCCATCATTTCTTATGTAATAAGCCATTTATTATTAGGATCATTTTGATCAGCAATGGCAATAAGTGGGCGCTGATTTAATGAATAGATATGCAGGGTTACTAGCATTGGATGTAAGTAAGATACTAAAATATGTCCATATTCTTTAATTTAGGATTTCTGGAAAAATGCTTATCTTAAGTATTGGCTCATGTTTGAGTGATTGGCCAAATGGATTCCACTTCTGGGGTGCATGCATCCCATGTGCATGAGATCAGATTCTTTGGTTGATAAAGGTAAGAGTGGTGATGTAATATGATTGATTAGACTTTTGTAAGGCATTTGACTTGCTATTGCAAAATGCTTTGATTTAGAATCTGGAATAATACAAAATCAACCCAGCACACATTAAATGAATTAAAAGGTGGGGAGCTCAAAATGTAATTGTAATGGGTTCAAAATGTAATTTAAATGGGGAATTGTCTTTGAGCAGGTATGTTTCCAATGGGGCCCCAGAGGGATCAGTTCTTGGCCCTATCCTATCTAACATTTTTATTAGTCACCTGGAAGAAAACATAAAATCATTATTGATAAAGTTTGCAGATGGCACAAAGCCTTGGGGGAGTAGTAAATAATGAAAAGGACAGGTCACCAATACAAGGAGATCTTGATCGCTTGCTAAGCTGGGCATAAGCAAACAATATTCATTTCAGTACAGCCAATGTAAAGTCATACTTCTAGGAACAAAGAATGCAAGCCATACTTATGGGATGGTGGAGTCTGTCTATCCTGGGAAGCAGTGACTCTGAACAAGACTTGGGGGTCGTAATGGATAATGAGCTGAATATATGCTCCCAATGTGATGCTGAGGCCAAAAGAGCTAACATGATCACTGGATGTATAAACAGGGAAATAGTGAATAGAATAGAGAGGTAGTGTTACCTCTGTATTTGGCACTGGGGCAATTGCTACGGAATACTGTGTCCAGTTCTGGTGTCCACAGTTCAAGAAAGATGTTGAAAAATTGGAGATGGTTCTGAGAAGACCCCTGAGAATGATTAAAGGATTAGAAAACATGCCTTTATATAGTACAAGATTCAAGGAGCTCAATCTTATTTAGCTCTTCAAAGAGAAGGTTAAGGAGTGACTTGATCACTTTATATGAGAGTGTACACGGGGAACAGAAATTTGATAATGAAGGACTTACCATCTTGGCTAATAGCCATTGATGGACCTATCCTCTGTGAACTTATCTAATTCTTTTTTTAAACCAGTTAGACTTCTGGCCTTCACAACATCTCCTGGCAAAGAGTTCCACAAGTTGACTATGCATTGTGTGAAGTAGTACTTCCTTATGTTTGTTTTAAATCTGCTGCCTATTAATTTCATTGAGTGACTGCTGATTTTTGTATAATGGGAAGGGGTAAATAACACTTCCTTATTCACTTTCTCCACATCATTCATGATTTTATAGACCTCTATCATATCACCCCTTAGTCATCTCTTTTCTAAGATGAACAGTCCCAGTCTTTTTAATTTCTGTTCATATGGACACAGTTCTATATCCCTAATAATTTTTGTTGCCCTTCTCTGTACCTTTTCCAGTTCTAATATATTTTTTAGATGGGGTGACCACGCAATATTCAAAGTGTAGGCATACCATGGATATATAGTGTCATGATGATATTTTCTATCTTATTATCTATCCCTTTCCTAATGGTTCGTAGCATTCTGTTAACTTTTTTGACTGCCACTGCAAACTGAGTGGATGTTTTCAGATGACTATCCACAATGACTCCAAGATCTCTGTGAACTGCAGACTCATGGACCCGCCACTGAGAATATCCTAACCTCTAGACCAGCGTTTCCCAAACTTTTTTAGCCACAAAACACTTTTAGCTTATTACGGAACACTTATAATATTATTTTGTAGTCGTTTGGTTTTCAAATAAAAAATTGCATTATTTATGCTCAAATATATTTTATTTTATAAAACAAAGCAAAAATACAAATTTACAATAACTTGAACTACCAATTTCTAACTGGAAAGTGCGTATAAAGTAGTACAAAAATCAAGTAAAAGAGTCAAAATTAAAAACAGTGTTCTACTTTAAAAAAAACCTGTTTTTATATATACACAAACACCAAACAAATTAGATTTTTACTAGGAAAATCTATTTTTATAAACAGAAATACAAATTTGGATTTAATAAGATTGGTGTTTCTGCATTTTTCTATCACAAATTCGCTTAATATTAGGAATAATGCTGGAAAGTTGAATCCTCATGTCAGGCACAGCATCAAGTCTATTCCTATATTTGGTTTTGCATGAACAGTGTGGAGCCTAGCTGGGTAATTATATTGAGAAGTCTTTTCTTCCTATTAGGCTGTTGGTGTAAAGACAGTTGTTCTGTTAAATTTTGTATATGCACCTAGAGGCCTTGGTAATCAATGAAATTTATAAATAAACAGATAAGTCACGTTTTAAAGCTGCATTTGCAGGAATGTCTAGATGCATTTGTCAAACATATTTTCTCAGAAGCACAAGTTGGCTCATTTAAGTTATGGAGAATTTTTTTTCTCATCATCAAATAGTTTCACTTAGCATTTCTATCAGGTTTAATTCTCTTCACATATCTTCATTTTTAGATAATTCATAAGTAGAATTGAGAGTGCTGGAAATGACCAGTTCCAAAATCAGTTTTATTTAAATTTTGAAGGCCTTATTCTCTGCTCATATTGGAAATCAGGAGTAACTCCATTGAAGTCAATAATATTAGACTGGTGTAAAACCAGTGTAAATAAGTGGAATATCAGGCCCTGAATGTTTAGTTACAGGACAGCTCTGATGGAAACTGGAAGCTTTCAGCATTGTTTGTATGTTATATTTCTGGGCTGGTGGAAGGTAGGCTAGAGTATTTGCCATTCTTCTCATCTTGCATGCTGTATCAAGCTACCAGTCAGGCCTTTTTAATCTTGTAAACTTTCTAGCTCCCACCCTTTTATCATTAGCTTATTGGTAATTTGGTACTTATATCTTGGAATTGACATTGCCACACATCAATTTATCAAATGCAAATATTGTGGAGCTTTGCTAATGAAAAAGTCACTTCTCCACCTTGAAAATAAATGTAAGTGAAATTAAGAGGATAAACCTAGAGATACTAAATTCCAGATGTGAAGCACCTGTTTCTATTTGTAGGCATTGGGAAGATAATTCTGCCAGTTGGATAACTGGGAACAGTTATAGTTGTTGTTGAAGGAATTTCAGAGCAATTCTGCTGCTCTGGCCAGGGCCAGCTCTAACTTTTTTGCTGCCCCAAGCAGCAAAAAAAAGCGCCCCCCCGCCGAGTCCCCCCGCCGAGCGCCGTGCCGCCGGAACCCCCCACCCCCAGCGCCACACCCCGCGCCGCCCCCCCGCCGAGCGCCACACTGCGCCCCACCACCCCAAGATTGGCCGCTCCTTACCAGGTGCCGCTCCAAGCATGTGCTTGGTTGCCTGGTGCCTGGAGCCAGCCCTGGCTCTGGCAGAACTTGTACACCAGTGTCACCTCTGATCTCACACAAACTTTCAAAGACCTGGCTTTGCTCATCCTATCTTCACATTAAAGTCAAGAGTCCATAACATTTTTGATCCCACAAAGTCAGTCATTCAGAAAGAGTAAAAGAAAAAAATTGACCAGTTGTTTTTGAGTTCATAAGAAGTAGGTGTGGGAAGTATTTGAATCTCATATTTGTAGTCTTGGCTTCAAGGCTGCCAGTTGTTCTGTTTCAGCAAGAAAGTCCTTACAAGATGCTTGAATACTCCCTATGAATGAAACATTAAAAGATACATTCCCATATAACAGATCATGCTGTAATATTGGCAAATGTGCACTTATTAAAATAGAACTCTCCAATATACAAATTCATTTGTCATTCTTGAATACACTATGATGCCTTTAAAGAAATATATTCTGCATCTGCAGCAGGTAATGTAACTTCTTAGAAACAAACAGGTGTATATCTAATTATAATGGACATTGAAAAGATATAGTAACAATATGCCTTATTAGCTGTGGCAAAGCAGTGTTTTACAGATGAAAATAACATGAGTATATTAGTTTGCATAGTGTTTCATTGTTATTGAAAAACATTACTGTATTACAGTTTGTATATTATTTCACTTGTGTTAAACATGTGTGGTCAAGAATCAAAATTGAAATGTCCCTTTTGAATCTGAGACTTCTTGGGAATGTGATACTCAGTATGTAGTAAATGTTGCCAATGTTCACTTAACAAAAGATTAAACTATGGGCCAGGAGAATTTAAGAGTTCCTTAGTATATGTTTTCCAGTGTTACTGAGACCAGGTTTTCTGGTGTAAAAGCTATTTTAAGGAGTTTCAGCTAGTTCTGAGCTGAGGTGTTGATTGAATAACATTTGAATATTGAGAAAGTCTACTGAATTATACTTTTGACTGTAGTGATTGTTGCCTGAATTTTTGAAGTCTTTTCTGTGTACTGCCTCTTTACATTTCTAAGAACTATGTCTGTCTGCAAAGACAGCAGCCATTTTGTTCACTGAATTTCTGCACTCTGTTATGGGAACGGCAACATCATTGTGCTCTGGCAAATGTCTCATTTGGTGGTGCTGGAAGTGGCTGCTCTTTTCCTTAGTCTGAAATAAGTCAGTTTAGACTGAAAGTACATGTTTATTTTCTTTGTACGTAGTGAAGTAATGCTTAATCTCTGAAATGTTTAGAAATCAAAGTCATGGCTGATCCTGAACCAAACACAAGAGCATTATTTCAGAATTACAGATATTTATTTGTATAGCTGTAAAACTAACGGTCTTTCTTGACCTGACAGTCCTTGGTCTAGCAACCATGAAAAAATCTAAAATGCCCTGAAATGATCTTCAAGCAATTTTTTAAAATTAGGATTCTGTATTACTATCACATACTTTTCCTAAGAAAATGTTTTAAAAAAACAGTTGTTGCAGATCAAATGCATTCTATTGACATTAACTTTTCAGAAGTGCTTTAGTGTTCCTATTTTCGTTATCACAGAAGAAAGTTCTTCTAATTCATTCTTTAGCTACAGATGGCTTGTTAATGTGGTCTTGTGGTTAATGATATTATGACAGTAATATTTTCCAACAGCAGACTTCAACGGAGAAAGTGTGAAGAAAGCATTTGAATACAGTAATGCCTCACTTAACATTGTACCGGTTAACATTGTTTCATTGTTACGTTGCTGATCAATTAGAGAACATGCTCGTTTAAAGTTGTGCAATGCTCCCTTATAACGTCGTTTGGCAGCTGCCTGCTTTGTCCACTGCTTGCAGGATTCTCTGGAAGAGGAGCCCCTCCTTGTGGGGATTAGAACCAGGGGGGGCCGGCAGCCCCCCCCCATCAGCTCCCCTGAATTCCCTGTAAGGTATGTGGCTCGGCAGCTGCCCAGCAGCAGTTCAGGTTGCCCTCCCACCACTGCCATGCTGCTCCTGCCCTGCCCTCTACCTTGGAGCTGCTTGCTGGGGCGGGGGAAGGGGTGTTAATATCAGGATGTCCCCCTGCCACCCCCCCCGCTCTGTATCCCCTCTCCACAAAGCGGAGGAGGGGGACAGGGCTCAGGGACAGAAAGGAGGAAGCTTGCTGGCAGCTGTTGCTTTCTGGCTGATCTGCTTAAAAGGGCAACGTACTTGAAGTGGGGTCAGCGTACTTAAAGGGGCAATGCATGTCTCTCTCTCTCTCTCTCTCTCTCTCTCTCTCTCTCTCATGCACGCACCCCCCAGCACTTTGGAAAGTCAGCACCTGTGCAGCCGTGCATGTGCTGTCAGGAGGAGGGAGTGGTGCACTCCAGCTGGATAGCGTGGGCTCATCATCATGTTCAGTTTTTGCAGGGAAGTGTTTGCAGCTACTGCCCTGCATCTATTGTTTCCTCCCTCCTGCCTCAGTCCATGCTGCCTTGTAGAGTGTGAGGTTACATTAACAACAGCGTATTAACCTTTGAGGGCTCAGCCAAGTGCTAGTTCATTATTTAGCAGCAAGGCAGTCCCTGGGAAATATTCCACCCTCTTACTCCACCACCTCAACCAAGCTTCCCAATCATTCATTGCTGTGTACCATATTAAACTGTTTGTTTAAAATTGTTTAAAACTTATACTGTATATGTATATAATGTCTTTTGTCTGGCAAAAATTTTTTCCCTGGAACCTAACCTCCCCTGTTTACATTAATTCTTATGGGGAAATTGGATTCATTTAACATCATTTCATATAAAGTCACATTTTTCAGGAACATAACTACAATGTTAAGTGAGGAGTTATTGTAGTTTGATCATTTAGAGTTCCATCCTACATGGCACTGAGGACTCCCACTGAAATCATAGAAATGTAGGGCTGGAAAGGACGGTGAGAGGTCATGTAATCCAGACCTCTGTGCTGAGGCAGGACCAAGTAAACCTAAACCGGGGATTGGCAACCTCTGGCACACGGCCCGTCAGGGAAATCTGCTGGCGGGCCGGGACGGTTTGTTTACTTGCCGTGTCCGCAGGTTTCGCCGATCACAGCTCCCACTGGCTGCAGATCGCCATTCCAGGCCAATTGGGACTGCAGGAAGCAGTGTGGGACAAGGGATGTGCTGGCCGCCGCTTCCCGCAGCCCCCATTGGCCTGAAATGGTGAACCACGGCCAGTGGGAGTTGCAATCAGCTGAACTTGTGGATGCTGCGGGTAAACAGTGGATTTCCCTGACGGGCTGTGTGCCAAAGGTTGCCGATCCCTGACCTATAGCATTCCTGACAGATGTTTGAAGGTTTTGAAGAACAGGTTGGACAAAGATGGCGATTCCACAACCTCCTTTAGAAGCCTATTCCAGTGCTTAATTACCCTTACAGCTAGAGAGTTTTTCTGAATATCTAACCTAAATCTCCCTTGCTGCAGATAAATCCCATTACTACTTGTCCTACCTTCAATGAACATCACCATCCTCTTTATAACAGCCCATAGCATATTTGAAGGCTATCAGATCCCACCTCAGTCTTCTTTTATCACGACTAAACATGCCCAGTTTTTTCCTCATAGACCAGGTTTTCTAAACCTTTTATCATTTTCATAGTGCTCCTCTCTCCAATTTCTCCATATCTTTTTTTAAATGTTGCCACCCAGGACGGAACACAATACTCCAGCTGAGGCCTGACCAGCACCAATTACCTTCCGTGTCTTATATACGAAACTCCTGCTAATACACCTGAGAATATTAGTCTTTTCTGCAGCTGCATCACATAATAAGAACATCACTGACCCAAGTTCCCTCTAAGCTGCATGGCCGTGCAGCAGCCTATCAAGGGCCGCACAGGCACTCAGGGCTGCGGCAGGGAGAGGCACCTTTCCCATGGCCCCAGCCCTGAAGCTGCCACAGCAGGGAGAGGCAAGGAGAGATGCTCTCCCCCTGCCCCAGCCCTGGACCTGCCATGGCTGGGGAGAGGGCTGGGGAGGCCTCTCTCCCTGCCACAGCCCCAGGGCAGCCTGCACCCCAAACCCTTCATCCCCAGCTGGAGCTCTCACCTCCCCACACCCCAACCCTCTGCCCCAGCCCTGAGCCCCCTCCTGCACTCCGAACCTGTCAGCCCCATCCCTGCCACACATTACCTCCATATTGGTGCACATAACAAAATTCATTCTACACATGCATAGGAAAAATTAGAGGGAACATTGTCACTGACTCGTATACAATTTGTGATCGACTACAACCCCCAGATCTTTTTCAGCAGTACTACTGCCTAGCTAGTTATTCCTCATTTTGTAGTTAGGAAGAAAAAATCAAATGCACAAGTGTAGTACGTTGTATTTATCTTTACTGAATTTCATCTTGTTGATTTCAGACCAACTCCAGTTTTTCAAGGTAATTTTGAATTCTAATCCTATCCTCCTTCGTCTGCCTCTTGCTCTTAATGTATCTATAGAACCTCTATTTACTGCCTTTTATGTCCCTTACTATGTGTAATTCATTTTCTGCCTTAGCCTTTCTGATTTTGTCCTTATATTCTTGTGCTGTTCTTTTGTACTCATCCTTCACAATCTGTCCATGTTTTCACCTTTTGTAGGATTCCTTTTTGATTTGCAGGTCATTAAAGAGCTCCTGATGGAGCCATATTGGCCTCTTACTATTCTTCCTATCTTTCCTTCTTATCAACATAGTTTGCTGTTGTTCCTTTAATATCATTTCTTTGAGAAACTGCCAGGCCTCCTGAACTCCTTTTTCCCTTAGATTTTCTTCCCATGGGACCTTACCTACCAGTTCTGAGTGTAATATCTGCTTTTTTGAAGTCCATTGCCCTTGTTCTGCTGCTCTCACACTTTCCTTAATCTATCATTTCATAATCACTTTTACCCAAATTGCCTTTAGATTTGCAGCCAGTTCCTCCCTGTTAGTCAGATAGTGGTGCCAGATCCTCTGCATCAGCTACTGCAGGCTATGGACTCTACTGCTCTTGCATCCTCTTGTAACCAGTGGGCCCCAAATGCTTTCCTCCAGACCATCTTATTCAAAGCCCGCAGAGACTCTACCTCCCCAACTGCCTGAATGGCCTTTCTGCTCTTCCCCACCAATGCAGGGCTATTGCTGGGCTTCCGTAATGTAGAGGGCCTTCTATTGACCTCCCATAAAGTAGTGAATCTTGCCCCTTGTGTCTAAATATTGCTGAGGTCTGAAATCCGTTTGGGATGCACCTTACCATATATGCTGCAGTATCTAGATACGACAAGAGTAAATGGGGGAGTGGAGTAGAAGGCTTAGTTCAGAATTTTCCTAAATATTAATGTAATTCAGATGCAAAATTGGTCTTTGAAATAGATTTACATCTAAATGTAAATAACACAGATAATGTAAGTGTAGACCAGTGATTATTTAAAACCACACACAGGAAATGCAAGACTAAGAATAGGTTTTTAATGAGCTGTATACTGTACTGCATGTTTAATTACATTGATTCTTTCAAAAATAGTAATAATGCTTAGTACTTTTATAGCACTTTACATTTTTTGAAGTGCTGTACAAACATTTGTCACTCATTAATCATTGCTAGGTAGTAAAACTATGATATGAATAGTTACTGCATCACTGGCCCTTACAAGTAGAGCAAGAACAAGGGCAAGATGTGAGAGCAATTTGTGTGTGATTAAACCTAATCTGTGTGGCATTTGGCAAAAGACTGGAAACAAGTTGGCTGGATCTAATAGCATCATGTAAATGGATGAGGACAAAGCTAAAAACTCATTTCCCCTCTCCCCACAATATATCTGTCTATCCAAAAGTTTAATATATAAAAAAGCGAAAGCCAACAGTCCTTCCTGCTCTGAACTCAATATTAAAAAAGGATCATGAGAGAATAAAATCCATGAAAACAGAACCAGCATTTTTTTAAAATTGAGACACTTGAATACCTGATGTATTACACGTACTGTACTATTGTTCTGATTGTTATAATTTGTGTACAACTGCAAACTAAAGCTTTCTATACTAAAACTTCTGTTTATTCTTCATATAATAGTATTTTGCCTTTATTAAGCACCTTTAATCTCAAAGTACTTCTCAAATTTAACTTTCCAGATGATGTCATGATATCCTCTCACACTCAAGATTCCCCTCTTGGGGAAGGGATCACTGTTATTAGGAAGAGAAAAGTAACAGTAAGGGGAATTTGATTATTAGAAATATAGATAGTTGGGTTTGTTATGACTGGGAGAACCACATAGCGAATTGCCTGCTGGGTGCAAAGGTTGTGAACCTCTCAAGACATTTAGACAGACTTTTGTGCAGTGCTGGGGTGGAGCTTGTGGTTGTGGTATATGTAGGTACCATGACCTAGCAAACGTTAGGACAAAGGTCCTGGAAGCCAAATTTAGGTAAGAAATTAAAGTCCATTATCTGAAATGTTTCCAGTTCCATGTGCAGGGTCAGTTAGACAGGCAGAACTGCAGAGTCTCGAAGCATGGATGAAATGACGGTGTTCAAAGGACGGATTTAGGCTTATTAGGAACTGGGGAACCTTCTGAAAAGGAGCAGCCTGGAAAGATGGGCTCCATCTAAACCAGAACGGAACCAGATTGCTGGTATGTAAAATTAAAAAGGGGTAAGACTGTACAAGCCTTGGCTGCTTATTGTAGGGTTCCTGAGTTGGAACCCAGTGTAGAGGGTGGGCCTGGGTTCCCCTACCAGCCACTGGGAAGTGGCGCAGGGCATTGGAGACACCAGCCAGACAGCTGGTCAGGAAGGACTTTGATTTCTCTGGAAGGGGAGGACCCTCTCTAATATCTGCTGATTGTTACAATAATAGGAAGCAAGAGTTAGAGCTGTGGTAAAACTCCAACAGGCCTTGCAGGGGGACAGATTGTTTAAACCACACTGGAGAGGCAAAGATTAGTGAGGGAATAAAGCTGCAGTGGCAGAACTGAAGGGGCACAGAGCAGGAGGAATACTGGAGAGAACTGAACTGGGGTGACCTGAGAGCCAGACACAAGGGAACTGGAACCAGGACAGGGAAAACGCAAAAAGGAAGGAGAGAATTAAAGGGAAAACAGTGATTTATTGAGAAATTAGAGTAGGTGGAGATCTATGAACAGAAAAGTGGAGAGAAGATAGAATTTGGAAGATAAGGCCCTAATCCAGAAAAACATTTTTAGCATGTCAGTAGTCTGATTTAGGGAATACTGACATGCTGAAAGTTAAGCCCTTGTTTTATGTGCTTTCCTGGATCGGGCCTGAAAGATCATACTGAGAAGTATAGGAGAGAAGAGTAAGACAAATTTGGGGATGAGGGGAGGTGTATGAACAACAGAGAGACTACAGGAGTATAATGAAGTTACAGAAAAATAAAAGTACAGATCGTTTAAAAAAAGTTTTAAAAACAGAAAAAATTACACACACAAAAGCCTTAAGAAAAATATACAGAAAGAAAGAAATAGCAGGGGAAAGAAAAATTACTGTATTGCCTGTGTTTTGCTTTCTGTTTTACTTAACTAAGCCCACAAATTTTTAGTAATGATTAATTCCCAGTCTCAGCTGCCACAACATCTGCCTTCAAACTCCAAGTGTTAAGTAATTATTTGTAAACTAATTAAGTAATGTGATTAACATGGTTCCTAAAAAGAGGTGCATTTTACACACGTTGAAAAAGTAGAGTCACACATTTTGAACATTTTCCACACCTTCCCTGGTTAGGATATTTTAGAAATTAGGTGTTAAACAGTTGTTGTGTTGCACACTGCATGTAGCTTGATGGATGAAATTTATTTTATAGGTTAAGAACATAAGACTACTGGGTCAGATCAATGGTCCATCTGGCCCAGTATCCTGTCTTTTGAAAGTAGCCGGTGCCAGATCCTTCAGAGGGAATGAACAGAACAGGACAATTATTGTGTGGTCCATCCCCTGTCATCCAGTCCCAGCTTCTGACAGTCAGAGGTTTGGGGACACTTAGCATAAGGTTGCATCCCTGACCATCTTAGCTAATAGCCATTGATAGATCTACTCTCTGTGAACTTATCTAATTTTTTATAACACAGTTATACATTTGGCTTTCACAACATCCCCTGGCAATGAGTTCCATAGGTTGACTGTATGTTGTGTGAAGAAGCACTTCCTTGTATTTTAAACCTGCTGCCTGTTAATTTCATTGGCTGACACCTGTTTCTTGTATTATGTGAAGGGGAAAATAACACTTCCTTATTTACTTTCTCCAGACCATTCATGATTTGGTAGACCTCTATCATATCCTCTTTTAGTCAGCTGTTTTCTAAACTGAACAGTCCTAGTCTTTTTAATTTCTGTTCATAGGGATGCAGTTCCATACCCCTAATCATTTTGTTGCCCTGTTCTGTACTTTTCCCAATTCTAATATCTTTTGCCAGAAGGAGTAACCAGAACTGCACACAGAATTCAAAGGGTGGACATGACAGATTTATATAGTGGAATGATGATATTTTCTGTATTATTATCTATCCCTTTCCTAATGGTTCCTAGCATTCTGTTAGCTTTTTTGACTGCTGCTGCTACTGCCTTTACCACATGGGTGGTAAAGGCAGTGGAGCTGCAACGAGCTTGTCCAGAGGCCAGAGCATTTAATCCACCCTGCAAGGCTGATGATTAGGTGTGTGGAAATTCAATCAGAACCTCATTCTTTTGTCCCGGCTGGGGGCTCCATGTGTGACTGAGCACTCAGCTTGAGGAGAAGCAGGCATGCATCCCACTTCCAGAAGCAGGACTGTTTCCATGCATGGCTATATTTGTTCAGTGCTGTTTGGCACTCCAGGCAGAGGAAGTAGAGAAGGGATATCTGCTGCTCTTCCCAATGGCCTGGGAGGCTGGAACACAGAGCCTTGGAATCCATGAAGGTCAGCTCATATGTGGGAGACTGAAAAGGGAACAGATGTTCCTCACTATCGTTAGATTTTTCTGATTGTTTTCACCAGGTTGTTAGCAGTAAAGTGCAGCATAAAAACATATTCCTTTTTTTATTGGGAGTGTATGTAACAGAAAAAGCAGTCACCAGTAGCAGTATATGATTTACTGGGTTAGGACAAAGGTCTTGCCTGCTGAGACAGAAATTGTATCACAGGAATTCTTAGTAGAGACCCTAATGCCTTTCTTCAAAGGTATTTAGTCACTGGTATTTAGTCCTGGGGTTAGGCATGTAAATCCCAGTTTTGGCTCCAATGTAATCCACAAAACTCTGGCCAAACTGTGTAGGTGCCTGAACTCACTTGGCACCTATATTTTTCAGGGTAATATTTTCCTAGGGGCCTATGTTTCTGCCTTTGGATATGTACATTGCTGCCTCACTCAGATGCCCAGAGAACTAATCTCCTGCCTAAGCCCCTGAGCAATTCACAAACCAGATGAAGACAGGCTATGTCACATGCGGGACCTAATCCAGTAGGCGAGCTCAGAGGCTGCCTGCTTGATTGGGTCTCATTCAAAACGCAGCTAGAGAAAAAGCCCATTTTATAACTTTTAGCTCAATTGTTAACAGGACTCACCTGGGATGTGGGACACCCAGTTTCAGTTCCCCTCTCTGCCTAAAGTGGGGAGAGGATTTCAGCAGGGTCTCCCACCTTTCAAGAGATGCTCTAACCACTGAACTATGGGTTAGTCTGATGTAGGGCTCCCTTAGTCTCTCTTTTAGGGTACATCTACACTACAGCGGGGAGTCGATTTAAGATAAGCAAATTCAGCTACGTGAATAGCGTAGCTGAATTCGACGTATTGCAGCCGACTTACCCCGTTGTGAGGACGGCGGCAAAATCGACTTCTGCCGCTTTTTGTCGGCGGCGCTTACTACCACCTCCGCTGGTGGAGTTAGAGCGCCGATTTGGGGATCGATTGTCGCGTCCCGACGGGACTTGATAAATCGATCCCCGAGAGGTCGATTTCTACCCACCGATTCAGGCGGGTAGTATAGACCAGACCCTAGAAGTTGTTGCACTGATGAAAGAGAGGTTGAAGCAGCGGGACTGGCCCTGGAGTCTACCACCTCCCAGGGCCGTTTGTCCTAACCACTGAACTACTGAATCATTCCCATTCTTTTACAGACCCAGTGACAAAAGTCAGTCGACCAGCTATCTGTCTATCTGACAAAAGCTTTCATTAGTATTAAATTTTAGTAAATATTCAGCTACACTGTCAAGGAATTTGTCCAAGAACCTCCCCCCACCAATATCCTTCTAGCACTATGCCAGTAGGTGCTGTGTCCGAGACTGTCCACTAAGGGGCAACCCACTGCAAGAAATACATTTTAGATGAGCAGTTTGAACAAACTTCTGCAAACTTCCCCAGCATCTCGGGTTGCTCCGGGGTGCGTATTTCCGTTGCTCTGACGCTGTCCTGAGTCTGGGGTCGGATAGGAGAAAGCAATTCCCCCCCCTGAAGTGGGAGGAGAAGGAAGAAAGAGAGGTTCTGCAGCAGCAAGAAGCTTGGATTTAACTGCTCACTTTCACAGCACAAACACATTAGCTGCCTTTGGATCTGGGCTGAAATAAAAAGTTTCCTGAATGACTGGCCCGTGCTTGAGGACGGGAAGTGAGACGGAAGACTCTCCAGCTTGAATTACTTGCTGCTGGATGGTATGCTGTGTAGTTTGGACCGCATTCCCTGCAGATGAAGTGTTAGTGGCAAAGGCACATTGCTAGCTGCGCTGTCAGTCTGCTTGCACCCTCCAGCCTGTCTCCTTTCTTGGCAGCAGCATCCCTGGGCTGTTGGTCACTGGCCATCCTTCCTCAGAGGCAGGAAGTCAGAGCCAGTGGGCCTGATAATGACCACACAACTAGGCAACGTGATTAGCGCTAACCGTGATGAGCAGAAAATTAAAGTCAGCAAGATTGACAAATCTTTCTGTATTTTTCAGGCCCAGTATCTGAGCCGATTCCTGGAGAGCACTTCCGTGCTTGCGTAAGGGAGGGGAGAGGGTGCGGGTGTCATCCGTTTTCTTGCGAAAGGATTCTGCAAAATGCTGCACGGACAGCGTGTGCAAAGGGGTCTTGTTTGGTCCCGTTAACTCTCCTCTTCCCCTGTGCAGCATTTCTCCGCACTGTTATTTCTGCTCTTTCGAAGAGGCGGGGGGAGACACTGCTGAGTAAGGCAGGGGGGAGAGCGAGAGAGAAGTGCTGCGATCGGGTTACAGCGAGCCATGGGGGAGCAGAGGAGGGGCCGCTTGGCGAGGAGCAGCAGCGGGTCAGATGAAGTGCTGCAGCCATCCCTGGGGGGATCTGTTTTGCCTCGTTCCCCTGCCCGCTGGGCCAGCCCCGTGGCTTCCAGCGAGGCTTGAATACGCTAAGCCGGCTCCCCGGATGCGCCATGCCCCATCCCAGCTGCTGATCGCACACAGCGGGTGGGGGGAGACCCCAGGAAACAGGTGCCCTCCTCTTCCTCCAGCTCCATGCTGCCGGGATTGCTCTCTCACCAGCATTCACCCGCGGGACGCCTGTGCTGCAAGGACAGGGGGCTGGCAGGCGAGGGCAGAGGGAGCCCGGCGGCCTGAACTTGGCCGTGGCCCCGCTCTCTGACGGCCGGGTGAACGGGAGGAGCTGCACCCCAGACTGCTAGAGGCGGTGACTCACTTGCTGCCTCCAGCGCTCCCCGCTGCCGCCCTGCGCGGCCGCGGCCGCCGCCGCCCTGATGGCTCCAGTTGACAGGCCGCTCGCTGGGAGCCGGGGCCGCCATGTGCCGCGGTGGCCTCTGCTGCGGCTCTAGATGCTCCTAGGGGCGTCCCGGTTGTGCGCGCCCGAGGCAGCCGCAGCGAAGCGCGGAGCGGAGGCGCGGCGGGGAGGCGGCGAAGCGGCGGCGGCGGAGGAGGCGATGGACGAGTCGTCCCTGCTGGACTTGCTGGAGTGCTCCGTGTGCCTGGAGCGGCTGGACACCACGGCCAAGGCGCTGCCCTGCCAGCACACCTTCTGCCGCCGCTGCCTGGAGAGCATCGTCAGCTCCCGCCACGAGCTGCGCTGCCCCGAGTGCCGCATCCTGGTGGGCTGCGGGGTGGACGAGCTGCCCGCCAACATCCTGCTGGTCCGGCTGCTGGACGGCATCCGCCAGCGGCCCCGGGGCGGCGGTAGCGGCGGCGGCAGCCCCACGGCGCAGGGCAGCGCAGCGGCGGCGGCCGCCGCCCCTGGCAGCGGAGGAAGCGACTCGGCGGGGTCGCCCGCCTATCATCCAGCGGCGGCCACCGGCTCCCCCAGCGCGGCCGCCGCCAGCCGGAGCGCCCTGTTGGGAAAGGTGGGTACAAACCGCTGCCTCAGCAGCTCTGCAGCGCCCGGGACACGGCCCTCGGCCCCCAGCCCTGTCGCTGGTCGGGGCACCCCCCAGCCCGCCCCCTCCTCAGGCCACCCGGTACCCCGAGCCCTCTGCTCTGCCCCCTCCTCAGAGTTCAACTCCCCACGCACCCAGTCATCTGCCCTGCCTGCTCCTCGTGGACTCACGCATTTCCCCTGTGTCCCTGCACCCTTACCCCACTTCCACACACCTCTCGCCCTGTTTACTCATTCTCTAGACTGCACCTGTTTCCCTACACACTCACCCTCTCTCGGACACCCCTTCTTATAGCAGTGATCGTGCAGATACAAACTTCATGCCATACAGTCCCTTGTTGCTCACATACACGCTTTCGATCCTCGCATTTCCCTGTCCCCTGTATCTACACACATCCCTACCCTCAATCCCCCTGCACACAGCTTCTTCCCCTTCCTCTTTCTCTCCCTGTAGAGGAGGAAAGAATCTGGTTAATTATTCCTCATCTCAGGCCATTTGGGAGATTATTGCTGTTTCATTTATGTTTATTGTTGTTGTTTTTTTCAAACTAAGGGAGGCTTTGAAGTTAGTATTAAGAGTACATTTGAGAATCTCAAACTAAAGTTCTCAGTGGGGGAAGGACAAACTGTCAGTAGAGAGATTGGGAAAATATTACTTTGGCTGTGCTGTTGCCAAGGTCTTGGCAGTGTGTGTTAGGGGATGGTTGTTGCTTGCATGGACGTTTACATTCCAACATGGGAAAGTATGTTGTATTTCCCTCTGTATTGGTATTAGTTTATATAGATTGCAGAGCTTGTTTTCTGTGGCAATTGGTCTTGTTCATTGACTTAAGACTTAAAAACCAGCCTTTTCTCTGTCACTTTGCCTCATCATTTTAATGACTGGTCTCTGAGGATAGTTTTTGAGACAAGAAAACATAATGGTTACTAAATGTGAAAGATGTAATCAAAGAGTAAAAGGGCCACACACATTCTGAAATGTTTAAAATACATACTGCATTATGATTTCATTTTTTAAAATGTAATGTATTTCAACAGGATATCCCATGTTAAACTTGTCAGTTTGGTTTGTCTCTGTAATTAGATTTCCAGGTACATGTGGTGTTCTAAACTTTGTCAGATTCCAGCCCAATCTATACACATTTTAAAATAGTGACATGACTTGTAATCATTGCTGTAGCAACTCGCTGTTTAAATGTGCTGAAAGTAGGTGTCTTTTAGTGTGTCACACAGCACACCATCGCGCTGTTGTATAAACTAAAATTTCATACAATGACTTGTTTCTACTGCTCTATATACTATACACTGAAATCCAAATACAATATTTATATTCCAATCTATTTATTTTATAATTATATGGTAAAAATGAGAAAGTAAGCAATTTTTCAGTAATACTGTGCTGTGACACTTTCATATTTTTATGTCTGATTTTGTAAGCAAGTAGATTTTAAGTGAGGTGAAACTTGGACTCACATAAGACAAATCAGACTCCTGAAAGTAGTCTAAAAAGGTTTAGAGCCACTGCTATAGGGCATAAATTTAGAACAGCCCTGAAGTGGCTCTACATTACTTCAGAAACCAGCATGGCTCCCAGACTGAAGGGCTGCAGAGTGGGTTTAGTGCCGCTTTTGTTCAGTTCCTCCATCTCCACCATGCATATCTCAGCTGCCCCCATGGGTGCTGAAACAAGTAGTATAGTGGGGGTGCTGAGAGCCATTTAACCAAACTGTAAACTGTTTATAATGGAAACCACTTCAAACCAGAGGGCGCGGTAGCACCTCTAGTTCCAGAACCTATGGCTGCAGCTGAGGATCTAGTGCTATCTCTTTCTTCTGTTATGTAGGAGAAATGAGTTAGGAAATGTTTACTTATTCCACTAGCACTGCATTTAAGGTTTTTCTTCAGTTTTTGAGGTGTGGTAAATAGAATTACACATGCACCTTCAAAACCATTCTTACTATTAGAACAGTTTATTTCTGAGTTTTAATCATTTTGCCACAAGAGAATATAAATCAGTTTATATAAAATTTAAAATGTATGTATTATAAATTATAGCATACAGTTTTCTTTTTTACTAGAAAGTACTTCATGTCAACTGTCTAATCTTGCTCCCTTTGAAGTTAGTGGCAAAGGATTCATTGACATAAATGGGAACAGGATCAGTCCCTACAAAACATTTTATATATCTGAGGTAATAAAATTCAGCATAGCTCTTTTTTTAAAGGACTTTAGAAAAGAGGCAGTCTGAAGAGCAAGAGTTGCATCTTATCTCTGATGTCATATGTAAAGATATATTTAATTACCTCTGAATTCTATTTGAACAGCATTTTAGTATACTACCTTTTGGATATGAAAGGTCAGTAGTGAGATTTCTTGTGAAGTTTTGGACTTCTAGTCCAGGGGTTCTAACAAGAGATTTTTTGGTGGCCTCACAATGCGGTCACCAACTCTTGCTGGTGGCTGCGCTGACAATTTTTCCTAAAATACTTAATTAACTTTAGGAAAAACAAATAAATATGCATGTATACATGTCCAAATCATGTAATTTATTGATGTTGGGTTTTTTTTTTCAGACTCAGTAATAAAAAAAAATGTACAGTGGTCTCTATTCTTTGCTGGACCTAAACAGAATAGAAACACAAATAAGTGTTTTGCATTTTCTTGTCTTGTTGTTGTTGTTGTTTCTTTTGTTTTTTTGGTTGCGTTTTTTTAAAAATTTGCTAGATAGTAAGTCTGCTGCTGTGAAAAGTGATATTTGTATGTTTGTTAATATCACTTTTCACAGCAGACTTACTCAGCCCCGGCAAGTCCTGGGACAAATTAAGCCCTGGATGGGGAGGTGGGCAGCTAGGCCGTGGGGCCCAGGGACAATGGCATGGGTGGGGAGCCTGGGACCAGAGCCAGGAACCAGAGCCTGCTACTGCGTGGATGAAGCCTGAAGCCTGTCCCCCCGCCCCTGGGAAAGTGGGGAATTCACCAGCTGCCTGCACCTCCAATGTTTGTGTCACCGGAGTGGGGCAGGGTGCCCACCCCCACTGGTAGCCCTGGGAGAGGGGCCACTGCTCCCACCCCTTTCTCCCAATCACAGCCCAGGAGGCTGTGGCCACAAGAAAAGCCCCTGGTGGCTGCACGTGGCCACAGTGGCCGCATTTGAGAAACACTGCAATGGGTATTTCAATGTGATATTCTTTGGGACCCATGCTAAGGTTTTGAAGTTGTGCCTTCAGGAAATGATGGGAAATTCCATGAATTGTTTTCTATAAATGCAGATTTGGAACCTTATGGTGAAGTATGTTTGGGAATGCTTTGGGGATGATAGGTACTTTTAGTCAACTGTGTCCACATGCTATATGATATTCAGGTATTTAATAATTTCACAATTTAAAGAACCCAATTTTCTTTAAAAGGCAACTGTTCTTTATTTTTGTAGATACTTTTAATAAAATCTCAAACTTAGGCTTGATAGTTCATGATGTCAGAGCAACTCATTTGAGATCAGATGTTAAAGATTATATAGTTTAAAATGTTTATAATCATTAGATCATTTTAAAATATGAAAATTCCCATGATCATCTGAATGTGTGTTTGAGTTGGAAATATTTTATACTTTTGGACTTCTATTCCGCAAAGGGATTCACATGGGACTGGGAGGATCCTTATGGCTGCATGGATCCTGTTGCAAAACCAAGCTCTGAATAAGGCTCTATAAACATGTAATGAAAAAGACAGTTTCTGCTCTAAAGAACCCACAGTCTAAATGAAGACAAGACCTATGTTTGTAACACACAATGAACTGTGTGGTAGGGAGGGGAAGATGAGAGTCTCTGGGTAACTGTTACAGGAACACCTGAGTATATAGGTTGTGGGCACAATCAGAAGGGATTGAGTGCTAATTATTAATATAAATGAATAACTTTCTAACAAGTCACCTCCCTAGCAATTAATGTGATACACTGTACAGTAAGGAATCTTTCAATGTTCAGTAACACTGTTGCATTCTAATGCTGATCACCTTGCCTGACCAACCTTTTTGGGGGGCATTTTACACACAGTTATGGTGCTTCCTTGAAACTTTTTATGCATGTGAATTTGGTAGAAAGTAATATTGCGCCTAACACTTAATCACATTCTAGCTTTTATGATTAACGACTAGTTTTCCCTTGCTTCCATTAATGAATGTCTGAGCAGAGTGTTTCCATGAAACTGTTTGTTTAGCCTTTTGAATGACCTTACAGTTTTATCTATGAAATCAATGCAGTGTTCCTGATCCTTACAAGGTTCATTACAGTGAAAGAAAGTCTGAACTAATCTCCTTTTAAAAAAAGCAGCAGGGGAGAATAATCCTCCTTAAAGCTGCTGATACAGCTGATTGCCAAGCTTTCCTGAAAACAAAATACAGCATCTCTATCTGTATTAAACAATAGACGGTATAAAACTGCTTAGAATTCGACTTTCTGTGATCTCACTGTGAAGAGCAGATATCATTTGGTCTTCTGGTATAGCCTTTAGAGAGACAAGGTGGGTGAGGTAATACCTTTTATTGGACCAACTTCTGTTGGTGAGAGAGACAAGCTTTTGAGCTTACACAGAGCTCTTCTTCAGGTCTGAGTGTGTCACAGATAAATACAAGGTGAAATGGATTGTTCAGCGTAAGTAGTTAACACATATTACAAGGGACCATTCAAAGTGAAGTGGCTTGTTAACACCTCTCCAGTCATAGAGAGGAAAAGAGGCGGGGGGGGGGGAAGGCTGGGGGTAGGAGGAAAGTTAGTGGGTTGTAGATTGTTGTAATAAGCCATAAATCCAGGATCTCTGTTCAGTCCATGATTTTTAGTGTCTAGCAGAGTTCTGTATTTAAGCTCCCAGGTTCATCTTTTGAAGGTTTTGTGCAGGTTTCCTTTGAGGATGCGGACTGAGAAGTCAGAGTGATCACTTTGTGAAAAATGGTCACCCACAGGTGACATGGTGTTTTTGTCTTTTATCATTTTTCCTGTGTGAGTTCATTCAAGAGCACAGTGATTGTCCAGTTTTATCCACAGTAGTTGTTACTGGGTTATCACAACATGTGGTGTACTTCATCCAATGCACTAAATGGCCCAATAACAACTATGTGCGTGAAATGAGACAATCAGTATGCTCCTGAATGAACTCACACAAAGCTCTGTGTAAGCTCGAAAGCTTGTCTCTCTCACCAACAGAAGTTGGTCCAATAAAAGATATTACTTCACCCACCCTCTCTCTCTAATATCCTGGGACCAACACGGCTACAATAACATTGCATACAACAGTTACAGCCTTTGACAGCTTGGCTGTCTTGGAGGATATTTTGAAATAGTTTCTTATTTCAGCTGTTGCTTTAGATTTGTCACTCTCTGGTATCAAATGCAAATCACACTATTTTTACAGTTTAATACCTTCATATCTTGGGAAGTGCCGTAATAGAAACGAGGCATTATCAATATAGTTTTTAGTTAGGGAAGAACAAAATTTGCAGGTGAAGAATAATGACACAGAGCCCAAGGTCAGTTCTGTCAAACTTCACTCTTGTTTAGAAGATGTTCAGATTGATATGTTAGAAATGTATGCTTGATGTGTATTCTCTCAGAATTTTAATTAACCTTAAAATAAAGCAAAAAAAACCCAGCTAAGGCTTTGATAGAGAAGTCTATGCTTTAATATATACATGTTTAATTTCCCACAAGCGTGGTGTTGTCGAAGTGGTATTTTTCAACTTCAAAGTGGGTGTTGTAAAATGTGTAACATTTTGGCAGAACTTTGGGTTCTGTGTGTTGCTTTATCCCCTCTTTAGCAAGTATTCTTTTGCAACCTTACAAATATTTAGTAACATTTTATTAAGAGTGCTGAAATATAATTCAACAGGGAGTTGTTACGAATATGTGGATGTTCTATTCTTTATTCTAAGGATAAGTCAAACCCTGGAAATATTTCAGTTACCCAAGAATATATGGTTTGGATCTGCTTATAAACATTAAGATTCTAAAGTGTTTTTACCTGAACTAGATACTTCAGATTCTGTTCACATGTGTGCGACCTTGGACTAGTCTGTGCCTCAATTTCAGTGTGGAAAAACACTGTATATATCCCCAATTTTTAAAGTGTTTTGATATAATCAGATTAAGATGTTGTGTAAATGTAAAGTTGTAGTATACAAAGGTTTGGAAGCTGAAAGCACATTGGAAGAATAAGAGGAAGTTCAGAAACTGTTAGAGTGCCTGGGGATAAAATAGGAGGCTAAGAGTGGTTTGTAATGGTAGGAACATTAGATACAAGGTTATAATATATTAGCTTTTCTGCTTCCATTACCATGTAGAACTGTGTTGGGAATTCAGGATCTATCAAGAGTAAATGGCTCCCTACATCCCTAAGATAAATTTTTCCCCATTTTTTAAAACAATTCATAAAGTGTGTAGTTTAAGATCTTTCTGGTCATACTAAGATAACACACTTGAGACTGTGGAACTCTCGCAGGAACTAAGGACAGTTACAAACCTCACCACCTTCTGCTCTAAGTCAAGGCACACTTGTACATAAACCCCGTTCACCCCACCTTCCGAAATAAAACATAGCACACACTATTCTCCCTCTGAGGAGAGGATGAGAGAGAGGACAGACCACAGGTGACAGATGTTAGTCACATTGCTTAATGCACTACTAGAAGGTGCTCAGATAATATGGGGATGAGGGTGGTATAAGAATGGCATCTCAGCTGGTCTGAGTTAAGCAACTGATGTATAGTATTTTCCTTATTTTTCATTGAATGCTTCGTCTATATATCAGATTAGGGGAGGAGGGATATTTCACCTTTTCAGGTGCAGAGGTCTGCAATTTACAAGCCCCGGCACCTAAGGGGAAACTCGCTGCCCAGAGCTTTTCTGAAATTCCTGCCAGTGGAGGGAACAGCTTTAATTTGTGGCCAGGGCTTCATAGTAGCTTTAATGGTAGAAACTTCCTAGGAGTGAAGCAGCACATTTCTTAGGAGCCCTATCCCAGGCCAGATCATCTATGTACTTTCTAGGCCAGTGATTCCCAAACTGTGGGGCGGCACCTAGGCCAGCCCCCTCATGGGGGGTGGGGTGGAGTGACCGGTGGGAAGGGAATGCCACCTAGGCCAGCTCCACCCCCAGGTCAGCTCTGGCCCCAGCCACAGTGCCGCTCTGCCTCTAGGCCAGCTTTGCTCTCATTCCCTCTCCACCTCTAGCCCAGCTCCGCCTCTAGCCCCAGCTCCTCCCCCATTCCCAGTTCTGCCCCTAGCTACACATTCAGCCAAAGCTCCTATGCTGAGGAAGCCTTGGCTGTGCAGTAATGGGGGGAGAAGGGGCGTGGACAGATTCTGTTACTGGTAAGTGGAGGGTGTGACAAGAAAAGTTTAGGCACCACTGTTCTAGACTGCAGCTGGCCAAACTTGGGTCCACTGTGGAGTGGAGGTTGCAGGCATTTTGCACTGCTATGCTTCCCATCTAGGTGGACTTTTCACTACTAGGGGCCCAGAGCCTGGGTTCTGCAGGAGAAAGTGAATTAAGCCAAGCATTTACATGTCTGAATTTTAGAAGATCATGTTTATGTAGCCTAAACCTTTTAGGAGCAATAGAGAGAAAAAAAGCACATGCATTGTCTTAATATTGAAGAAAACCCTGAGTCCAGCTTTTTAGGTATCTAATTCATGAAAAGGGTAGCATCACACTTCCTAATAATATCTGATCAGCTGATACACTTTATCTTTCTGCCTCTGATTCATATAGTTTTGCTGGAAACCGCCCTGAATTTAAACAAAAATGTAATTTAAATCTCTCAACTTGAACCTTTTTGATTGTACCCGAAAGACATATTTCAGCACAGGAAGATTAAAAAGTGTCTTAAAGCATTTTTTAAAAAAACAGCAAGGAGCCCTAGGGTTTTCATTTACTTTTCTATGTCCCAACCCCATTAAAGAAAGCTGTATTATCAGAAGTGTGCGCATGTTAGAGGAGATGGGAAATGCTAGGGAAATGCATCAGATGAATTTATAATATAGTAGATTGTTATATATTTAAGAATGTCACTGTTTTCAGTTGTCAACTTTAAGCCCATTACGTCTTGCAAAAATCAAATAGTTTGTTCTGTTTTACCAACTTTCAGATATTGCTATTATCTTTTGGTAACTAGCTAGAGAAATGTTTGATGAACTATTGAATATTTGACTTTTTCATTGGTGGAGTTAGTTCACTTCAGATTGGAATCACTAATAATGGCATGAGTCAAAGTGAACATAGAGTAAAAAGATGACTGAGGAAGGGACTTCGTGCAATGACTGTAGTGGATTCAGAACTATTATATTCATCTGTGAATCAGTGACAACAAATCTAACAGATACCATAAGTGATGCCTTCGGAAACCAGAGCCACTGACATGTTTGAGCATACAAATAAAGTATTTCAAGTATGTCGAACAATACCAATATTAAAGAGAGGGCTACTCTTTGCTGTGGGTAAAGTGTGACAGATGTGGTGGGTGACATGATATTGTATGACTGACAAGAGCTTAAATACTGTCCACTTAACCAATGCACAGCATTCTTTCGCAATGATTCAAGGTTGTATATATCACTAAATGTAACAATATTTAGTTACTCTTGTTCAGTAATTAGCCACTCAAAGATAAAATACATAAGCTTGGAAGAATGTTAAAAACCTGTGTTCTACCCAAATTCTAACTCTGGTAATTCATCCCTTTCTGTCCTAAACTGTTGTATAGTTTTGCTGTTTTCTGTTCTGGGAGGCAGCATGGTCTGGTTCTTAAAGCTTGGAACTGGGACGTAGGAGATCTGGGTTTATTCACAGCTCTGCCCCTGACCTTGAGGAAGTTGCTTGAACTTCAGGTTCCCCTTCTGTAAACTTGGGATAATAATGCTTACCCACCTCTGCTACCCCTCTAAAACCTGTACCCACCTACAGCGATTTGAGATCTTCAGACGAAAGGTGCTGCATAAGTGTAAAGTTGTTATTAAAGAATTTGGGATCATATGAGATGAAAAAGTACTCTCCATATTGAAGATATTACTATTATTTTCTGTCGATTGATAAAATTTAGTAGAGTTGCCTTTTTTGCTTCTGGGGCACACTGGTATAGCATATAAATATTCCAGTAACCTATATATAAGGGTGTGTCTACACTGCATGCTTCTTTTGGCAGCATATAACATACATACCCACAGTAGGGTTGTCAATTTTGGTTGGACGTATTCCTGGAGGTTTCTTTGCATGACATAATCTTTAATTAAAGATTAATCTTTAATTCCTGGAGACTCCAGGACAATCCTGGAGAGTTGGCAACCCGAATATAGCCTCCCTAACACAGGAATAAATAGCAGAATAGCCTGTGAGGCACAGTTTAGGGAAATAGACATGCCAGAAAAGTGTGGGTACTCGAATATGCACCCTACCCACTCGCCACTTGCCTAAGCTGTGCCTCCTTGTCTACACTGTTATTTTTACCACTGTAGTGTCCTGTTACCTTCCTCGTGCTGGAGCCTTTCGCTGCTGCATGAAAAGACTCACCCTGTGACCAAAGTCTCTGGCAGGGGAGAGGCAATGGGGAAAATGACCCATCTGCTGTCTCCCTTCTTCTAGAGCCTTTCGCTAACATGTGTTGCTACACGCTGCCATGTGGACGCAGCCTGCTTTTCATTGCACCATATCGCACTTGTACCCTACACACTGCCACAAGTGGTATGTAGTATAGACATAACCTAAATTCCGTAGCAGACACAATATTCCTTGTTTCTAATCTTAACAGCTTGTACACAGACGTAACTCCTGTTGTTGGCCAGATGCCCAGCAGGTCAAGCTCTGTAGATATGTTGGCTTTTAGTGTGCGTGTGTGTGTGTCTGTTTTTGGCAGGTCAGTGAGGCTATCTGTTTGTGATACAATCCTGCCCTGACAACAGAAACCATGCAGTTTATTGACCAAAATGGCAACATAAAATATTAAAACACTGATATATGTACATTTGTGTATAGATTACGTAGACTATCAAGGCTTTTTCTTACCATCTAGAACTATTTTATTTTACTATCTCATCATTTTAACCTAATCCAGTTATTGGCTAAATCTTTTCTGAATCTCTCCTCCCCCCCCGCCCTCCTTTTTCTAAAAGTGTGCCTGGCTCCCTTTTGAATTGAGCCACACTGTTGTACTTACCTCTGTCACTAATTTAAGCTGTTTGGTATTTCAGACTTTCTCTGTGTAAAGACACTGCTTAAGTTGCAGAAAAAAAATCTTTATTCCCTCCTCAGCTTCAATGATTTCTCTTTAAAACTAGTAGCTATCTAAAACAGCTTCCTTGTGGGGGTCTTAGATAGGATCCTCCCTTAGAATCTTTTTCCAAAAGAAAAATGGCCTGTTATGGTTAATCTTTCACTATAATTAGTATCTCCAAATCCTGAATCATTTCAGTTGCTGACCTCTGCTCAATTTGTATTTACTCTGTTTTCACAATGTCCTTTCTATATAGGGGTGACCACTATGAACCAAAATCACATAGGTGCTGGAACTATAGATCCTGGGGCTGCTACCGCACCCCTGGCTTGAAGTGGATTCCATAATATACAGGGTTTACAGTTTGGTTCAATGGCTCTCAGCTCCCCCAAAAATTGTTCTAGCACCCCTGCAAGGTCAGCTTTGATATAAGTGGATTCAACTCTAATAAAGCCACTGGGTACACACCAGAGGTGAATTTTGCCCAATCTTTTCAGTGTTGATATTTTCCAACAGTTTTTTCTCAGTGTGGGAGCAGACTCTTATGGAAGGGCCCAAGATTTGTTCAGCTAGTCCAAGGATGTCTTGACAAAGGAGAAGAACAGTGGGAATGGAGAAAGCTGCATGACCTTGGATCTGCTCCAACTCTCACTGCAATTGAGGTCCTGCTCCTGGGGAGAAAACAACAGGAGCTCCTGAGAGTCATCTGTCATTTATCCCTACTTTCATAGCAACCCCCAGTGCCTGCAGCTACGGAGTTGCTCACATATAGAGGTATGCAGCCTTGGGCAGTGCTTACTAGCCTGAGCAGCTCTGAACTGATCCGGTGGCACTTAGACCACGTGGAAGAGAACATGGAGCCACCCATGGAAACTTCCGTGCAAGCAGGATGTAGCTTTCTGGTAAGGGAAAGATAAGGATGGGAAGTCACAATTTAAGTCAGCAAAAATAATAAAAATTAGAAATAAAACATACAGAACAAAAAGATGAGAAAGAAAGAAAGAAAAAAGACCAGAGGCAGAAGAGAGAGAATATAGAGGGAGAAAAAGATGGGAACCATTGTGCTAATGCATGGTGTGATGGACAGGGGACAGTAAACCCAGCTACATCCTTGGTTCTCTTTCGTCAGTATTTTTCTCCGGGCATTAGATATAATGTTTTTTTCTGGCAATTCTTGGGGTTACTGATCCTTTAGTTTTAATCAGTTGATTGTGTTGCACAACAGCTGCACTTACACGCCTGTTGGTTCCTGTTTGCAGAAAGTATACTTTTGTATTGATTGGAGAAGATGATGAAAACATTTTAAAAATATGTTTAAATACAATTAAAAACAAATATAATATGTGACTGAATGTTTACCCAACACAAAGTCACTCACTGGTTGGATGCAGTCATTGACTGCTTTATCACATCCAAGTATATGTAATTTGATAGATTTCAGTCTGTTTAAAGAACAACATTTAAAACCAGAATTACACATAACCTGAACTCTTTATGTAAGCATAGTAGATTTGGGTCTTAACTTGTTTTTTTTCCCTTTTAAAGGATTAGATTTGCAAATTGGATTTGTCTGTTCCTGTTCCATTAGTACAGTGCTGATTTTAATGTGATTTCCATTGTTCTGATTTTGTTCTGTCCATAGGTGCAGAATGGTAACATTGTTTGAAGAATCCTCTCTCCTGTCAAAATAATAATAAAAGATTTCCATAGAGGTCTCTATCTTGTCCTGTTTCGGAAACTACAAAATTTAGCAACCCTGTGCATAGTTGGATCCAAAAAAGAGAGAAGGCATATTACATATTAACATATTAGGTACATATTAACTTTAAAAATAGATAAATGGGGACAAAATCTTATATTCTGTTAATAACAGAATGTAGTTTGATTAAATTACTTTAATTGGAATTTTCACAGAAGCATGATATGATTATCAGGAGGGTAATTGTTCTATTAGTTGTAAAACTATTTCCTATTTTCTTGCAGATGAATAGCATCTCATTTTGGGGAAGATTGGGGGATAATGACTTCATCATGTTAGTGAAGCATTTGCTCCTCTATTTGCTGTCAACTGGGGTTTGATTTACCTTACAAGTGAAATAAATGCTGTTTGTGGTTTTAGTGAGTGCATTTCCATGTGTGTAGTCAGTAATTGTGGGAACAGGTTATTCATTAGTTTGTGCTTGAAATGTGTCTCTGTTATTACAACAACATGCCCAAGATACTGATTAGTCAATCAACTTAGCGTTAATATTTATTTTCCAGGTGTTTTTAAAACCTGATTCAAAACTGTGGATTATATATTTGCCCTTTGTGAGCTTTGAAATGACTTGCTTCCATGAGATAACATATGGTTTTCAGTTTAAAACACTTCATGACTGAGGACTTGCTGGTTTGTTATCAAAATGCTAATGACTATTTGTACTACAGTCTCAACTTTTATCCGAGGGAGGACTAGAATAGACACAGTCTCTAAATAATGGCCTTTGTAATATTTATTAATACCTCACTGAGCTGCAGGAACCTTTCCCCATGTGGGTAGAAGTTCATTTACTTACAACTGTTGATGTTTGTTAAAACGAACGTAGGAGCTAGGGCCCAGATTTTAACGGTGTTTAGGCTTTGCTGTGCTCGGTATTGCACTGCCTAACTGATTTAGAAGCCTGAATCTCATTTTCAAAAGTGATTGAGGCAGTTAGGAGTTTAAATCCCATCAACTGTCAATGGGAGTTTAGCTCGTAAGTGCCTAAAAACCTTTTGAAAATAAGATTCAGGCTCCTAAATCAGTTAGACATTGCGATGATGAGCACAGCAATGCTTAAATAATATTGTTAATAATCTGGGCCAAGATCTATAATTTTCAGCATGTTGCTACATCTTTTCCATAGATAACAGATGTTGAAATTCTACCAAAACAAGAGACAGTATTGACTTTGGCATACTCCATTTTGATTGTGTGTGTGTGTTTAAAAAAAACAAAAGTCAGCTAGTGTTTTGGTTCTGTGATTTTCTAAAAGGACAAGTACACTTGCATTATCTAGTATGATGTGGAGTAATATTGTTTAGCATGCGCTGATTTCAAACTAAGTCAATGTGAAAACTTGTATTTGTTGTGAACTACTGTAGCAAAGATGATTTTACAGATTTACTTTCCCTGCCCCCCTATTTCTAGCCGCATTTTGGAGCAATTTCTAACCCAGCTGCCTTTGTTATGGTGCCTAACTGCTTATGCAATTTCAAATGATGATTATTGTGACTTTTCAAAGTTTGCAACAGTTTCATCTCCTTCACCATACCAATATATTTTCTTTTGACATTACAGTGGTAGTTATTTTAAATTAGAATGGTTTGTTTTTGTTTGGCTGGTTTTATTTTGTATAACTTCTGGTATCTATAAATAAAGAGATCACAAATTAAAGATTTGCCACAGCCCTCCTTATTGCTTCCATGTAGAATTTGGAACTATCATGAAGCATTTGGCTGTGATGACTTTAAAATATTATAGAATTTTTCAAAAACTGTATTTTGCTAAGAAACCTAGACTGTTTCTTCCAGTGATCTCTAAGGGTTTTAAATAATGTTTTTCATAAATGGTGTTCAGATTTGTGCTGTATGGGCCTGGGTCTGTGTTCTCCCAACAAATGTTAACAAGTATTGAAGACTAGTATTCAGTGCACATATTTCTCCATGTTTGAGCAGTCCCCTCCCCACTCTTGTTATCTAACTAGCCAAGGAGTAAAAGAAAAAAAAGAGAGGGTGGGAAGGACCCCAACCTCCCCTATTCTGAATACTGTATTTGCTATACAGGCAAGGTGTATGATAAATTAAGCAAGATCTATTCAAGGATTTACACATTGCCATTCCGTCCATTTTTTGAAGAACTGTTTATTCCTGGCTGTATCCATTTTCCAGAAGTTCAACAGAGGTTGTGGAATATTTTGGAAAGTGATTTGATGGAAGTTGCCCCCAGCTGAGTTTATGTTATCACTGCTTAACATGGAGGCTTGCTCTTGAGGTACTTAGTTTCAGTAACTTTTAAATGGGGATAAAGCATCATAAAACACAAAACGTATTCAGGCATGTCACAAACTTTCACACTCTTCAGGAGAGTCAACATAGTCAGGAGCAACTTCAGCAGCAGTTTCTCCCTCCAATTCCCAGCCAGGCAGGCAGATCCTCTTCTCTCTGATGCTGGGAAGCTATGTGCTGAGGTACAGCAAAACAAACAAACTAACTAGGAAGTTAGCAAACAAAAATTACACTTTGGGACAGTTAAGGTTGTGGCAGGACACACCCCACGCACCCAAAAATTTCAAAGCAGGGAAATAAGAAAAAAAGAAAATTGGGGAGAAAGACTCATGCCTTTCAGTCCACCTTCATATTGCATCCTGGAGTGTGTTATCAACAATGTTGTTGGTAACATGAAAGTGGCAAAGAAAGTATACGTCTGTCCCTTAATTTCTTATGTCCATGCTTTCAAGGTTGTGGGTGTGTGGGGGGCAAGTCCTACTGTCTTAACTGTCATGAAATGTAGTTTTTGTTTGCTAATAAAGATTAATAAAATTGTTTAATCAGATGAGAGGTTATATAGAGTTCTTGAATCCTTTTGTAGCATACACCCACTTAAATAATGCTGGGTGTATGGGGCAAGTCCTACTATCTTAACTGTCATGAAATGTAAAGGTAGTCTAAATAGCTGGAGTAAACTAGAGGCGCCATGAAGGAGAGAGATTCTAGAATGACAGATTGTAACAAAGTGGCCAAGGTGAGATAACTACTGAATGGCTACAGTTTTTAACTGAGGGAAAGTAGTGAGTGAAAGAGAGTTCACAAACATGTGACAATAAACTTGGCAGCTGGTTCATATCAGTATCAAATTTAGATTATTATATTTAAATTACAGAGCGTTAATTCTGGGAAATGCCTAATGGAAACACTGAAGACCAAACTAACCAACCACTTTGGCTAGATACTGATATATACAACTAGAACAAAGACTTTTAAATGACAGTAGTTAAACAACTGTGGCAGCAAAGTGTGCAGGACTCCATTGCATGCACAGATCTGCCTATTGCTCTCTCCCTTCCTTTCCAGTATGAGGCATACCTCTCAACCTTCAAATATACCAAATAGGGACACCTCCAAGTGTGACAGGTGCCATCTTGGCCAATGCCAGGGGTTGAACCAATGACCTCCAGAGCTAAAAAATAACATGAATATTTACAGATTGGACTAGAGAGCAAGGCTTTTGAATTGAGAGTTATCACAGACTTTCATCCTCTGTGGATTGGGCACAGAGAAGGAGACAGAACACACACACAGACTGACTAAGAGGTTATACAAGCAAAATGTGTGACAGATGACTGAAATATGAAGCACAGATATTTTGGTGATTCATGTAATAACTTACAGATTCATAGATTAAGTATAAAACTTATTTTAAAGAGCTCTTCTCACTGTGTGAATCATAGTCAACTCTACTATCCCCCTACATAGAAAAACAGCAGGGTTTGAACCTCTGGATCTTTATATCCCCAGTAGGCCTTTACTGTTTGAGCTACAAGAGTAATTGGTAGCCTGTTTGTAGACCTGTCTCTGGAGGAGCATTTGACACACTTTCCCAGTGGGGTTACACAACTATTTATGAGTCAGCAATAGAATATTGGTGATCAAGTGGTTTATCGTGTTTAGACATAGGGTAACCCAGACTGGATTAACTCAATCTGAAAGGCACTGTGTGGTAGTGGATAAGATTGAGATGTGTAATGTTAGAGATCTGGCTTCTGTGTCTGTGGTGACCTTGCATAAACTCTCTGCTAACTTATTTTAAAAATGGGTGGTGGAGTGTTCAGCAATTCTTCCCTGGCTGCTTTCCAGTCTCAGAGTCATGGCTGTAGCCAATAATAAAGGTGCTGAATTGCATGGGAATCTAAACAGAATTTAGAAGAGGTAAGATTTGAATTGCAGATCCATTCTTTCCCAGCTCAGGAAACTTTCCTCTCTCCTAGAGGAATATTTGGTCAGCATGGGGGGACTCTCTCTCATTTTTATCCCTGAAAGGAAAGGTTTACCTTGGCCCACGTATTTTCTCTTATGGCTAAAGAGTTACAAAATTCTCTCTAAAAAACCACTGCTGATGTAGAACTGATAGTCTAAAAATCAGCAACAATGCAACACAAAGGGCAGGTTCCAGAGTATGTTAGATTTCTTGCAACTGTAGTTCAAAACAAAGTGGGCAACCAAGAATAGAACCCTGTTGTGCTTATCATTGTGCAAACACAGAATAGTAGATGGTCCGTGCCCCCCAAAGAGCTTACAATCTAAATAGACAAGACAGACACAGGGTGGGAGAAGGAATCTAACACACAACTAGAGTGAACAATGGGATGGCAGCAAATATCATGTTAGTTCCATTATTATTATTATTATTTTATTATTGGGTGGGTTTTTGTAGGAGGGGATAAGCTAAATGGAAAGAAAAGGGAGGGGGAGTGAGTGAGGAGGACAGGCCAGGTGAGAAGAAAGAAAGAGGGAGAGGTTTAAAGTGAACTTAGGTGAAGAGACCATGAATGAGAGAGAGGAAGAGGGTTGGAGCAAACATTCAATTATCAGAAGACAGCGAAAAACAAATATAGCCAATGACTATCCCGTGACAGATCTTAACAGTCCAACCCCATGGTTTTGACCTTCCACACCATCTTTGGTTAAAGCTCATTTGCTTCTGGTGGGGAGTGTAGATTGATCAGATGTGCTGCTAATGACTTTAAGTGTGTCCTTCTTGATTTCCCCCTTGCCACTGTGGTTAGTTAGAAGACGTAGGCATAAGTGCTGGAACTAGAGGTGCAAGGGAGGTGGGGAGCTGCTGCCGCACCCCCTGGCTTGAAGTGGTTTCTATTATATACTGAGTTTACAGTTTGGTTCAATGGCTCTCAGCACCCCTGGATATAGGCCACATACTTGCTGGTTGCGCCCATTGGCAAGTGTTGCCTGGTTCCCTCATTGACTTGCACGGTGCCTTTCCCTCATTTACTGAGTGGTTAAGACACTTTGACATTCTTGAGCTGACTGTCTATGCAAATGCAATTGTGGTAGATATGGCAGTCCAGTCAAAACTGTAGAAAGTTCTCTGAATGTCCAGAGGTCCGTGCTTTGTCTGCTTCTGCCCATACCAGCTGGAGTCTCTGGCTGTCTCCTTTCTGCAGTTTTCCCTCAAGGCCACATGATGGGGAGAAGGGTGGCACCAGCTGGGTTCTAATGCCCTTGTAGTTGGGGTGTGTGTGTCTCCTGTTCAATCTATGCTCTGTAACACAACCGTAACTATAGTGTAGCTACTGCTGCACCATAATAATATCCTGCCAAAGGGCCTCTTCCCAGGCCCCTTGAAAGGAGAAGGTAGGTCACACTCTGTGGACCTGATTCTCCCCTGCCTTGAATCTTGTGCAAGTGGATGTAAAATGCTACCATTGGCATACATGAAGAGAAAATTACAATTTGATACCCACTTTGCACAGGTATATAGGACTACATGAGCTTCAAAGCAGTAGAGAATCAGGCCTATTTAATCTAACCTCTGCTGTGACTGCCAACAAACGTCAGAATTATGATGATAGTTCTTGGTAGGACCGGCTCTAATTTTTTTGCCGCCCCAAGCAAAAAATAAAAAAATAAAACCGACTAGACAAATCAGTGTTTCCTTTCTAACAAAGGTGAAATAAATTGAGCTTGGGCACTCAGTGGAGGTTGGTGACATCTGAAAGTGGACAGCTCAAAGTTGATATGTAAAGGTGTAAACTAAGTTGCTAGCAGTGAATATAGATCATTTTGAATTTGACAGAAGGAAGGTAATTGCCTACCTTTCTTACTCTGAAGAGTACAGAGAAATGCCCTTAGAATAATATGTTACGTTATGAAGTTGCTGTAGCTATAGAAGCTGGAAAGTGATCATTTGGGGAGAGCCTGAACTTGGTAGTGTCACTGTAGTTATTTAGTAGCTCTGTGAGAATGAATTCCAAATAAATTGTTTTTTCATGCTTTTTCTTTTGTTTAGCAAAACAAAGTGGGGGTATTGGCCATACTGGCTAGACAAGTGGGCAAAAGTAAAAAAGTATCTCTATATGTAGTTGAAAGGATGGATGAGTTCTTTCTATATGTAAGTATATATCTATTATTTATTTACATCTCTACCTCAATATAACGTGACCCGATATAAAGTGGTAAAGCAGTGCTCCTGGGGAGGAGTGGGGGGGTCTGCACACTCTGATGGATCAAAGCAAGTTCGATATAATGCGGTTTCACCTATAACGTGGTAAGATTTTTTGGCTCCCGAGGACAGCGTTATATCGAGGTAGAGGTATATATATTGCCTCTGTGTAGCTCAGAGAGACTGGGAATTTTATAGATAAGATTCAAAGGACTGTATTGGCAAAGATGTCCATAGAGGACTTATTAGAGCCTATTACTTAGCCTATAGCCCAAGGAGCCTATTACTTTTTAGGATTATGATCCCATTCTGGTGCTGTGGGAAGGATAGGTAATCATTGGAGGATTAAGTAGTAGTACCACAGCCCTCAGCAAACCAGTTTTAGGAGTCTTGCTGCAGAGAAGAATGCCCTTCATAGGAAGGAAAACTCCAGGAAGGGAATTTGAATAGTTTTCCCTCATTGACCTGGCACAAATATTGTCCAAGATAATGGCTTGGATTGATGGGATTGCTCTGTTATTTCCATTTAGCCTTGATGGGTGTTATTGCTGTGCTTTCAATGCTGAGATTTATTTTTCTTTTAAATGTTTATCTTCATACACAATCCATATAAAACCTAAAAGAAACAATTTCACTGGTGACACAACTCCCACTCTACAGATAAACATGGAAGCACTGATTCACCACCTTTGCGCTTGTACTATACTCAGGTTTTCTGGGGGCTTGATTAGCCCCTGCTGTAAGTTAAAGCACCTTTGCTGCAACAGCCCCTGTGGCTTATTCAACAACTGAGAATAGGTAGAGTGCAGCGAGCTCTGTCTGCATTGCCTCCTGTCCCAGTAGCCCTCCATCTTATTTTCAGCTGAGGAATCCCCTTATGCTGGCATGTGTATTCCCCAAGGTAATTTTTGCCAGGTTCACGGCTCTCTTTCGCTACTGGAGCAGCCTGAGGAGGCAAGGGGTGGAACAGAAAATCAAGTCGGGAATCTTTACTACCTGAAAGTATCTATAGACAATTAAAAGTGAATATGTTAAAATATTTTTCTACATAATTCTTTTTGGAGGTTAGAACAGTTCAATTCTATACTCCAGTTTCTTGATCACCTCAGTGCAGGGTTTCTGTATGGATAATAGAGTCCTGTGGCACCTTATAGACTAACAGACGTATTGGAGCATGAGCTTTCGTGGGTGAATACCCGCTTCGTCAGAGGCATGTGTCATGTGTCTGACAAGGTGGGTATGCACCCACGAAAGCTTATGCTCCAAATATGTCTGTTAGTCTATAACAGGGGTCGGCAGCGTTTGGCACGCGGCTCGCCGGGGTAAGCACCCTGGCGGGCCGGGCCAGTTTTATTTACCTGCTGACGTGGCAGGTTCGGCTGATCGCGGCCCCCACTGGCCGCGGTTCCCCGTCCCGGGCCAATGGGGGCGGTGAGAAGCCGCGGCCAGCACATCGCTTGCCTGCACCGCTTACCCTGGCGAGCCGCGTGCCAAACGTTGCCGACCCCTGGTCTATAAGGTGCCACAGGACTCTTTGTTGCTTTTTACAGATCCAGACTAACAGAGCTACCCCTCTGATGTATGGATAATGATTTTGAAAAGGGTTTATAAAGATAAAATTGGTCTATGTTCCTTGTGTCATTGAGAATTCACTCTAGAGATTCTTTTGTTTTGAAAGAAGGTTTATGAAAGGGCAGGTTGGAAAATTTGTTTGACACCTAAAACAGGTATATTCTCATTCTTTACAGATTTATATTTCCCAAGTAGAACATTTTGTCTGTGAATAACAGTAAAACTTTGTACTTTTCATTCATTAACTAAAGATTTATCTGTTTATTAATTTAATATTTATCTAATCCATAAAGTACCTTACAAAGGACAGTAAATATCATCCCCATTTTATATGAGGAAACTGAGGCACAGAGCGCTGTGGACCAAGGACACACGGCTTAGTGGCAGAGCTTGGAACACAGCCCAGTTCTCCTGATTCCTAGACAGAACCTCTGAACTGTCTCTAAACTGCTCATGCCCTTTTGAAAGACCTTATTAGCCTTCTGTTTGAAGTGACTGTAATAGATGTGTGGTGCCAAATTCAGCGCTGATTAGTGTGATCATGAGTCCCATTTACATCAGTGGAGTTGTACTTGCTTTACTATACAGTACAGCTATATGTGGCCTGTAATCTTATATTTTAAGTCAATTTTTGATGAAATTATTTGCTATTCTATTTGCTAATATTAAGTTGTTACAGAGTTAATGGGAAGGCTACGGCTAAATACCCTATTTTGCTCTTGTCGTCATGTTTTGCTTTTTTTGTTTGTGTTTACTTCTCTTTTGCTTATTTTCTCTTTTATATATCTGCAGAGTTTTTTGTTCTCTATTTTCTGTCAGTTGACATGTGAAAGGAACCAAATAATATATTCCATAATTCTGTCTCAAGTTAAGAACCAGTTTTAATGCTGTACAATAATTGTATTACAAGGAAGCCTGATGTGCCCTCAGTGGCATTACTGTATGGTGAATAAAAGCTAATTTAATGGAAACAGTAGAGTATTTGAAAGTTGACTGCATGAAAATTGGATTTTTGCCTTTTATTATTTACTTTGCACCTTATTCATATTTAAGGCCATAGGGATTATCATCCCCTTTAAATGCCCTTATTTAATAAAGAGTTTGAATTTCACAGTATAGAATCTAGTGTGAACTTCAGTGCCTTATCAGGAATTCAATTAACTAGCTTAGGTTCCAGTTGCCCTGTAAATCCTATAATATATCTAAATAATTAATTTGCTTTCTCTGAACAGTAGCAACTACTTTTAATTATGACCGTTATATATTTAACTCTTGCATATTACACACTATTTATGACAAACATTGTTTTTTCAGTTTGAGTATTACAAGGGCATTAAGTAGCAACTCCATTGTTAAGGTTATGTTTCGTTTTTCAATTAAAGTGGTATTTAAATTGCCTTGTTAAGCATGGAAACAAATCATGATGACAGCCAAAATTTCACTGCTTACCTTTGGAATACAGATAGAATTTTTCTCATGGTTTGAAGTGAACCTGTTCAGTAGTCTGACTTTAAAATGAGCCAATTAAAAAAATTACAGTTGTTGTCAAACATTTTCTGAGATTCCTCTTATAAACCCAATTCCCCCCCCCACCAAATGTTAAATTGAAGTAAATAATCAGGCATGTATCAGTGGTTTGAGTGAATGTTAAATTTTAAACATTCCTGAAAGGTATTTCCCGGGATTCTAACTTTTTGAATAAAAAAAAGAATTAAGGTTGCACTTCTTGACCAAGTACAGTACCCAAACTTCCCTTCTTTGCATGTAGATTATCACAAATCTGCTTTTCAGAACAGTGATTTTACAGCTTCTGTCATACATACCTGTCTCTGATACTAAGTGCGCTGTTTTGTGTCCAAACTATTCTTTGCTCTTTTTCATGCAAGTTCTCTAATTTCATGATCAGGGCACATAAAGTTTGTATATGGAGACACCTAACTCTGTGTCTATTGATACTGGATGCATTGTGTGTGGGAGGAGGGATGTCAGGCTGCCAGCTGATCAGCTACCCTGCTGTGAAGCATAGCCCCTGCCAGCATTGTTCCGTGCTTGCCTGAGGCTTGCAGTTTGTGGGGACAACACTGCCCCCTGTCTCCCCAAACTACACTCATGTTAAAAAGTACTGGGCCATGGCCCCTTGGTTTCGGCACCATTGTGCTGAGTGTCGCTTATGAGGCTCTGTATGATCCCAGCACGTGGCAGTATTGAACTCTTAATGAAGGCTGGGCAATGATTACATTCAGCTAGCTATCTATCTAATCAGAAATGTGTAGAATTGTTTTATTTATGACTGTAAAGAAGAGTAGAAAGCAGCAGAACCACTAAATGGCTAAGAGTAAGGCATTCTAATTTGTCTGGTGATTGATAAAATGGAGCTCTTTGATATGGATGGCTAACGTAGTATGAGTTTCCAGTTTTCTCCAGGTGTTGCAATGGAGGCAGAGTTCAGGGTGTTAGGTGTTTTGTTTGAGAAGTGCAACTTTATATCTGCATTTCCTGGGATTCTGAATATTTTTCTTAACTAACGTTCTTGTAAAGGGAATATACACTTGGGGATTTTGAAAAACAAAAGGGTCCTTCACAGGCTCCCTGCTCTCAGTTCCAGTGCGTGTCCTGGAGTAGCAATTATAGGGAAAGTCCTTCTGATCCTGGTAGCCCTGAGGTGGAGCATGCTCAGTTCCTCTCTGGGGATGGCACCTGCACAGCCTGGGTCATCACTAGGAGCTGTGAGGGGATGGAACATGCTCAGTGAGGACAGAATCCTCAGAGATGTTTAGCTGCTAAAATCTCTGACGTGTCTACTGAGCATGTGCAAATTGTGATTGTTCCAAGGCTTGTAACTTGGCCAAATTTGGGCAGATTTTCTAGTGATTGCAAAAGGCTCATTCCTAACACAAAGGCCACCCTTCTACAGAATTTTAAGTCCCTACCCCAAAGCACAGGGATAGTAGAAATTTTAAAAGAAAAGGTCTCAAGTATATTTTAACATGGGAAAAACAATGTATCTTTCCCTAGCCTCATTCCTGGAAATGGCTGAAACATTTTGGCTGACATTTTCCAAATATTGTTGGCTTGAGGAGATATCTGGTATGGGAAAATTCAGCCCAAACAGTTAAAAGCAACTGAAACAGAGTCTTATAATGGGATATGTAGGGCAAACTTAATAACAGGCTGTGGTGCAATTTACTTTAAATATGCAAAATAGCTCATTAAATAATTTGCATAAAGTATCTCACATGGAGCAGAAAACTTGGCAACTATGGAAATTTCTTTTTATTCTGCCAGTCTTCTGTTAACCATGATCCCCATCCACCATCCTGAGAAGGGGATTGGAGATTCTTGATGCTATAGCTCTCCTAAGATCCACAAAAATTGGAGCATGAGTCCGAGTTAAGATTGTTGCAATATGAAAAATGAATTATCACTTGTCAGTATGTGGTTTACTGAATGCATGTGAACTTTAAGGGTAATAAAGTAAGTTACTAAAATGTTTGTCTTTTTAATGCTTGTGTTTTAAAATGGGCAATGCTGTAGTTCTGTATTTTGCACAGAAGTTATATTAATGTCTTCAGCAATTTTTACTTTGAACTAACAAAGTTTTTTTTGTGTGTGTATTCACTGTATGAATTCACGTTACGTACACATAGTTCTGTGAATAAGAATTTCCCTGAAGTTGCTGTTTTCAATGGCTTGTAAAAGATTTGAATCTACACTTTCACCCTGAAGGCAAAAAGAATAATTACATGTCTGGGGTTAAAATGGTAAATACTATTAATGTGATGTGAACATGAAAGTGTTAAAGGTCATATTCCTGACAGATCCATTGTAATGTGTGAATAAAACACCAGACTTTAGAAAGGAAAAGACAAGGCACAACCTTGACTTATGTCTCTATTTGAATAATCCTTTATTCTGTATAACTGGTTTATAGAAAGCATTTTTGTATCTATGGAAACTGGAACAATAGAAAATCATCATATTGCTTAGATGAACTTTGAAATAATTACTATAAATTTCAATATCCATAGGGAAGTTTTATTTAGTTATTTTTTTGGAGCACTGTGGTCTCACGGTTGTGTGACCTTCTGATAGAGAACCACCTATTTGGATTACTCATTCTCTTTACTCTAAGTACTGTAAGGGCTTGGTGATTGGCATTTCTTAAAATTTCCAAGTTTTATAGATTTATACTGTATTTTATCTTTCCCCTCCGCTCCCCAACACGAAGGGATGGAAGGGGAGGATGTTTCTTTTTCTGATAAAGACCTGTGGATTACATTATTGTTCCTCATTCCAACATCCCCTCCAGCAAGAGCCTTGGGAACTGTACTTTAGAGCTGGCCAAAACTCAGAACTTCTGGTTTGTAGGAAATTTTGACATTTCTAAATTTGGTTTTGGATTTGGAACAAAACCATTTTTTAAAAAAAATTTCCCACTAACAGGAAATTTAAAAAAATTAAGTTTTGGAAACAATGACGCATGGAGTTTCCAATATGAACTATTCTCCCTGGGAACCCCAGCAACAGCTGACTGAAATTGATATTGTTCTTGTCTGTTTCATATCAAGAATCATGTCAGTTTCAGTCTGCAGTTGCCAGGGCTGCCATTCAACAGCCCTCCTGTGTGGACTGCCCCAGGGCAGGGATTCCAGGACTTTCAGACCAGGATATGTTTACACTAGGAAAATAAAGAGTGTTTAGCAAACGCACAAATGAACATGTTTGCTGCATGCATCTCATTTACACAGTGTAGACAAGAGAACAGAGAAGGCTGGAATGGTGGCCAGATAAAAAGAGGTTGCATCACTGCTCTCTGGTGCTCCTGTAGGTTGAGGGTGGAGAAATTTGTCCCCCATCCAGCCCCCTGCAGAATTTCCCCACATAAAGCCTGAGGGAAGGGTGATGAATTTCACACATAAAAGAAAAAATTGTTTATTTGTGGGTGTTTAGTGACTACCTCGCAAATACAGTATAAATAAATTAAAAACATTGTCTGATGCATTTTGTACCAGTCATGACTGAATTCCATACATGCAGCATCTTGTTCTTCAGGGGGGTTAAGGAATAAGAACTTGATTTTTTTCTTCTTCTTCTTTGAAGGCTAATGAGAGTAGGATGCTATGGGATATGTTAATTTAGGCCTGGATCTCCTGTCCTGTTGCCATACTCAGAGGCAAGGGTCTGGGGGAGGAAAAACCCTTCCCAGTGTACCTTCACTGATTTTCTCCAGATTCTTCCAGGGTGAGCTGCTAGCCCTACCATGGAACAGCCATCAGTTCTGCCACCAATCTCCGTTAATGCCCTAAGTTTTGCCATGCAGAGGTTTTTTGCCAACATAGGAGCCCCCTGAATATCACTTGTACTTCAGTAATGCACAGTTCCCATGGAGCCATGCTGTTAGGGACAGCTGAGCTGGTGGCTGCCAACAGAACCTCTCTTATAAGGGTTAGGCACTGATGTTGCTCCACACAAAAGTTAATACAACCTGGACAGTGTTGCCTTTTGTTTAGGATTTGGGAGGGATGATCCATATCCTCTTTCCTAGACCTCCACATCTTCCTTCTGCCTCAGACTCACCCTCTCCAACACCCTTTCTCACACGCATAGTCAGTGTCCCACAAACGTCTCTCTCCATGGGGACCTAGAAAAGAGGATGGGGGAAGTGTCACAAAGGTAGCTAATCTCCTTCGTTTACTCTGTAGGAAGAACCAGATCAGCATATGAGGATCGGGCCCATAGATATTAACATTAATAGATATTGGACCAGATCCTCAGCTGGTGTAAATCAATGGCAATGGAGCTATGCTGGTTTATACACGCTGAAGATGTGATGGCTTATTTTGCTTTAAAAGGAAATGGTCCAAGATTTTACAGACCTTTAGCTCGTGTTGTCATTTTGAAATGTAGCTTTCTTTGTTAGACCTTTTAAGATGTATTGACTAGTTTTCTAACTTGGTTTTTGTTTTTAAACTTTACACTGCAGTATCAGTGACTGTAGGAAATAACTGGAAAGCAACCATCATTATTACATTTTTGTTATAATACTTTCCCCTTTTCCTTTAGATTTTTGAAATTGTCACCTGTCCTGAAAATGTATAGCTTGTCTCAGCTTTGTGGCTACTGTGACTTATAACTGGAATATTTATAGCTGTTGTTGAGGTTTGACAAACTGGTTCAACCAAATAAGAGACCACATAGAGTAGATTAATAGCAGGGAGCCCTTTATTTTACTTGGCAGGGCTCATCATAGACCATCAAAGAAAGTAGTCACTTAGCTATTGGTGTTGCGTGGATGAATAATGTGAACAAAGAGGTCACAAAGTCTGAAAGCTGAGCTTACCCTGGAAACAGAAATAACAGCTAGCAGAACAGTTTATGGACACAAATACAATTGTTTTATGTATTCAGTGTATACAGTTCTTATTGTATGTATTTTATTGACATGCATGGAGAAAATAGATCATGAAGGAGCTCAGAAGCGACAGACAGATGAGCTGCTGAGCAGTTTTAAAAATTCTTGATTCATTTGTTTTCAAAGTAGAGTTAATACAATGCATTTAAAACCAGAATATTTCAGATTTTTTTTTATATATAAAATATAAGCACATAACCAAACAAAACATACTTAAATACATACACAAAGTGGAAATATAATATCAGTAATAAAGTCAATATTCATTATTTACAAAACCTGGAAAAAAAAACCCCGAACCTGTAAAAGTTGCAAAGAGCGTTAATTATTAAGGTGATAGAATAGATAAATAAGAAAGAATATACTTTTAAGAGTATTGGGGATTAATATATACTAAACTACAAAGGTATGCTATAGTTTTGTGTGTGACCAGACATTCTTGTGATTTTTCCATGTGCTTCTATTAGACAGTCATTTGTTTTCATTAATGCAATATTAGAGCGCTCACTCCGTCAGTGTCTGAGGGAGGAATTGCAGATTTCCATTTTCTTAAAATAACTCTTTTGGCCATTAGAATAGTTAGTGTACTTCATTTCTTAATGTTAACTGGTAATTCCAACTCATCCGGCATGCCTAACATACACAAGCGTGGAGAAGGGAAAATAGTGAAATTAGTTTTTGAGAAAGCACTGAATATAATATTCCAGAACACATTAATTTTTGACAGGTATGGAGGATGTGCAAAAGGTTGGCAGGTGGCTGTTTGCATCTCCATCACTCATTGTGCATCGTCAATCTAGCCATAAACAAATACTCTTGAGGCCAGTAGTATCTTTTTAATATCTTGTTCTAGAAAAATCACAAGGATAAGGAACTTGAAGTATCTTTCACATTAAACTAGATATCCTCCCAGGTTTCTCTTGAGATAGTAAGGCTAAGTTCGTTTTTCCATTTTTCTTTGAGACTGAGATTAAGAGAGTGCTGCAAAACATTGCACCATCTATAAATAATTCCTACAAAGTGCATTTTGTTTCCATATTTCTTAACATGTTCTTCTAGAGGAGAGTTAAAACAGACCAGTTGTTCCCTATCTGTGCATGAATCCTTGAGCATAGTTGCTGAAAGAAGGAACTGAGAGACAGCGGTAGCTGGTATTTGTTACACTTGTAATTGGAGGCCAGTCTGCATCTTGCATTACATCTTTAATTTTTGTTAATCGTTGTTCTGTTTAAATAGTCCTAAACATGGAATTGGTCTTAATCCTGAGGCCCGGTGTGACTCAAAACACCCTGTGTGCACACCTTACACACAAAATATACCTTGTGAGGTATTATTTGAAAACTAATACCTTGCTGGTCAATAATATCATGGTGAAATGTAGGTAGCAACATTATATGTAAAGTTATGAATTCCCCCTGTATGTTGTCAATTGCTCCAAACCAGACAGACCTGTCTAGGCAAAAGTTGTTACAAAACTTACATATAAGTAGTAAACAGAATCCTCAAGACAGCAGGGGAAGAGATGGCAGGAATTCAAACAATTTGCATTTTAGCAAACATGAGCAGGGAGGGGAAAAAAGAGCATGGAGCCTCCTTCACCCCCAGACTCCATGTCACCTTCTTCTCTGCTTGAATAAACTTTATTCTGAGAGGTAACCTTCAGAAGAATGCATTTCAAAGGTTCACTGAACTATAGAAGAAAGGGGCAGAGAACCCTAAATTATCTCTTTCATCTAAGATGACAAAGGAACCAGCTTTGGGTCTCTGGAAAAGATCCTGACTGAGATGGGGGTCAGCCACCATCCTGCTGGAAGACTGTGGGTGAGAAAGGCCATCTTGGACAAAACCTTGAATCAAACCTTGCAAGATTAAGTTTTAGATGCATGTTTTCACTTTTATTTGATTGTAAACATTTCTAACTTTATCTCTTATACTCCAACTCAAAATCCTATCTCCTTTTGTTAATAAACTTGTTTTACTATTAATTTAAATCAACAGTGCTGTGTTTGTACTAAAGTGAATGTTAACTCCAGCTAATGTGGCAAGCTGGTTGGTTATGTTTACTTAAAGGAGAAAACGGATCTTATTATTCCTCTGAATATTGCAGGAGATGGGTGGACACATCAGAGCACATGGGTCTGGGGAAGTTCGGGACTGGGGTGTGTGTTGAGGTGACCTGTTAATGTTAACCCATTCTGGTAAAGACAGAAGTGTGCCTGTGATAACTGTTGTTGAATTCAAAGTGGTTGAATCAGACAGAGCTATACAGCATACAGAACTCAAAGTGCATGCTGGCTGTATGTATGCCTCAGGCAGGGAACAACAAGTAGCAGAAACATTTTGGGACAGAACCTGTCTCTGGTCTGAATTGCATCCCAGAATGTGCTAGTGTTGGTCTTGCTCCTGAGGCGTGGGTTATCCCATAGTGGTACAAGAGGAGAATTAGTAAGATTGGATGCTGTCATCATCTTAACACGTTGCAAGATACCCTCAAAGTTTATTTTAAAAAGATAAAAAAGCTAGCCGCATATTGAAAATGTGAGACTTTCTGTTCTTAGCTCTTCCCTCCACATGATGTAATAATTAAGGTCCCAATTCAGCAAAACATTTAAATGTGTGCTTAAGTCTATATCTATTTGGGAAAGCACATAAGTGCATGTTTAACTATGAGCACATGTCCAAAGTTAAGAATGTGCTTCATTGTTTTGCTGAATAGAAACAAATTGCTGAATTGGGGCCATAGAAAATACCCTTGAGAGGCTACTGAACTCTATTCTAACATTTCTTTGACTGGGTCTATCTAGAACAAAATAAAGTCTGATATAGTGGCTTACCTATATCAGGAATAATTTAAGAACATGGCTGAAGTCTTTACTAATTCATAGTAGGTAAACAAATGAAACTGCAAGGATGTGGAAGTAAAGATGTAATTTCAGGGTTACTACTTGTCAGCTAGGAAATAGAGATGAAGATGAGCATTGCAACAAGTGTCATAAATGCTTTGTTTAGTTAAGTACTGTGCACTTGCTAAAAGATTCATGTGAAAATTCTTATTGCAAGGCATAAAGCTTATTCTTTAATGCCAACAAGATTGTATGCAAACTAGGTGTGTCATCACACAAAGCTATTGCACTGCAGTTTATCGAAAAAACATTCACACCTGTCTCATTGATACTTCATTTTTTTTCAATACAATATACCCTAACCTACCACTGGAGTTACACATTCAAGTCAGATGTTCTATAAGTGTTAAAGTCTGTTGATTAGCTGTTGGGGTGGTAATGATTATAGTAAAATTTAAACATTGTAGAATCAGAAGCAAGTACACTTTTCAGTTTGACATTTGAGGAGCCTTGCAAGCTTTGTGGTTCTGTTCTGTAAAGTATGCGGTTAGCAAATCACATGAATTCCACAGTGAAGCAAATATGCAAACAGAAAATGCTGCTTCAGAATATTATTCTGTGTCTGTGTGTGTATAGAGCTTACAACACGGTTGTGTTAGAAGCAGGAGCACTTAACTTTTTCAGGTGACGGCGGCAGAAGTTGTTTTGCTCGCAAGGAAAGTGCACTGCTGAAATTGCCATTTGCACTAGCTTTTAAAATAATTACAAATACACTGAATAATAAACAACTACATTCTTTAGAGCCCAATTCTGTCTGTCTCACTTACATTTATTTCTGTGCAACTACCCCTAGAGTAAGGCTACTGCTCAATACTGGAATTTTCAAAATCAGTAATGGAAAATAATGAACAATACATAATATCAGCAAAAGTTCAGACCTGGTAAAGATATAAGTTCTTTGGTCTACATATTGTCATTAATTCTTGGCAAAACTCTCATGGATGTCTGATGGTGATTGAGGTCTACGTGTGGCATTAGCCTTTTGAAGTGTGAGCAGGAAAGTGTGTATACTGCTGGCACTTAAAAATGTGTCTTAATTGTAAACAATAAATTTGATATGAAATGTATTGCTGGGAATAAATAGGAAACACCAGGGTGTCACTTTCTGGACCACAACTGCACTTTATAAAGCAATTGGAATAAGTGTTACAAGTGAAGTCAGAAAATGTTTTCATATGTTATACTCTCATCCATTTAGGCACTGGTTTTATGTTGTGCTTGTAACACTGATCTTAGTAATAAATAGCCCATACCAAAAGGCAATTGCTTAGTAAAAGATTTCTATCTGTTCTCTAGCTCCATACTCTGCCACCTTTTACTACTTATTGCAGCATATTTGCAGGCAAGATTCTCAAAGAGTTTCTGGTCTGTTTCTCACTTTTACATGTGGCGATGCAGTGTGCTGTCAATAATTTTTTTATGGGGTGTATGTGTTTACAAAAGTATGTGATATCTGTTGATCTGAAAAATAAGAATATAATCACTCTTGTATTTGCAGTATTCTTCCCCCTGTCCTCCTCCGCACCCTTTCCCATTGGTTTGTTAATTTTAGTCAAAGGCACTAAAAAGAGGAAAAGAGGCACCATCACTTCAGGGCTGTAGAATTTTTATTCTTTATTGTTTTACAGTAAATAACAGTAAAAACTGTGTAATTTACGTATCTTTGTTGGCTTCGTTTGTAGAACGGTATCTGAATCATTTCCTGTTAGTGAATAAAATCAAGAGGTTTCAGGGTTGTTTAGTCTGGGTAACTGGGAGTTTGGTATATCTAATGTGTTCCAGAAGGTTAACCATTGTGAACTCCCTCGTCTGAGCCACTTCCCATCTTTAGATAGGTTGCAACCAATACAGTTCCCTTCCAGCTAACAAATCATTGGTTCCCTTCCACATAACAGGAAAGGGATCAATCTGTGGCAGTGTGAACTCTCAAAAAGACGTATTTCCTGTCTGTACAATAACAGAGAAGAGAATAAAGGAGAGTGAATCTTCCATAATAATGATTCATAGAATAAATACATTCATATTTTATGTGTACTAGTTTTTTAAAACCTCATTTTGTGTTCCTATAAAGCATACTACTGTGAAGAGCACAGATCTATAATTCACATCTTTATCTAGGGTAAAGGTGTTCGTTTTCAGCAAGGCATTTTAATTGACATTTTTATGTACAAATAAAAGCCAAAAAGCACTAGCAATTTTCTGAATTGTCAGCAACAGGGAGTAATTAACATAAACTTCGTTTCATGTCAGAAGGACTGACCTATATGGTGCAGCACTCTGAAAAATTGGACAAAGGTGCAGCTTTATGCTACAGAGCCATCTGGAACAGGGCAATTACTTGGGTTGCAATTAGTTCTAAGTGTCAAGATCCTCAGGACACATGGTTTTGTCAAACATAGTGTTTTTGTGGCACCAAGTCACTAATCATGTATGTGATGTCTGCAGGCAATTGCTGCTGGCAGTGCTTTCTTCAGCATTTGACCTGTGCATTTTTGAACAGTAATCCTTCTTGTATTTTTCTTTGTTAACCTCATTTGTAAGCTTTCATTGATTTTCCTCCTTTCTTTTTACAGCTGCTGTTGTATTTGTAATTAATTATTTAGTGAGCACAGTGTGACATGAAAGGGAATGTTTTACAAAAGATGAATTTTTCTGTTTTGTGTGGCACTTCTCCCTGGACTCTTGTGATCTCATGGATGATGCAAATAACCACATGTGGGCTTCCACTTTTACTTAGGAGTGTTACATTGCAGTCACTTGCATGTATAATAAATTATCCACTTCTTTAATGGATTTTTCAGAGTATTTTCATAATAGAAGCATATTTATGGAAGGCTGAAGTCATTTTCTTTATTGGATTTCAGATTAATTATTTTGAAAAAAGCGATAGGTTTAACTTAGTCTTCAGTACAGAAGGGAAAGAAACATTGCAATAAATATTGGAGATCTGATAAACGGTGTCTTAAATTTTAGAAAACAAACTTTAATTGTCTTACAAAAAGCAACGATAAACATTTAATAACAATTTAGAAAACTGTATATACTAATATTTCAGAATCAACACAGGGATCAGCAACCTTTGGCATGCAGCCCGCCAGGGTAAGCCCCCTGGCAGGCCTGGCCGGTTTGTTTACCTGCCGCGTCTGCAGGTTCGGCCAATCGCGGCTCCCACGGGCTGTGGTTCGTCACTCCAGGCCAATGGGGGCAGCGGGAAGCGGTGGCCAGCACATCCCTTGGCCTGTGCCGCTTCCCGCAGCCCTATTGGCCTGGGCCGGCGAACTGCAGCCGAACGTGCGGACGTGGCAGGTAAACAAACCGGCCTGGCCCGCCAGGGGGCTTACCCTGGCGGGCTGCGTGCCAAAGATTGCCGATCCTTGATCTAACACATGCATAAATGTTTTGGTTGAATTTTCTTTTTAAGGATGGGAGCTTCCTGTAAAGTGTTATGTTCATAATATAAATTAAAAACATCTAGATTGGAAAGGTAAGTGAATATTATAGCCTCTTGATAGAAAAAGTATGACATAATAAATTGATACTCTGCTAAGTCTTAGCCTGAAGGCCAGAAGGGAGGACTGACAAAATTTTATTTTTAAAAATATGTACCTTGATAGTATCAGGGTTTGTTAGGAGGAGATTCATGTTTCAGCTTTTATTTATAATGTCATGATAATGCTGGAGGGAGTTTAAAAAACATAGTGTGGTTTTGCTGAAAAATCTGATGGTGTTTACAGGAGACATTTAGTTACTGTGAACCAGGGCCGGCTCCAGGGTTTTGGCTGCCCCAAGCAGTCCCCCTCACCCCCCCCCCCCCCCCAAAAAAAAAAAAAGCAATTGTGATCGCGATCTGTGGCGGCAATTTGGCGGGAGGTCCTTCACTCCGAGGCGGAGTGAGGGACTGTCCGCCGAATTGCCGCCAAATACCTGGACGTGCCGCCCCTCTCCAGAGCGGCTGCCCCAAGCACCTGCTTGATGAGCTGGTGCCTGGAGCCGGCCCTGCTCTGAACTTTGTCTATAACATGTAAGTGTAATAGACCTATTTCTTAAGTAGGGCTTGATGAATTGGACAGATTAGAGGTGGTCGTGGTGGGAAGTCAGATTTTGCACCAAATTTTGCTATTACAAAGCTTTAAAATGTATTGCACTATAATTGCGACTTTTAAATCTTTATGGATGTTGTGTTAGGAAGGCACGAAAAACTGGTTAATTGATCATGAAGTGCTAGCTTCCTCATGCAACTGTACATGTGGACAATGGATGGAGGAAAAAAGCACAGGTGTGTAAACAGGCTGGTCAAATGATATATAATAATTGTCCCACTTAAGATTAGTTTTTTTAGTGTTGTTCCCTACACATGGAGTAAGCTCTAGATGCAAGCTGGAGTGGACAGAATCAGAGAGGATTGTTTAGGTATGTCTTCTTCAGAACTTAATAACTGATTCTTGTAAAATATGTTCCAAATTCAGGCATAATTCATAAAACTTGATTCTACCACATCATGAATAGTTCTCCTTTGAGCGCTTGTCCATGTGAACATTCTACTGACGGTGCACATTGGCCTCATGTGCCAGAGGTCAGAGTTTTTTGCTGGCAGTATCCATATGGCATGCATGCACACTTCTGTCCTTGTGCTCCATGTTGAGGTCATAAAAGGCCGAAGTGTACTATAGCAGATTGCAGACTCACCACTGCGGCACCTCCTGCTGGTCTTCCGGTAATTAGCTCAATTCCAGCACTCGGAGCACCCCCTGCTGGCCGGTGTCTCACCTGCCTCAGGTCCCGTGTCTCTCCCAGACCCCAGTGCCCCTTACCCTGGGATTCTGCCCCGCAGCAGTACCCCTACACTCTGGGTTTCCCCTCCCAGGGGAACCCAATCCCCCTATGCCCACTTTGCCTCAGTGGCTACTGCCAATCATCATCTAGCCCCTGTTCTTTGGGGAAGACTGCAGTCTGTAGTGGCCACTCATCACTGGCAAGGGGGGTTGGACCAGCTGCCTCTGCCTATCCCTGGGCTACACCTTGGCAGCCCCAGTACCTTCTCAGGCCTTTAACAAGGCCTCAGCCTGGGGAGTTGCTAAGCTGGAGCGCCCCGGCTCCTCTTGCCCTTCCCCAGCACTGCTCTGCTTCAGGTACCCTGTGCCTCCAGGCAGCTAGGTCTTTCCCACTCCAAGGCTGTAGTGAGACTGCCCCAGCTCCTCCCTTAGCCCTTATATCAGCGCCAGCTGTGGCCTGATTGGGTGTGGCCACAGCTGTGGCCGCTTCCCCAATCAGCCTACCTTTTTTCCTTGGAGCGGGGTAATTGCCCTGCTACAGTGCCGACTGCCATTCAGTTCCTTTCACTGCCTCTTGGCTTAGACAGCCTTTCCTGACTAGATAGCTTTTCTAATTTATCAACAGTCCTTAGTTAATAGTTTGTAGTTGACCGATTGCCTGTTGCAACCCTTATTTCTAGATTTTGTGATTTGTCTCTGGGATGGTGTCATCTGGTTCTCCAAGTCTCAGATGGACACTCAAAATGCCCATATCGTCTGGGAGAATTGCACGTTCCCAGCAAATATGCTTCGGAATTAGGAAGGATAGGAAAGCTCACCTCCAGGTCTTTCTAATTACCAAATCCATGAGACCCAATTCTGAACTGGGCTCACTACATGCCCCCTCCATGGGGACTTTAGAGCCTAAATGTATAAGCGAGTGCTCTTTGCTCTTGAGAAATCCAGCGGCAACTGCCCAAAACACCCTGATAGGATCCAGTACTTCTCCATCTGTCCATGCCTGCCTATTGCCTTGACTGTCACCAGGATGTCTTAGTAAACAAATGTTTAAGAATGTAAAACAACTTAGATTAACAACCAAAACTAAAATGAAGTGACAAGAGGTAAAATAAACACAAAACAACACCAAACTAAACCAAAATGATAATTAAAATCCCCACTAAACAACATAAATGATTCTTAGAATTGTACCCACTCCACTTGCCACTTGTTCCAGGGACATGAATTACAAAAGTTGAGGCCCACAAAGAAATCTCTGGTTCTGGAAAATTTATCCCAGAGACTGAGAATATTATCAGAATTTATCTCCCCTGCCATCACAGAGAATGGAGTTAAAGCAGCTTCTTGCTAACCAGTCCAAAGCCATACCGTGCTTTAAAGGATCATCATTATCACCTTGAATAGCACCCAGAAGTGAATAAGAAGCTAGCACAGAGATTTGTGAGCCAGCATTACATGCTCTGGTTGACTGCCCAGTTCTACCTTCTGTGCCAGTTGTGTGGTCCCATATTGGGATTATTGCATTAGTGTGTTGGTGACAAAGGCTTGGGTGACTGTTGTCAGATCTGCCTCTTCGGATTGCAGCGTCTGGATCATCTATAAGTTAAAAAAGGTCACCGATCGCTGCTGCTACCCAGAGAGTACAGGAAAAATTATGAATCCAGTAGGGTTCAGACTGCAAGCTGTTTGGCAAGAGAGAGGCATAGTTCTCAATAGCTATTGTGGAGGTCACTCAGCCCACTTCTAACTATTATCATTATTTATTTATTTTTGTATTATTCTTTACTACCTCTTTGTCCTTTATCAGTAAGTATAATTTTAAAATTGATCAGAGTTAAGTTTTAGTTACATTTCTTTTAGTCAAGTCCCTGTCTGATCACGTACTGGGAAACGACTAAAATTATAGAATCTTGCATCAATTTAAAGAAGATATACAGCTGACTCTCATACTGGCGGAGACACTGTATGACACAGAATATCTCACATTCTTCCCTTAGTAGCCTTGTAGCCTAGTAGTTTTCAACAACAGGGAAGACAACTCTCCTCTCATCTGCTTCCCTGCTGTCCCTTCAGCCTGGAGCAGTCTTTCCTTTTGGGTATGTCTGCACTTGGAGGTATAAATTCCAGTTTGAGGAGACATACCTGCACTAGCTTAGATTAAGTTAGCATGCCAAAAATAGAGTGTAGTCACAGCACTTCAAGCGGCGAGAGAGGCTAGCCACGCCGAGTATGTACCCATCCAAGATGCTAGACATGTACTCAGGGTGTCTAGCCCTGCCCACCGCTCCCGTTACCATAGCTACATTCTGGTTTTAGAGTGCTAACTCGATGAGATCTAGCACAGATATGTGTCCTCGAGCTGGAAATTATACCCCCATCTTGAACTGTAGACGCACCCTTTGAGTTTTCTGGGCACCCACCCTCTACACATTCATACAGAAACACACTTCTCCCATGAAGTCTTTCAGACAAGACTTATTAAAGAAATATTCCAATTACATAATTTCTCTTTTTAAAAAAGTTAAATCTATTCCAATTTAACCAACAAGAAATATGCTAAACAACATGCATACTCTGTTTGGCTCTCTGTGGCCAAAATGCAGTGTGCTTCCCGGGAACTCTATTCCTATCCATTGTTCTCTTCTGCCACCCGCTTCTCAATGTTTTATACCATGCGTGGTATATTGTCACTATTGGCATTTTGTATTGAACTTAGAATGTACACTCCTGAAATATGGGACCATGCTTTTACCTGTGAAGAGCCAGGCAAGTATGCTGTTAAATAAATACATCTGGTTGTTATCATTGTCAATATATAACACTGCAGCAAAGCTGAGAAGCTACCCAGCTGGCTGCTCCCTGTCTCAATTTCCCCCTTTGTAAAACCTCGGTGAGGTTTGTGAATATTGATTTATTTTTGTACAGAGCTTTGAAAATATAAAGTTGTTATCTTGGCAGTCGCGTTTCTCATAGATTGGCTCGGGGGAGGTGAGATGCAGAGAAGCCAGAAAACAAGTGATTACACTAGTCAAAATGAGATATATTAGGGCTTTTGCTGCAGTAGACTGTTCCTAGAGTGGTTTGGTTTTCACAACTGAGCTTGAGGAGGAGGAAAGCAGTAAACACAGAAGATATGTTTTCACTTTGGTTTTACTGCCAATGTTTTCTACACATTTTTGAGGAAGTGGAGTAGCTCTTCACTTATTTCACCTCTGTTGCCCTCCAGGTGTACAGTCTCAGGGATTCATTTAGTACCTGGGGAATGTGTACGCATTTCAATTGCGAACTTAGCCTCTTAGCTGAAAATATAAATGTGTGTCTGTACATGCCCAAGGGAAAAAAGCAAACTGAGCCGTTTTCAGTTCTCTGCTCTTTGCCAGCCTAGATTATGTAACAAGGTGGTGACATAGTGAATAAGATTAATAGGACTGTGATGTTACGAGCAAAAAGCATGTACTGTAGTTATAGAGAAAGCTAAGAAAAAAGTATTTTACAAGAACACATTGACAAAATTATGAGGATATACCAAAAGTATAAACATGATTTTCAATCTCTAATTTACGCTCATCCTCAGAGTTCTGAGATGAGATTTTACTCTTCAGTTCATAACATGTTGCTAAGGATCTTTTAATGCTAAGGATATTGGAGGCAGTGTAGTTTTATTGAGTTTTGTCTCTATTTTAGTAAATTGTTTTCGTGCTCTTCTTCTGTTTGTCTGTCTAATCTCTAGTACTGAGGCTCTTGGCTCTGAGGATTGGTATGTAATGCTTGAAAGGGGAGCAGCTGAGCTCTTTCCCACCCACTACAAACTGTCTGCAATGTGGTGTTAGTCTTTAGTAGCCTTGACACAATTAGACATGAGTTTGCCTTCACCAATGAAAGAGTAAGATGGAAATTTGAGGAAGCAGCAAGAAATCAGAGGAATGGTGAAAGCTCCCCCCACCCTTTAATTCCTTGAAAATATTTAATTTTTTTGCTATTTGGGGTCATTTACAATAAGACATTACAATTACATTGTCTTGACACATATAGATACATATTTTAATACAGAATTAACAATATTAGGCAACATTGTATATTGAACATACAGTTAAATCTCAGAGTTACGAACCCCTCGGGAATGGAGGTTATCCGTAATTTGGAAATGTTCGTAACTCTGAAGAAGAGGTTACAGACTTCAGCCATGGAGGCCTACGGCCACGGGAAGGGGGTCATGGCTTGCGGGGGAGAGGTCAGGGCTTCTGACCCTTGGGGCCCTAGAGCTCATGGCGGGAGGGGGGGGGATCAGGGCTTCTGCCAGGCGGGAGCACTGGGGCTCAGGACTTTAGACTTGGGGGTGCACTGGGGCTCGGGGCTTGAGCCCTGCGTCTGCATTCCCAGCTTCAGCCCCATGGGAGTGCTGCAGCTGAAACTGGCACTCCCTTCATAGCTAAAGCCCTGAGCTCCAGTGTCCCCTGCGAGGCTGAAGCGCTGAGCCCTGGCACCGTCCATGGGGCTGAAGCGCCGAGCCCCAGTGCTCCCCACAAGGCTGAAACTGGAAATGGAGCTAAAGCCCCAAGGCAGTACAATATTTGCTGGGGTTTATTTATTTTTTGTCTGTGCTGCTGCATGATTACTTTTAGTTTCAAGTGATGTCCAGTTGATCGGTAAGTCCATAACTCTGGTGTTTCTATTGTTGAGGTTCTACTGTATATTGTTACATCATTAACATTACCCTTTCTTTCAAAATTATTTAAATACAATATACATTTAACCATTCATAGTACCTTTTTTGGGGGGAAGGGGAGAAGAGTCTCAGGAGAATAGAAATAAAGAAAAACTAAGGGAGGTGGGGGTTGTAATTCAATTATTATCCTCTGCATATCCTTCTTGACTGTACTTTAAATACAGGAATACTGTTTCTGTATCTTAGCATCTCAATAGTTTCAGAATTTCTATTTGTTTTGTAGTGCAAGGTATACTATTACTTTTATCCATTTTTTTTGTGAATTTGTCTTTCACTCTTCTCACAAAATGTGTTAAGTCTTCAATTATAAGATATTCTATTAATAGTTCCTTCCCCAGTGATCTACAGCAGGAATCGCTGCATGGGTCCACACATTTAAGATTTTTTTTTTATAAAGAGCAAGAATAGGAGTAGCTTTCTGGCTTGAATCTTTTTAACAGGCCAACTCCCAATATGTGTGTCTTTAAGTCTGGTATGAGTTCTTTCAGGATGGTTTTCCACATTTTTCTTTTTTTATCATCTAACAGTCCCATATCATGTGTTTGAAAGAGAGCCTGGCTGTTTTGCATGTCATACAGATACCTGGGACAATATTATATATCATATTATATAGAGATGGAAAAACATACATTCTGTAAACCAAATAGAACTGAACTTGCACTGTTTAGTTAGTATTAAAGTCAGTAGTTATTATCTCATTCCATTCCTTTGCTGTTATTTCCTATTTATAGTCTGCACTCCATAATTTTATAGCTTTGAGGTTTGTCTTTTTCACAATAAAGTCATGAGAATATATATTCTAGACATAATTTTAATTGCTGAAACTTCAATCTGTGTAAAAAAGTTTCAATACAGATAGCTTTATTGGTTCCTTTCTTCTTCCCGAAAGGAAATTTTTAATAAAATAAGCAATCTGTGTAACCTCATATTGCACATTCTTTTCTTTTTTAATATATCAGCTATATCTGTTTGTTTTAGGGATTGTCCATTCCCAAAAAAATCCTTCCATTTATTTTAGTGTTATTTGTCCCAATACCTAAAAACTTTCTTGTTCAACCTGGGTTAGAAAGCACTATTATTTTTTATTTTTGATATTACTTACATCTGCTCTTGTTTGGTCAACTGCCTCACATATGCCCTGTTAGTAAGTGTACTTTATAAGTAGCAGGCGATATTTCATGAGTGCTGGAATTTTGGGTTACGAGTCCAGCATACAATTGTATAATGAGATCAGGTTTGTCAGTTTCTGCTGTATATGTGTCCATGATGGATTCTCTCACTTAGAGATCCATTCCACTACTGGTCTAATTTCTGCCACCTTATAGCATCCCTTGAATTCTGGTAGCACGTGGCCTTCCCTCTCAGCTGGTCATCCTAGCCATTCTGTTTTGATTATTGGTTTCTAGTTTGACCATAGGAATCGGTGTTTTTTTTTTTTAATTTCTTGAATACATTTTTGGGAGGTGTATAGGGAACCATGGAAAAAAGGATACACAACCCTGGGCAGGACATTCATTTTAAGTTCATGGAGTCTACTTATCAAAGTCAATGGTAATAACATCCATCTTTCTAGGTCATTGTAAATAATTTTCATTAATGGTTCAATATTCATTTTAAATAACTCCCCTGCTTTAAGTGATACATTAATGCCTACATATCTAATTTTATGATCCACTACTTTCAATGAGCTCTTAAACATTTATTGGGTATTTTTTAGAGCCAGGTGCAGAAACTCTGATTTAGAGTAGTTTAATCTGTATCCAGATTCCTGACCAAAAGCTTAAATTATTTCTTGTAATACTGGCTAACTTTTATTTAAAACTTCTATAAAAAGCATAAAGTCATCAGCGTATAGTGAAACACACATTATCTGTGTTTTAAACATTTTGTAGAATTCAGAGGTATATCCACTTCTGGTCCAGGACTTTTCCCTCATTTTAGCGATGAGATTACCATCTCTATTTCTTTCTGTGTTATAGGACCATCTAGTACTTCTCTGTCATTATATATCAAAGTGAGCATTTTAAGATCCTGCAGTGTATTAGATTCCAGTTCTTCCATGTTTGCTAATATATATCTCTTGGAAATATTCTGCTAGTACTTTGTTAATCCTTTTGTGGTGTGTGGGTGTGTGTGTGTGTGTGTGTGTTTTTAAAGTATTCCATTTTTATCCTTATGGTATAGTTTGGCTGTTCTGGATCTTCTGTTGGAAATTAGTCTGGCTAGTAATCTGTCAGATTTGTTCCTCCATTTGATCTTTGTTTGGCAAATAAGAGAGCTGTCTGGTTTTTTTCCTCCTGTTATCAATGCTTCTAATGCTCTTTATGAATTCTTAATCTCTTGGAGTAAGTCTGCATAATTAGTCAAATAATATTGCTTCTGCAAACTGTAAATTTGTTCCTCTAAATCTATCTGGTTTTGCTTGTCTTTTTTCCCTTATAACTGTTATATAAGATAACTCCTTTAAAGATCTTCCATCTAGTTATTGGGGATATATCACATAGAAGATTATCCTTAATATAATTATCAATATAGTTTTCCATTTTATTCATGAATTATTGTCTTTCAACAGTGTTACTAATTCTCCTACTTTTGTATTATTCCTGAATTAGACTTTATTTTCATGAAGACAGGCATGTGGTCTGAGATATGTATTAATCTAATTCTGATGTTAAGTTTTTAATTTAAAAGAAATTTTCATATAAAAATTAGATCTATCCTATTATATGTTTTGGAGAAAAAATGAAGTCCCAAAGCATGAGTTTGACCCGCCTTATATATTTTCAGGATTGCTGGAAAAATCAATATTAATCAAAGCTTTTAGCTGAGGAGCTGTTTGTAGACTATTGTAAATTCAGCCCTTTTCCTTCTAACACCTATAGAATAATCTTGACAGAAGGAGACTCAGTTGCCCTCAACTCTTACTACTTTCAATTTCCTGTCTATGTCGAGAATCAAAACCTGGTCTCTGAAGCTATGTACCCTTATTATGATAGCATATGGTCTAATCACATTTCTTTTATATACTTGTATCCCGATCTGGTGAGCCCTTTCAATCTTAATTCTATCTGATTTGACTGATAGAGTCCAGAGCTGCCAGAATCCATGTTTCAAGTTATTTTGTGGGGTAGTTGCCTTTGGTCCCCTCCGGCAGCCTTAGAATCCTACAGTCCCTATTTTCCACATCTTCCAGTTTTTCACTCAGGGCAGCAGCTCTCTTCACCCAGCTCTACGTGCCCTCAATGCTGGTAATTCTAGACTCCACATCTGTCGTGGTTACTATGAGTTAATTTATTTGATTATTCATTCTCTGCAATTGGTTATTCAGTTTTTCTTCAATCGTGCTGAAACAGATTTCCAGCACCACAGTTAAATCAGCAGTAATCTGTGCCACTCTTTCGTTACTCTTCCCCGCAGACTGTGACGCCTTAATCTTCATATTATCCTCTTTTCGTTTATTCTCTTTTCCCCTTCTTTTTGTTTTTTGTCCAGAATTGACAACCGTCACCCACACTTCTGGGAGAATCATATTAACTGTGAGGCCACCTCTGTACCCTGCACTCTGTGTTCTGGAACAGCCACTGTTGTCTGTGATCCTCCTGGAGGGGTGAGGGGATGTCGAAGTCACTCAACTCCTCAGCTTTCTGACAGGAGTACAATGTGTGTCTCCTGCTGCTACAGAATCAGTGAGTTCAGGAGACAGAATGGAGGGACAGTCCTGAACCAGCAACTCTTCTGCACTGCTTGCAGTTCTTGGGAGGGTGGGGGAGGAGAGACACTCCCCTTGACTTCACTTTTCTGCTTCCCAGCAAATAGGGAGAACTTGTCTCCTGCTACCATGTTTTCAGGGAAGGAGGAGGGAGGCAAGGGAAGGTGGGGGTGAAGCCCCAGCCTTTCGCTGTACAGATCTCTGCATCGAGGCAGAGGGGCCTCTCACTCACCTCCAGCAATGCTGACAGTATATCTCCAGTGGATGGAGGGGGAAGAGGAGAGGCCTTCAGCCTGCTCTGATCTTCTCTGCTCCTGCCTCCTCCACTCTATTCTCACTTGTCTACTGCTCTCCTGGACTCCCCCAGGTCTAATCAGGGGTAGTAGCTCTCGTTAAAGGGCTCTGCTGCTAATGTTGCTGAAAATTAGAGACTAGGTGAATTGGGGGCTCGCTGTGTCTGCTTCCTCACTCTGCCGTGGCAGTGCAGTCACGTGACCTGGTGAAAGCTCTTTACACAAACTGGTATTTGCTTCTGCTGAAAGACAAATACAGGGAGTTTCTAAGACACAGTGGTTTAAATTTTCTAAAACAATCATCACTTTGTTGTTGTTCTGGCTGTGAGTGATACGATGTGATGCCATCAGACTTTTGTATAATGTGGGCAAAGACATTTATTCTCCAGTATGGCATCTATAGCACCAGGTAACTGAGTTGTTCTTTTCCCGTCTAATGTCAGAAATTGTTCCCATTGAAGCTTGTCTTCAATGTAGTATTGGCCTGAGTTATCTGCACTCAGGTCAGCATCTCTCTCTGCTATAGACCGCCGGGATCTAGCCTGGATATGGGCAGAGAACTCTTTAGCGTTTTAAGGGAAGTAAATACTAATAGGAACTGTGTAATCATGGGAGACTTTAACTTCCTGGATATAGATTGGGGAACAAATGCTAGTAAGAATAATAGGGCGCAGATTTTCCTAGACGAGATAGCTGATGAATTCCTTCATCAAGTAGTTGCTGAACCGATGAGGGGGGATGCCATTTTAGATTTGGTTTTGGTGAGTAGTGAGGACCTCGTTGAGGAAATGGTTGTAGGGGACAACCTTGGCTCGAGTGATCATGAGCTAATTCGGTTTAAACTAAATGGAAAGATTAACAGAATTAAATCAGAGACTAAGGTTTACGATTTCAAAAGGGCTAACTTTAATAAATTAGGGGACTAGTTAGGGAAGTGGATTGGACTAACATATTTAGGGATCTAAAGGTGGAAGGCGCTGGGATTATTTCAAGTTGAAGTTGCAGGAGCTGTCGGAGGCCTGTATCCCAAGAAAGGGAAAACGGTTCGTAGGCAGGAGATTTAGACCGAGCTGGATGAGCAAGCGTCTCAGAGGGGTCATTAAGAAAAAACAGAAAGCGTACAGGGAGTGGAAGATGGGAGGGATCAGCAAAGAAACCTACCTTATTGAGGTCAGAGCATGTAGAGATGGAGTGAGAAAAGACAAAAGCCGTGTGGAGTTGGACCTTGCAAGGGGAATTAAAACCAATAGTAAGAGCTTTTATAGCCATATAAATAGGAAGAAAACAAAGAAAGAAGAAGTGGGACCGCTTAAGACTGTAGATGGAGTGGAGATTAAAGATAATCTAGGCATGGCACAATATCTAAAGGAATATTTTGCATCGGTATTTAGTTAGGCTAATGAAGGGCTGAGGAATAGCGGAAGCGAGACGGATGGGAATAAAGGAGTGGGGGTTGACATTACTGTATCCGAGGTAGAAGCCAAACTCGAACAGCTTAATGGGACTAAATCGGGCGGACCGGATGATCTTCATCCGAGAATATTAAAGGAACTGGCGTGAGAAATTGCAAGCCCGTTAGCGATAATTTTTAATGAATCTGTAAACTTGGGGGTGGTACCATTTGACTGGAGAATAGCTAATGTGGTTCCTATTTTCAAGAAGGGGAAAAAAAGTGACCTGGGTAACTACAGGCCTGTTAGTTTAACATCTGTAATATGCAAGGTCTTGGAAAATTTTTTGAAGGAGAAAGTAGTTAAGGTCATTGAGGTCAATGCCAATTGGGACAAATTACAACACAGTTTTACGAAAGGTAGATCGTGCCAAACCAACCTGTTCTCCTTCTTTGAGAAAGTAACAGATTTTTTAGATAAAGGAAATGCGGTGGATCTAATATACCTCGATTTTAGTAAAGCGTTTGATACAGTACCGCATGAGGAATTATTGGTTAAATTGGAAAAGATGGGGATCGATATGAAAATCCAGAGGTGGATAAAGAACTGGTTAAAGGGGAGACTGCTGCGGGTTGTACTGAAAGGTGAACTGTCAGGTTGGAGGGAGGTTACCAATGGAGTTCCTCAAGGTTCGGTTTTGGGTCCGATTTTATTTAATCTAGTCATTACTGACCTCGGAACCAAATGTAGAAGTGGGCTGATAAAGTTTGCGGGTGACACAAAGTTGGGAGGTATTGCCAATTCGGAGAAGGATCGGGATATCCTGCAGGGAGATTTGGATGACCTTGTAAACTGGAGTAATAGTAATAGGATGAAATTTAATACTGAGAAGTGTAAGGTTATGCATTTAGGGATGACTAACAAGAATTTTAGTTATAAGCTGGGGACACATCAGTTGGAAGTAACGGAAGAGGAGAAGGACCTCGGAGTCCTGGTTAATTGCAGGATGACTATGAGTTGGCAATGTAATGTGGCCGTGAAAAAAGCTAATGCGGTCTTGGGATGCATTAGGCGAGGTATTTCTAGTAGGGATAAGGAGGTGCTGGTTCCGTTATACAAGGCACTGGTGAGACCTCATTTGGAGTACTGTGTGCAGTTCTGGTCTCCCGTGTTTAAAAAGGATGAAATCAAACTGGAACGGGTACAAAGAAGGGCCACTAGGATGATCCGAGGAATGGAAAATCTGTCTTATGAAAGGAGACTCGAGGAGCTCGGTTTGTTTACCTTAACCAAAAGAAGGCTGAGGGGGGATATGATTGCTCTCTTTAAATATATCAGAGGGATAAATACCAGGGAGGGAGAGGAATTATTTCAGCTCAGTACTAATGTGGACACGAGAACAAATGGATATAAACTGGCCATCGGGAAGTTTAGGCTTGAAATTAGACGAAGGTTTCTAACCATCAGAGGGGTGAAGTTTTGGAACAGCCTTCTGAGGGAAACAGTGGGGGCAAAAGACCACTCTGGCTTTAAGATTAAGCTTGATAAGTTTATGGAGGGGATGATTTGATGGGATAAAGTGATTTTAGTCAATAGGTCAATAACGTGCCATCGCTGGTAATTAGTAACAATGGTCAATGATGGGATATTAAAAGTTACTACAGAGAACTTTTTCGAGAGGGTCTGGCTAGAGAATCTTGCCCGCATGCTCGGGGTTCAGCTGATCACCATATTTGGGGTCGGGAAGGAATTTTCCTCCAGGGTAGATTGGCAGAGGTCCTGGAGGTTTTTCGCCTTCCTCCGCAGCATGGGGCAGGGGTCGCTTGCTGAAGGATTCTCAGCAATTTGAAGTCTTTAAATCATGATTTGGGGACTTCAACAGCTGAGTCAAGGGAGAGAATTCTTCCAGGAGTGGGTGGGTCAGCTTTTGTGGCCCGCATCATGCGGGAGGTCAGACTAGATGATCATAATGATCCCTTCTGACCTTAGAGTCTATGAGTTAGCTTACTCAGATGAGGGCAGTGATGCCACAGAACACTCAAGCAGCGTAGGGTGTTTGTATGAGCCAAGTAGACTAGCTGAGCCCTCACTGCATTACTTGACTGTTGTGTGTGTGAATGAGAGTTGGGGTAGGGGCAGGACTCGAGTTATATCCTGAGCTAACACTGCAGGGAAGACATGCCTTTATTCTTGCTCTGTTTTAGGAAGAATTACAGAAGAACAGGAGTTAAGTACTGACCAAATATATGGTTTTGGTTTACTTTCCTTGGGGTTCTTGACAAATCTGATGGAGCTGAAACATCATTTTTACATCCCGCATCCTCTCAACTTGGCATGCTTGCGTTGTAATCCCCATACTGCTGGACAAGTGGGAGTGGGGAGGACTCATGGCTGAGGGGAGAATTTCTCCTTTTGGTGGGATTTCCAGGTACTGACGTCCAAATTCTATGGCGATGTACTCTCTTTACAGCTCTATTGGCTTCATTGGGTTGCTTGGGGACCAAATCAGCACCAACTCTGTTCTCAAGATCTGTAATAAACAGTTCTCTTGTTGTTTTTAGCACAAAGTAGAAGGGGAGACTGAAGTGGCATGTTGTGGTTGGTCCCATGTTTATTCAAATTATTTATAGCTCTACCAGCAAAAAAGGCTATGCAATGTTCCTGGTTTCAGTAGACTGTTTAAATTAAGCTTGATTAGAAAAAATGTATTGCCATTTGTTATGCTAATCAGGTAAATGAAACCATGAGTCTAATTCGAGGTCCTAGATACAGGAGAAGTTTTTTGTTTTTTGTTTCCTGGTGTCAACAGAGATTTTAGTTATTGTGCTGCCATCTGTGAAAGATAACTTGCTACTGCCTGCAGGTTGTATTTTTATTATATTGGCCATCTGGCCTGCTGTTGATGTAGTAGACCTTTAATCTTTGCAAAGGTTTAGTGTACATTGAGCATCCTCGATTTCCTCCTGTACCACAGAAAACTGAAAGAACAATGTTTTGAGTCCTTCATGAAAGGTAAACTTGAAACACTTGGCAATCATGTATTGAGAGCCGTGTAGCTCCAGGGACTCCATGTTAACAAGAGCAAACAAGGACACGATCTTATCTCGTTCCAGCAAGGTTATTATACTGCTCATTATTATATAGTCTTGAATGAACACAAAATCTGATAGAACTTGTTGTTGTATTGATGTGGAAGTGAGCTATTGTGGCAAAGTGAGGTATTGAGGCACATCCATCTATTAAGGACTAAGTAAAGAATTGCTGCAGCATTGTTGCTGTTTTGTTTTGTTTAAGTGATAATGTCCATAGTAATATCATATAGATGTGCAAATATCCCTGCACTGATACTGAGTATCATGGCAATATCTGGTGCACACACTCCCCATTGCAAGTTACATGCTTCTTTCCCCAGTTCATCCTGTGAGGTTTTTCCTATAACCGTGTCAAGGCTGATTCCCCACTCTGGCACTTTGAGTGCGGAAGGTGGGGACCCACAAGGATTCTGAAAATTAAACTGACCACTCCAGGCTTGTATTAAACTCCCAAGGTTACAGCTTCTCTCTGACCTTGGATGGGTAGATGCTGCACCACCCAAGTGCAAAACCCTTTGAGAACCCAGGAAGACGCACTGGGGAATTCCTTCCTGTGGGGTACCCCCCTCTGGGGAAGAGCTGAGAAAGAAAACAAAGGAAATCAGCTGTTGCCACCAGCTAATTAAACAACATGTGCACAAACCTCTTAGGACATACAAATCCAATCCTGTTCTTAAAAAAAGGTAAATTTTATTAAAAACAAAAAAGAAAGAAAATACATTTGGAACTTAAGCTTTTTGCTAGATTTTAAAAAAATAATTACAATGATTAAGAAGCATCAAGATAGCTTGCTTGAGGTCCAGCTTAAAGGTTACAAGCAAAACAAAAGCACCCGGAGTTAGCACAGAGGAATCCACAAGCCATAAAGAAAACAAAGAGATAAACCTAATCACGTCTTTCTAGATATTTCCTGATCTACTTACATATCTGGGGTTTCAAATGAGTAGTTTCTAGATATGATCTGGTGATTTTCATACCTGGCCCACAGCTTTTTACAGCATAGCTCCAGCCCTGTCTCTGCTCTGTCACCTCTCTCCAGACAACAACAACAGACAGACAAAGGGGAAGTTTTTTCCCCAATTTTAAAAAGTTCTAGCCTTCCAATTGGCTTTTTTGGTCAGGTGCCCACTCCCTTCCTTTTACCTATGGACTTTTTTAACCCTTTACAGGTAAAGCAAGTAGAGAACAGATACTAACAGGGATTTTATAGCTAACTGGCTGGTTGGGTGTTCATAAAAGAGACCTATGCCCCCCCACCCCCTTCATTTATCACAAACCTCATGTTGGGTTTACTGGAGAGACATAGTTATTAATACAGCTGTGGTGTTGGCACTAGGAATTAGCCTTGTGATGTGTTTTTAAAATAGGTGGTACTTTTAATTCCAGCTGGAGGCAAGCTGTTTCCCTGTGTTTTGCTTTTGGTAAAAATGTTAAGGCTTTTTCCTACTTCTGTGTTTTATTTTTAAATAAACTGAAACAAAATGAATTAAAGTAGGCAACAATATAGCCATTTACATTCTTGTTCAGCACTGGTATCATAGGGGCTACTGTAATTGCAGAAAAGAGCCTGAAATCTTCTGTTCCATCTTAGCTAAATATACCGTAAGTATCTTTGCTAGATAGAGTGGGTAACATTTTAGAGGTATTGGTATTTGTCATGTATATTATGATTTTCTCCTGGGATGTATTTTTCTTCAGGCAGTCAGAAAATTGAAGAGAAAATTTGCAGGAGAAAAAATATAACAGCACATCTGTTGTACAGCAGTTTTTTAAAAAAACAGACAATTGTAACCAGAAAGTTTCTTTCAGTGCTGCACTTTTGTTCACTTAGGTTCATCTCCTTAGGTTCAGTGTTTCCTAACTCCCCAGACATTTTTATTAAATCACTGAAGAAAAACTTGGAGTTTTTTACAATTTTTTTTAGTCTTTGTTTAATTTTTTGCTTAGTTTGACAAAAGTGGAAACACATTTACAATTTGCTTATCTCTGATTTGTTGTCTCTGACTTGGTCAGGTCATTAGATTTTCTCTTTCTCATCTCTAAGCAGCCATGCTGCCAGTGCACATGCGATTCTGGGAGAGATTTGCATTCACAAACTTCGATCCCTCTTCATGTTGAAGAAGCTTTATGAAGGCAATGTATTTGCAGATCAGTGAGACTAAGGGCTTGTCTCCACTTATTGGTGGATTGACGCTGCAGCGATGGATCCACTGAGGGTTGATTTAGCGGATCTAGTGAAGACTCACTAAATCGACCGCAGATCGCTCTCCCGTTGACTCCGGTACTCCACTGGAATGAGAAGAGTAAGGGGAGTTGATGGGAGAGCATCTCCCATCGACATAGAGTAGTGTAGACTCCACGGTAAGTAGATCTAAGCTACGTCGACTTGAGTTACACTACTAATATAACTCAAATTGCGTAGCTGAGATTGAAAATGCCGTATGTTACAGAAAGACATTGTAAATTACTGCTGTCATAAGCAGGAATATCTAGATACTGGCAGCCATATTCTACCTTGGTGCATTATACTAGTATGTCAGTGGATTTCCGTGAATACAAGGGTCATTTGTAAATAGTGTGGGTTTTGCTGGCTTCACCTTAGATTACGAGGGGCTTGAAAATGCTCATTGTACATTTATGCATGTTATCTCCCATATTACAGTTGCACCATGTATGTGTTGGAGGAGAACAAAGATATATAACTTTCCAAGGCAGCAGTCTGAGATTTTCACCTCAATTGTACTTCGAGGCCTGCTACAATGTGGTTTTTCATCAGTTCTCCTGCTGTGTTATATAGCAACATACTAAGCCTTTTTTGTGGACTTCTGCAACTTGAGTGCTTTTTTCCACAAAAAGGGAATTTACTGCCTTTTACGACCAAGTTTAGGGAGCATTCAGGTGGTAACTTAAACTCTTTTATGCTCAACTACACTCCTAGACTTTACTATGTTTACACTATTGATATGTCAGGGAGTCTAATTTTCTGTGATTTATGCACAAAGGAGCTGGAAGAAGGTGTAAAGTGAAAGTATTTCCCAACACACTCTGCCTTGTGCCATCTTCCAGCTCCTTAGAGTGTATGTTCCACCAACTTAGACTTGCTGGCACATTAGTAAAATCGGTTTAAGTAGGTCTAGTAGAATCTGAGTGTTGGTCACTGAAAAGAGTGTATAAAATACATTGCTGAATTTGGCCCATTGTTTGGAAATCCATAGGTTAGGCGTGAAAAACATAAAATGTAATTATTTATCAATCCCTAATTACAGAAGCTCCCCGACTTACGCAAGTGTTCCATTCCGGAACGCCTTGCATAAGTCGAATTTTGCGTAAGTTGGGAACATATCTTCGACAATTACGCGAAGAAAAAAAAAAAAACTTACGGAACTTTTTCCGTAAGTCCGGATTTCTGGAAGTGGGGTTTGCGTCACCCGGGGAGCGTCTGTATATCTTGATTCAGTCAATATAACTTTTTCAAGTGGCATTATAAGGGTGGTTATAAGAATATGGGGGGTATAGTAGATATCTCTTGGCATTGTCAGAGATAAGGGATTGAAATAAATTGTGTTCTTTTAAAATACTAAGTCTCAACTCTGATAAACATAAATTTTATATAATCTTTATGCCACTGGAACTGTTTTTTTTTTTTTAGTGTTTATACAGACAGATGGCATGGGTCTGAAATTTTTCGGTTTTATACAGGAATAAAGAGTGAGAACTGTGATGTCTATAACTGATGGGCTGTTGTGGAGACACTGTCATTTATAACAGCATTACATTATTTATTAAAATGTGCCACATGCTCATCTGTTGTCCTTATTCTAGTATTCCTCTTCCTGCCCATTCCCATTTAGCCTGAGTAATGCTATATGAGATTGTGTCAAGTGATCAGCTTTAGTCCTGTCAGTATGTAGACAGGTTAGATCTCATTTTGATTCCTTAACTGTGTTATACATTTCATTTCCATAGGGAATGGGTGTTTTTGTTTTATCATGGCATTGTAAAGCCATTTGACAGGAATATTTGTGAGATAAATGTTCTTGGTGCAGAAATGGATAAATGTAGGTGTGTTATGGAAAGAGCTAATAATGAACATTGTTAAGCAGCAGGGCAGGAGTGAGGACAGATGGGTTTGCTTTTCCTTAGGGAGTCTGAAATAAACTTGATTTGTCTTCCCTAAATCTTTAACCTCAATAGACAAATAAAAAATGTTTCCACAGGATGTAATGTTTACTGACATCATAGAAATACTTTAAAAATACATTTTACGTCTGCCAAAAGTATTTGGCAGGTCAGGGAATTTTATTTCACTGGGTTAGGATTGCTGCTTTGCTCCTCTCTGTTATAACAACAGGTTCAGTTTTATTTTCATATCATTTGAGTCAAAAATCTGTATTTGGAACTCCTTGTGTTCTGCAAAGGACATTTTTCTTACAATTTACATGGGGGATTTTCAAAGGCACAAAGTGCAGTTACTCACCTAATTTTCACCAACACTGATGGAAATTGGGCCTTAACTCTTCTTTGTGCTTTTAAAAACCTTCTCCTTAGCTGTTTGTGTTTGTTACATATGACTAGTAAAGAGGCTTATGTGAATGGAAACTATTATAAACTTAAAGTAGGAAGTTGTATTAAGAATATATCTAATTGTATATGTGTGAATCTTACACCTAAGAAATAATCATAAATGTTTATGATTATATTAAATATCTCTAAAATATCCTATTGTTATATGCAGTGTAGTTGTAGCAGTGTCGGTCCCAGGATATTAGCGAGGCAAAGTGGGTGAAGAAGAGCTCTGTATCGCTCGAAAACTTGTCTCTCACCAACAGAAGTTGGTCCAGTACCTCACCCACCTTGTTTCTCCAAAATATCCTGTAATTTACAGCTTGTCTACATACCCCAGCAGTTCAGAGTATGGGGATGTGAATAGCAGTTTGCACTAATGTGTTGCGTTATAACTCCGCCATGTGGATGCTGTGGGCACGAACTAAAAGGTTCCTAGTTTGTGCCCACAGCTTCCACATGGGGAGTTACAGAGCAGCACTTCAGTGCACACTGCTATTCACACCCCCATAGACAAAACTGAAGGGCAATGTAGATCTACCCTTAAAAGATACAGTTTTCAGAACTGTTAAATCACTCACTGACATGGCCCTAAGTATTATTTTTCGAGTATAGACAGGAATTTCTATCTCCATACTGTTAATTGGTTGGTTATCCATTATGGCTCCAAGCAGCCATTTTCCACTTGTATAACTGAGATCATTCACTGTTTGAGGAATCACTATTTCTAAAGCAGCCGTTCTTAAAGGATGGAGCCCACCACACTCAAGGAGGGTGTGGCGAAGTAGCTTGAGGGTGACAGATAAACCTCTCAATAGTTCTCCCTATTCTACAAGGCTAAGGTTGCTTCCTTATCCATCGGTTCCCAGTTCTTTATTTAGAGACCAAATTAAAAAAAAATCATCAGTGTAAGATTATATTTTTAGAAATTTCACTATAATAAATATAAACCAGAAAAACTCTTTATCTGCCCTTTCTGCAGCACTTTCCCATGTAATTTGAATGTAGTATTTATATTTAAAATGTTTCAAATATTGAATAGTTCAGTAAAGGGCATCAACTTTATTTGCATAGCATTTAGAGTTTATTGAAGCAAAGGTTATGTACAACACTGGGAACCATTTTGTATGTTTCCACAAACTTTTGGTCTAACTGAGAGCTGGTGTTTCTATGATGGAATTTTGCAATTAAAAAGGAAAATAAACATTTAAGGAGTTATATAAATATTAATTTTAATACAAATGAATGCAGCACTGATGCCAGCTTTGAATAGCCAAACACTGAAACATAATTATGATTTATTATTATTTCAAAATAGAAGCTAATCATGTACATCCTCCACTCATGTACACCTTCCAATCAATTTTCCATCCTTTTTTTGTTTAATAAAAACAAATATCTTTTTCTTTGTTGTCCTAGAAATAGAAAATATTATAAAGCAACTTTCGTCCATGAGGACCCAAAAACCCTTTGAAATATTTATTTAACCTATACACCTATATACATATACACATGAATAATTGCAACCACTTCTGAGATGAAACACAGCAGCTATTTAACACCAGCATATATTGCAGAAAAAGAAAATGAAGGATAATGTATCCAGCCAGAGCTGTGGAGTTAAGTAGGCAGATGGTAAATACCCATGTTAGAATTTGTCCAAGACACCAGTTATAACACTTTTCCTCTTGCAAAACTACATCTGGTCAGGACTGTAGTTTTGTGTCTTATTTGAAAGACTGATCATCCAATGTCCTCTGAAAGTACTGAGGAATTGTTTTATTACTGATTCATGACCCACTCCTCAATGTCTAGCATAGCACTGTGTAGTAAGATTTAAAGGAAGCTCAGGCATTTATATGGTGAACACCAATATGCAGGATTGTTATAGTTAATACTAAATTTGTGAAGGAATAGAGTTTAAGCCATTCTGCAGCCATTGGGGATTAGGATGAGACCTTCATGGAGAGCAGATTATGCCACATCTGCCTACCTCAGGATTTCTTGCACCTTCTGCCGAAGCATTTGTTGGAGACAAGATACTGTATTAGAAGGGCCACTGGTCGGATGCAGCGTGTCTGAGGCTAGGTCTACACTACCCGCCTGAATCGGCGGGTAGAAATCGACCTCTCAGGGATCGATTTATCGCGTCCCGTCGGGACGCAACAATCGATCCCCTAATCGACACTCTTACTCCACCAGCAGAGGTGGGAGTAAGCGCCGTCGACAGGAAGCCGCGGAGGTCGATTTTGCCGCGGCCCTCACAGCGGGGTAAGTCGGCTGCGATATGTCGAATTCAGCTACGCTATTCACGTAGCTGAATTTGCGTATCTTAAATCGACTCCCCCCTGTAGTGTAGATGTAGCCTGAGAGTGACTGTTCATTTGTTCCTGTGTCTCTGCATGAGCAATGTGCATCAAACCATCAAGCTCTTCTCTAGTGTTGGCCATGATGTGCTAACACATTTTTAAAGTGTTAAATTCAATCTCCACTAGTATTTAAAAACATTTTCCTAGTCTATACTTACCCACAAAGTGATTACAGGTTCTGGCCCTCTAAGAGATAAGTGTCAATTACTTAATACAATCACTGTCTATAGCACTCTGTTTTTTTCTTGGGATCAGAAGTGTCTCCTGTCCAGCTAATGATCTCACTTGTGGATCTGATTAATACAGCCCAAGGTGGTTTGGCTTCTGACATGCGAAATACTGGTTGAACAGTGATTCCCAAATTAAACAATATTGTGAGAAAATTAAATTGCAGTGTAAATCAGTTAATGGTTGTAAAAAATCATTTTATTTAGCTGTCTAAAGTAAGGAAAGGCAAGGCTCTTTTAACTCCTTCTTTTTGCCAGAGTACAGTAACATGTTACTTTAAGTAAACTTAATTTGTTTAATGAATGCCTTAGCAACCATTTATTAATGAATGCAAACACTGAAAATATGCTAGGTGCCAGATTGTACCCAGCTGCTGCATAGGTTTGCAAGTGGAGTGGGTGCAAGAAATCTCTTTCCCTTGTGCACTTGCACATCAGCTAGGCACAATTATAGTCCCTGCCTGCCACTGAGTGCAGGGACTGCTTCCTCCTCTGTCAGGTGCTAGCCACTTCAAAGGGGTAAGAAGGAGCAAAGCTGTTTGCATGTAGTAGAGTTCATGCTGCATCCCATACCTCTTTTGCTGTTTCTGGGAGGGGGTGTGCCTTCTTATTCAGGTCTGTGTCTGTCATGTACAGCTGAGCCTTTTAATGTATAGCAGACTATTAGAACACCAATAAAAAGTGACACATTTAATAAAAGGATTTTTGCTTGTGCTCTGCCATGCGGACCCTCTTCTTTAGTTTCCAGCTCCTGAAAGAGGTTATAAATAGGGCTTCTGATTTTCAGTGTTATCCAATAAAACATCCCCAAATAAATAAATAAATAAATAAAGTGGTGTTAATCCGAGAAACACTGGAGAAAAACAAACACTGAAAAGGTTACTCAGTTCATGCTGACTTCACCCCTTTTCCGGTGATCTCCCTACTCCCTAGCATGTATGTAAGGCTTGTCTACAGAGCACTGGCAAAGTGCATTAGAAAGGTGTGATTTGTAGAGTGCCGTAAGGTGTTGTGCTGTAACTGCTTACGTGACATGCTCCAAAGCTGCCTAGTTCACATTAATGTAAAGTGAAGGATCGAATCACCTGTAACTTTTGGATATCTACACAGAGATAAAAAATTGCTAAAAATAAACCCTGGAAAATGAAATTAATGAATACTGAAAAACAGAAGCACCAGTTATAAACTCTCCTTAATTAACACCCTTTCCCCCAACAACATGGATATTCTTTATAATTCCCCCACGCCTGCCAAAATGTCCTACTCTTTTAGAAGTAAGTGTGAGGATGGAAACTATGCACTCTACTTAATATGTGTACGCACACTGTGTTAGATTTAAGTTGCCCTTTACTGAAATAGCCACTTAGTGTTTACTTAAAGAAGCTGTTAATAGCTTGTTATTGAGGAAGTCTGCAAAACCCCACAAAAGTTTAATACCTTACAGCTCAATACGGTAATTGTCACAAAAGGTTGTTTTCAACATTTATAGAAAATACCTAGTTTTTTTAAAACTATGATTCATAGCTCCCATTTCACTGCACAATTTTAAATGCTACCCTACTTTCACCAGCCAAGGCTGGCATGTTTTTAAAAGACACAAATGATGAAAGATTGTTTTTTATTCACAATTGCATATATAACTTCTGCACTGAGTAGAGTGTACACAGCGATTGTTAGATTGCAAACCCGGTTTCTTTTGTACCTAACTAAATAGTGGCTATTTGTTGTCTTTTTTTTTTTTTTCTTCAGTTGCATGCAGTTTGCAATGTGACATTTATAAATTTACCACATATTAGAGCATCTCTATCAGGAGTCCTAGAAGGTCTCTAGAAGTAGGGGGGCCACCATGGCCCCGCCCTCATGTCATCTCTTCCCCTTGAGGCCCGTCCCCCACTCACTCGTCTCTTCTCCCTCCCCCCGTTGCTCGCCCTTAAGTCAGGTAAAAAGTGGTAGGGCATAGCCAGGGGGCCAGGGGCCCTCCTGGTGCGGTGCCTCTGGTCTCTATGTATATTACAGTGCATGGGGAAAAATATGTACTCAGAACTGTCATTAAAGACAGTAGGCATCTGTGCCTAAAAGTGTGCACCATTGCCATAAAAGGGTAAAAAGATGATATTTAACAATTGTAAAAGCAGATGACAAGATGGCCTAGGAAAGCAACCAGAGCAAAGGTGTTTTACACTCAGGACAACTATTCCATGTTGCTCAAGCAATAGGAGCCTCAAATGGGTGGGTATATAGTTAGTGAAATTAAAGCCAAGATGAATTAGCAATGAGCGGCCCAACATAGCAGTATGCCTCAAAGGTCCTATCCTACAGGCCTTCTGTGCACAGAATGGGTGCTCTCTGACCCCAGAAGGCTTGCACGACTGTGTTTCTAGACTACTGAAATGTGAAACATAATAGTAAACCTAGTGTTGGAATTATTAATAATACTACACGGAAATTGCCACAACACTGATTTAACCATAAATTGCTTTATTAAGTCCAAAGGCCAAATGATATTTCACACAATTGCTCTAAACATGCCTAGCAGCCTAAACAATAAGCAGTCTCTACACCCAATACAGTAACTAAGTATGCAGAAGTATGTAATCAGTATACTTATAAATAGGCTAAACCTAGGGGAAACCGTCTCATCTTAGCGTGCATCATCCAGGTTTGTTATCCTTTCAGGTCGAATAAACAAACAAAACTATTAACTACAAAGATAGATTTCAAGTGATTATAAGTCAAAGCGCAACAAGTCAGAGTGGTTACCAAAATAAAATAAAGTATAAGCATGCAGTCTAAATTCTCAACTCTATTAGAGTGGGCAACATCTAGATTAAGCAGTTTTTGTCACCCCCACTGGATAGTGCAGACTTTAATATACAGGTTTGTTCATTAAACCTGGGCCAATCTCCTCTGTTGGAGTCTTGTCTTCTTCTCAGTGTCTTAGTTGCTTGCAGCGAAGGTGGGGGCAGGAGAAGGGCCCTGTATGTGTCCACTCTGTCTGTTTTATACCCTCAGTCCATGTGCTTGGGGAGCACAAGTCCAGACATGTCTGGGGGGCATTGCTGAGTCTCTCCAAGCAAGGTTGAGCAATTCCCCTGGCGTGGCCTCATGCAGGTGAGTCATTGCATTGTAGCTCCCTTGCTGGACAATGGCTGTTGATGGGTGGTTTGACACCCTGCCCGGGCGCTGGTTACTTTCCTTGCTGTTGGGAAGCTAATATCTGGCTGATTCCCCAACTTACAGCATGTTTTAGTGACAACCATACTACACAATTCTCATAACTTCATATGCATTGATGATGTACATATATGAATAGAGAAATGACTTTCAGCAGATTACAAACTTTTCCCTGATACCTTATAAGGCATGCTTTATACCTAAGATCATGATTATATGAAAATGAGGAATATGAGGGTTATTGCATGCTGCCCCAAGGTATAGAATGTCACAGTATACATCTCCTCTTTACCTCCCTCTTGTAAGCAGGGTTACTTTAATTTTTATTAGTATGTGACTTCTTGTTCCCAACCTCAGCAACCCCTTTAAAGCATTCAGCTCCCCTGTGTGGCCTGTATTTCTGATTTATAGTCCTCCCACCCCACCCAATGGCATTATTGCAACAGGGCCAAGCGCAGATCTCTAGCAGAGGCAAGACACTATCTTTCTACCTGTTCCTCTCATATTAGGAACAGTTTATCATGCCCATTGTTAGTCCTTTCAAAATGAAAAGCTTTTGCAAGATGTTGAGATGTCTGTTCCTTTCTGCTGTGTTGAAGCCACACATCAAGATAAAATAGGAGTCTGAGGAATCATAACTTCCCTAATCCTCTCTCCAGCCAGCACTCTGCTTCAACAGTCCTTAATGTGTTTTATAGGAGCCTCCTGCCCCTCTCAAAATGATACATTAAAGAAGAATAGTGCCAGCAAGCATGTCTCTGGAGTTGCAGGAGACTTTTAGATCAATTAATTGTCACTTAGAATGATTTGTCTGAGGGTGTCATCACTGTCTCATTCTGGAATATGTTCAAGGCAATCCTGCAGGGCTACTCTATATAAAGGATGATCCTGCTTCACATTCTGGAGGAACATTGGTGTGAAAATCCCATTGTAATGCATCTATGGATGTTAGCAAAGTGAAGAATAGGAAAATGTAGTTGTGCTTATCTGAACCTTTACTTTGAGTAATAAGGCCTACAGACCTGGCCCACTCTGGAGATAAATGGATCATCTAGAACAGAGGTGGAAATTGACATCCAAAGATTTCGTTTTTTTATTAGTGGCAGTTTCCCACGCTTTGCAGTAGGATAAACTTGTTTTGTTTTTTTCTCAAAGTATATTTAAAGTGATCTGTAATTTAGTAAAGTAAAATGGAATTATCCTGGCCGCGGAAGTTGTCTCAGCTGGAGAGCACTTCAAGGGTGAGGCATTCCCCTGCTGGCAGTGGCTGACAGGCCTGGTTCTGCTCCCAAACTGCAAGCAGGCTGAAATATCAATTATAATTAGGACCCTACCAAATTCACAGTCCATTTTGGCCAATATCTCAGTCGTGGGATTTTTAAAATAGTCAATTTAATGGTTTCAAATTTCACAGTGTTGTAACCATGGGGGTCCCTGACCCAAAAGGAGGTAATGGGGAGGAGGGGGTTGCAAGACTATTGTAGGGTTCATGGGATTAGGGTGACCAGATGCTAACTGCAAAATATCGGGACTGCCGCAGGGGGAGCGCCTTTACAGTCACCCATCTGGGTTTTCGGCAGCACTTCGGCGGCTGATGGCCTTCGGCAGCATTTCGGCGGCGGGTAATAAACCTTGCCGCCAAAGAAAGAAGTACCCGTCGCTGAAGACCATCAGCGACTGAAGTACCCGCTGCCGAAGTGCCGCCGAGACCCGGACGTGCCGGGTGAGTGTAACAATTGAAAAGGCGCTCCCCGAGCCTCTCACCACCACCTAAGCATGAAAAAAAAAAAAAACGCGCCCGAAACAAAATATCGGGACAAATGGCGTCCCAACCGTACTTCAGTAGGCAGGGCTGGCTTTAGCAAAAGCGGGGCTCGATTCCTGGGGACGGGGCTTGCTGCAAGCCGCGGGGTGAGGGGGGGGACGGTGGGACCTGAGCCGTGCCGCGCGCGGGGGGGTGTT